>NC_137697.1:35122786-35165286 GCF_964034855.1 Anser brachyrhynchus
CAGTGGCAAGAACTAACAAATGAGGAGAGGGTCTGCAGCTAAAGCTAAACAGTAGATGACAGGAAATATCATAAGGCAGGAATTTTCAATAAAGGCACTGAAACAGTGATATGGGAATTCCTGAGTCTGTCACAGACTCCTTGTGTTATCTGAATGAAAATTTCCAAGGAGAAATGAAGACAAGAATTCCCATACTCATCTTTTCATTTCAGATTTTATTTATTAACTGGGGCTGATGATGTCAGTTCTTCTGTCAGAAGTTGCTTGGAAGATATGTTCCTTACCTATCAAGTGTTCTGATAATATGGTCATAGAAAATACAAAATTATCTAGGTAGATGGGTAGAGGCAGTATGTTAGCTAAAAATATATATAATTTTAGATATTGTTGTTATATCAGTCATGTGAAATTATGAAAGCAAGAGGAAGACAATGCCTAAAATATTTAACTGGAGTCCAATGAGTCAATTCAATAGAAACATTTCAAGTGTAATATCCAATTATTTGGAGGTTGTATAGGTGAACCACTAATTGGCAATTAATTTTAGAATTATACCAAATGTAATAGAAATCAGTTTCAGCACTTTCTTCAGCACTAGAATAACAATAAATCTTTTATTGGTTACCACAGTGAGAGTTTCCTGCCAAAATAAAGGTTTTCTTCTTCTCTTTGGAAATCGACGTTCATATCCTGTCGTATAGAGAAATGATTTGTGGCACCATGGTAAAGTTCTTGGCATTTGCAATTACTTTCATGCTACAGCAGTGAATACACTTCAGAGCTGGGTAGAGATAAATCAGTTGCCAAGGGGACAGAATGTCAAGTAGAGAAAAACCACAGGGGATATCTAAGGCTGGGGGTTGCCACTTAATACCTGGCAGCAGCTCTCAGACTCTGGCATTCAGTGGGCTGTAACCAAGCGAAAAAAGATTGACTTATAAAGGACTTCAGATTGCTTTGTGAGGAGTGATTAAGGGCAGCCACCTAATATGATTATCAGCTGCAAACCTGTTTTCTGTTCAGAAGACACAGTGGAGTTCAAGTCCCAAAGGCTTCACGGCACAGTGGTTTGAATGGGGGGGGAGGGGTGTGTGTGGGGGTAACACTGAACAGGAAGTGCATTAGGACTCAAACCCAGGCTCTGGCTACGCTTAATACACACTGTAAATACTGACTGGTTGTGTATAAGGGTTTGGAGAGGGCTGTCACAATGAGACCTAACTATAGATAAACTAGCAGTGGACTAACAGAGTAATTGCTCAGCACTGTTAGCCCACTGCTAGTGTTTGATAACTCCTGGGTATAAGAAAATACCTGTGGGGAAATAATACAATTCAATTTACTGTCTGTAGATTGATGTCTGTATTTCACATAATACCTACCCACACACCTGTGAAAACAGGAGTTCTGAGTGCTCAGAAAAGGCAAGTAAAAGGAGTATGGAATTAATTGCAATTAATTTATTAAGTATTATAATTGCAAAATCATAGAATATCCTGAGTTGGAGGGAATATGCAAGGATCATTGAGTCTAACTTGTGGACAGGACTACACAGGACTACCTAAAATTTAAATCACAGGTCTGAGAGTATTGTTGAAATTCTTCTTGAACTCCAAGAGGTTTCATGCTCTGACCGCTTCCCTGGGGAGCCTGTCTCAGTGCCCCACCACCCTCTGGGTGCAGAACCTTTCCCTAGCACCCAGCCTGACCCTCCCCTGTCCCAGCTCCATGCCGTTCCCTCGGGTCCTGTCGCTGTCCCCAGAGAGCAGAGCTCAGCGCCTGCCCCTCCGCTCCCCTCGTGAGGGAGCTGCAGGCCGCCATGAGGCCTCCCCTCAGCCTGCTCTGCTCTGGGCTGAACAAACCAAGGGACCTCAGCCGCTCCTCATATGTCTTCGCCTCTAGACCCTTCACTACCTTTGTAGCCCTCCTTTGCACACTCTCAAATAGCTTTATGTCTTTGTTATATTGTGTCACCCAAAACTGCATGCAGTTGTTGAGGTGAGGCCGCACCAGCACAGAGCAGAGCAGGACAATCCCTTCCATCGACCAGCTAGCAGTGCCATGCTTGCTGAACTCCAGGGCATGGCTGGCCCTTTTGGCTGCCAGGGCACACTGCTGGCCCAGATCCCTTTCTGTGGGTCTGCTCTCCAGCCCCTTGTCCCCCAGTCTGTACATTTAGCTAGGGTTGTTCCATCCCAGGAGCAGAATTTCACTCTTTTTAAACTTTTATGGTTGATGATTGCCCAGCCCTCTGGTCTGTCCAAGATCTCTCTGGAAGGCCTATGTCTGAGCGAGTCAGTAGCTACTCCTAATTCAGTGTTATCTGCAAACTTACTTAATATGAATTTGAGTTCTGTGTCCAGATCATTTGTAAAAACATTGAAGAGAATTGGCACCAACATGGAGCCCTGGGAAACCCCACTAGTGACTGGCTCTCTAGCCTAATGCAACCCCATTTACCATAACTGTGTAAGATTGACCTGTCAGCCAATTTTTCACCCATCATATTATTTATTTGTCTAGCTGTATGTTGGACGTTTTCTCTAGAAGGTTTACGTGAGAAACCTTTGCTGAAATCCTCCCCCCAAAATTACTTCTACTGGCTTCTCTTGTTCAAGAAGGCGGGTAAACTTGTTGTAAAAGGAAATTAAGTTTGTTAATCATGACTTTCCCCTTGTGAACCCATGTTGTCTATGACCAATGTCTGCAATGTCTTTCAAGTGTTTGTCACTAACTCCCAGAATAATCTTCTCCATAATTTTACTTGTATGGAAGGCCTGTCAGGCACTGAAGTGAGCCTGACAGCCCTTCCGTAACTACCATGATTTTTGTAATTCTCTGGATTTATTTGTATTGGCTGTATGATATTTCTAGCTAATGTCTGGGAAGTTGAAGTCGCCCATAAGGATAGGGGCAGTTGATCTGGAGATGTCCCTTAATTCTCTGTAGAATAATTCAGAGGTGGTGAATTCCTGGCTGGGTGGCCTATAGTAGACTCCCAGAAAAACATCGGCTTTATTTGCTTTTCTCTTAGTCCTTACCCAGAGGCTCTCAACTATGTCTTGCACCTGGCTTGGGGCAATCTCTAGTGCAAATACAAGCTGACTGGAAAATAGATCGAGAGCAGTCCTGAGGAGAAGGACTTGGGGGTATTACATGGTCAGAAGCTCAACATGAGCCAGCAATGTGCACTTGAAGCCCAGAAAGCCAACCATATCCTGGGCTCCATCAAAAGAAGCATGGCCAGCAGGTCAAGGGAGGTGATTCTCCCCCCACTCCTGTTGCGAGACCCCATCTGGAGTATTGCATTCAGGACTGGGGCCCTCTGTATAAGAAGGACATAGACCTGATAAAGCAGGTGCAGAGGAGGGCCATGAAGATGATAAAAGGGCTGGAACACCTCTCCTATGAAGATGGGCTGAGAAAGCTGGGCTTCTTTAGCCCAGAGAAGAGTAGGCTCCAAGGCTCTTACAGTGGCCTTTAAGTACTTAAACATGGCCTACTGGAAAAGCTGGGGAGGGAGCCTTTGTCAGGGCATGTAGTGATATGACAAGGGGTAATGGCTTTCAACTAAGAGAGGATAGATTTAGATTAGGTATTCCTAAGAAATTCTTTGCTCAGTGGGTGGTGAAACACTGGAACAGGTTGCCTGGAGTTGATTAGGGTTTGTTGTTAGCTGTTGGTTAGTTATTGTTGATTCCCTCTCCCTGGAAGTGTTTAAGGCAAGGTTGGATGTCGCCCTGGGCAACCTGGTCTAGTGGGTGGCATACCTGCCCATGGCAGGGGAGTTGGAATTAGATGATCTTTTAGATCCCTTCCAACACAAACCATTCTATGGTTCTGTGATTCTATGATTCTATGATTATGTCCACTTCTGATAGATGACCTTATGTGTTTCGTTCCAGCCATGTTTATGAGTTATATGTTTAAACTACATGGACATATTCACAACATGTATTTGTTCTCCTTGGTTATGCTGCCATTAAGTTGTTCAGATTTGAGACTGCATGTATTTTTCTCTAAAAGAGTTCTTTGCTGTAACAGTGCTAATAAAAACTGGAAGAGTGGAACTGAATGTGTGAATGGCCTATTGCCTAGCTTTATACAATTTCAATTGGTTGATATGCTGTGTAACAACCTGAATATGAATTTAACTAAATTTTGTATTTTGGAGTGTATAACAGACATTAGATTTGAATGATTGACTAGAAAGAAAAATCAAACCCTGTGGAACCTAGGAGTTTGTTAACTGTAAGAGCTATGTTAGCATGATACCTGGGGGGAAAAGGAACAAGATGCATGACAAAGAGAAAAAATGAGTGAATATTTTATAATAAGTTGGTGTCTATGTACTTTTTATAATACTCAGCTCTAGGGAGAGGCAGGAGTATATTGTGAATCTGTGTGTTACTCATATATTGCTAATCAAATAACGAAATAATTTTTTTATACCAGGTATTTTGGCAGTAAGGTATCAGGAAGCACGTGCCACCCTGTGATGAAAGGAAATCTTGGCTGTGTGGTACCTAAAAAATAAAGAGAAAAATAAAGAACATAAGCTATGACATTTTACACCTGCCCAGACAAACAGGTACTGTGAAGCAATCTTGCTTGCTTCTCATTGATCTTCCTTCTAATACATGGAATCAGAAAACACATACATCTGTGTTGGTTGTTGGCTGTTTTTTGTTTATTTGTTTCTGACATTCTACCTGTTATTGCTAACAAGTAAGATGGAGAAGATGGAGAAGCGTAGCCAGATGAGACCTATCTTTCGTTTATAGTCAGTGACCAGTTCTTCTCCTCAGATGTTTACTTGGAGTGGTGCTGGAATAAATTCTTATGAATGATATTAAGGGTTAAGTAGATGTTTCTGCATGTTTCTTCTGGAATGTAGCAGTGCTAAGTTTGAGGCAGAAACCTTTGGTTCAGGAGAAGACAGACAATAACTCAGACAGTCACTTCATCCTTTCTGTTCAGGAACAGATTTCTTACTTTGATTTGTTGGGAGGAATATTGGATATGCTGCTGTCTGGACTTCTTCCTCATATGGAGTTTGTTAGACTTGCTCAGAACATCTTTGGTGCACTGACTTGACCTCAGGAGGCAGGGAAGTTCTCTGCTGGTGTTGGGGCAACGAGTGAAAATACTAGAGAGGGTCAACCTCCTGAGTTGGCTGAATGCAGCCAATGCAGCCTTTGAACTGAGCACTATTTAAAGTGATTTTTTCTTCTTCTTTCTCAAGGGCTGTATTAATCCTCCTCTTTTACACTGATTCTTCCAGCTGAAGGGAAAACCCTCAAGTGGACAAAGATATCCATTTTTAAACTTGCTTGTTAGCCAAACAGCTGTCTTCCCTGGATTTGCATTTTGTACCCCATATGTCTGTTTTAGTCATGTATGTCTTTCATATTTATCTTTCTGAAAAGACTATTTTCATTTTGTTTGTCTTCCAGGGCTGTGGAAAAGGCTTTATTTCTTGCTACTTTTTTTTTCTTTTTTTTTTTTCTTTTTTTCTTTTTTTTTTTTTTTAGGGGAGAGAAGGGGAGGAAGAGTGAGGGGGATGCAGGTACAGTAAATACACAGTTCTACGCTTGTTGACTACTCAAAGGATGAGTAGTACTCAAAGATCACATTAGCATACATTGATTTTTAAGTGTATAAGTGGTTTCATTTTGTCAGGCTTAGTTGTAAAATTACTTCTCTTGTAAACAATACATATGAATATATATCTATGTCCATATACATATAAATGAATACACATAAAAAGAACTGCATTACCTTAAATAAAAAAGGTACCACATAATAAAATTATTATTTTAATCTAATAGACACTAACCAGTACATTTTATTTGCTCAGGTATGTTAATTAATAGAGTGAGACTGTAAGGTATCTGTATTTCAATAAATACTAGATATGTTTGCCTGGACACTCTGTAGTGATCATAACATGATCAGTGAGTGCAACAATGTTTGGACCTACTGTGTTAATGTGTTTGAGTATGACACATGTACAAAGAGACCAGCGTACCCAAGATGTGCTGACTCACTGTATGCGCCATCTGTATAACTGCAGAAGCTTGAGATGTCCAGATTTCTGGTAGCCATACAGAGCAGTAGTCTGATTCTACAGGAATGTAGAAATTCTGTACTGAATTCTTCTCAATTTCTACGAAGATCTGTTGGGGGAAGATGTTACATGTGGATTACACATGCTAGTCACCTAGTTTGCAGTACATCATGTCCTTCATTTTAAGAACCAATGCTCTAAAACACCCAGTTTGGTGGTGTCATATATGTCTTAAAAATTTGCAAAGCAGTTGTCCGTGTACAAAGAGGAAAAATATCTGGTACTTCCTAGAGGAAACTTGTAGTTCCTGAATCTTCCCTTTTTCAAAAATGTGTGGAAATGTTCATGGTAATGTCAGACATTTCCAGTTACATTGCCAGAAGCTGAGCACTATGAATCAGTTTTCATGTGTTTCAGCCTCCTTGTTAATTGTTTACTTGACAATGGAGCCTACGTATCATTTATTGGTAAGGATGACATGCTTCATGTATTGTAGTAACGTCATTTAATGGACACTGATACCACTTGTGGTGCTTTTTGCAGCGAAGTGTGTGTATATATATATATAATTATTGAATTCTAATACATATATACATATATACATGTATACATGTATATACATATATACATATATACACATATATATACACATATATACATGTATGTACATATATACATATATATGTATATATGTATTAGAATTCAAGAATTTCACTGTATGCTGTATTCATTCAGATGAATTAGACTAACCAAAAAATATTAAAAAAATGAAGAAGGTAATATAGCTGCATTGTCTTCAAAGAAGATCTTTAAAACTCTGTACTAAGATTATATATTATGGATTAGGATGATGGAAACAAAACCTTGTCCATCACTTGTTTTTCTTCAGTGTGGAGGTTTCAGATCTCTGAGGATGCTTAAATATTTCTTGCTAGTTTAGTGTCTGTCTGAATTTTTTATTTAGAATGGGATAAAAATGTCTTTATATGATGAATTACTGAACCTTCATGTGTACTTCCTATTTCATATAATGCAGTAACATGAACTATCATAAATTAATGCATATTAAAGCCTAGGGCAGGATTCTGCTCCTAACTGTAGTGTTGTTTTTTGCTGAATAGGAATTGTGTATGATGGATTAGATCCCTGGCTAGTGCAAAAGAACTCAGTACAGTACTAACTGATTTTACAGGAGCATCTAACTCTCCAGGCCATGTCAGGATTTGATCTGATTTGTTTGTATGTACGGTTTTACATTTCCTTGGCAGGATGTTCTTATTTGGGGTAAAGGTTGGAGAGAAATTTGTACCTGGAATCCAGGTACAAATACAAACTCCTCAGTATAGCTTCAAAAATATGAAACAGTTATTGGTAATGTAATACTATATTATCACAAGAAGACTTTTCTAACTCACATAATGACAATGGTATCTTCTGTAGTAATTTTGACACAATTTTAAGTCAGTGTTGCCTATTTCAAGCTTAGACATCTAAACTCAGATATTTACAGAGCTACTTTGAGAAGTGATTTTCCTGATTTTCATAGCTATTGAACACAGTCTTTATGTCTGCCATACATTTCACAGTACAAACTGGATTTCGCAGTCTTAAAAACAACAACAAAAACAAAACAACAACAAAACATTAATCGATTTGGGTGTGAGTAGAAGTCCTATAGTCAGGTACCTGCAGGCAGCTTTGCAGGACCAACATTTGTATCCCCATCAGTGACTGAGCACACAAGAACTTGTCAGCTGCTGTGATTCTCCTGCTCTGAGTGGCCCTGTCACAGTTGCCCCAAGAAACTCTTCACAATTTGCAGCATGTCTTGTGGGCTTATCTGTACTGGCTTTTAACTAGCTTTGCTGTGCCCTGGGGTCACAATAGAGTGAAATGCCATACAGGCTATCTGCACAAGTATATATCTAACAGGTCTGGCTGTTTATAGTCCCCAAAGTTATGCTCTGTGTTGGCGCAGCTTTGCGTTGACGGTGAGTCAATAGTAGCTCAGGCATGGCTCACAAGCTGTGATCACGGCGATGATTCTGTATGCATTCTGAGTACTTGATTATCGAGTGCTGGTTCCATTTCCTATACGTCCAAGTGTTGCTGCATGACAGGGTGAAAGCAGGTGGTTGCCAAGTGCAACAAAATATTTAGATACATACAAGCCAGCCAGGATCCATATCCTGTAATTAAAGTTCCACTGCAGTTCCTGACAGTTCCTCTCTGACTTCTCTTTAACCAGTTTTGAAAGAACACCTGTTCCTCTGCTTACATGTCTGTCTTGCATTAAATATTAATCCTCTCATACCTCAATCCTTCAGGCTCACATTTTATAATATGGGAGTGACTACAATGATCTGTAAAATGTAAAAACAGAAGAAACAGGTTATGCAATATGTGGAGAAGGAAATTCCTCTCTTGATTAGGTCTAGCAGAAATTTAGAAGAACTAAAGAGGCAAGGGATCAGAGGCAAGTAATACAAAGTAACCGATTTTTGTCTCTTTTCTTCCTGGAATGGAATAAAAAGATTTCAAAGAAGGAAAAAAAAAAAGAGTAATCATGGTCACATATTATGTAGGATAAATGGGTTTCTAAAAATAGATTTTAAAGTATCAGAGAGAAGGAAAGATATCAAAGGAAAATCTTAGTAAGAACATAGAATAAACTCAAAAATACTAGATGAAATGAAGTAAGACACAATCCTGCTCAGAAGGAATGCTCTGCTCTGTCACATCCTGGTAGATTCAGGAAATAAGCACATTAAAGCACATTGCAGATTCAAACTTATGGCGAGAAAAGAACAGGTACTTTCTTATGTGAGTGAATCTTCGCCATGTTGAAAACAGCTATAAAACCTACCATTGTGAATACGTACCACCGTGACTCTACCACCGTGATACGTACCACTGGACTCTTCTGAAGAATGGTTTCAGACTACAGTATGGTTTGTTGCAGAATATAGAAAGTATCTAATGAATAATTCCAGTTAATCACTAAATGATATTTACAAGGCAGTATGATCCTTATGAGGCTTGAATTGCAATATCAACTACAAGCGAGGTCTTGGTAGCTGCTGTTGCTCAACAATTCCTTTAATAGTAGGACACACTATAGATGTGAGTAAAGAGTTGAGACTAAAGCGATGTCAAGTTTAGTCTTTATTTTGTTTAGTTAAAGGTACTCTGACCTTTGTCAAGTCACCTTTTCTTAAGTAAAGGTAAAGTAATAAAAGATGATATTATTTACTTACCTTTTTGAGGAATCATAAAGAGATTTTAAATTGCATTTCAAAGGATTCAGATATTTTGTGGATGTGTTCCTACAAAGTGTCTCAGGAAAAAAAAGAAAAAAAAACATGTTCCGTGCAATGCTATTTTATGACAGTACACCGTGAGTGGTGCAGAAGGATATTTTCCTAATTCTCTCACATGAGCTGTTTTGAGCCCTGATTAATAGCTGTATTATCATACCACTGAAAGCACCTTATCAGACAATAAGGAAAAGATGGTGAATTATTATTTTGTATTTGCTCAAGTCTAAAACTTCAAAGGTTCTGGAAGTTTAATTTTGAAAACAATAGATTTTATTAAATAGGTTTGTGCTCACATGATATTAGCAGACTAATGAACTATGAAATAGTCCTTAAATAACCACGCATGTCAACACCTGTTACTGCTTTCAAAAATAACCATGTACCTTTCTCTTTTAATCTATTTTGTTTCTCATCCTTCATTCCCCTTCTCTAATGAATTTTGTGCTGCTGAAATGTGAGTCATAGAATGCTAGAATCCCAGAATGGTTTGGGTTGGAAGGGTCCTAAAAGACCATCCAGTTCCAAATCTCTTCCCATGAGCAGGGATGCCACCCACTAGACCAGGTTGCCAAGGGCTGTGACCAGCCTGGCTTTGAACACCTCCAGGGATGGGGCATCCACAGCTTCTCTGGGCAACCTGTTCCAGTGCCTCGCCACCCTCTGAGCAAAGAATTTATTTTTAATATCTAATCCAAATCTACTCTTTCTTAGTTGAAAGCTATTGCTCCTTGTCCTATCACTGCACTCCCTGACAAAGAGTACCTCCCCAGCTTTCCTGTAGGCTCCCTTTAGGTACTGGAAGGCTGCTATAAGGTCTCCCCAGAGCCTTCTCTTCTCCAGGCTGAACAATCCCAGCTCCCTCAACCTGTTTTCATAGGAGAGTTGCTCCAGCCCCTTGATCATCCTTGTGGCCCCTCCTCTGGAGTTGTTCTAATACGTTCATGTCCTTCTTGTGCTGGAGGCCTCAGAGCTGAACGCTGTACTCCAGGAGGGTCTCATGAGAGCAGAGCGGAGGGGGACAATCACCTCCCTTGATCTGCTGGCCATGCTGCTTTTGATGCAGCCCAGGATATGGCTGGCTTTCTGGGCTGCAAGCGCACTTTGCCGGCTCATATTGAGCTTCTCATCAACCATCACACCTAAATTGTTCTCCTCAGGGCTGCTCTCAATCCATTCTCCACCCAGCCTGTTTTGTGCTTGGGATTGCGCCGGCCCAGATGCAGGACCTTGCACTTTGCCTTGCAGACCTGTATGAGGTTCACACAGGCCCACTTCTCAAGCCTGTCAAGGTGACTCTAGGTGGCCTCCCATCCCTCCAGCATGTCAACTGCTCCACTCAGCTTGGTGTTATCATCCTGGGAGAGTGCCTGAAACCTTCCAGGTTCTTAGTTATGCTGTACTAGACACTGTGGCTAAAAGGGCCTAACGAGAAGAGAAAGAGGGAGGGTCATTGTATAGGAAATTAGATGCCCTGCTGACAGATTTAGATTCAAATTCTCATCCAACAAAATGGCTCTGAACTATAGTCCATCGGGATAAAAATTATGTAAGATTAAATAGTCCAAAGTGGTTTCTGTCAATCTGATCCCCAGAGAAGGATGTCCAGATAACAGAAACTAATATTTTGATGACCTGTTTCTTCCTTTTGGCTTGTTGTTGAAGTTTCTGTTTTGCTTGTTTCCTCCCACATTATGCCAGAACTGGACTGCAGGAAATCATCAGTTCTTTTCTGTCACTGTATGCAACCTTTTTGATTCATCTGGTCCAGTCTGTTTAGGAAAAAGAAAACTGAAACATTTTAGAACATTTTTTTTTTGTACTAATGATTTTGGATTTGATATTTCTATAATTTCATCCACCTCTCCCCATATTCAGAAAACCGTAAGTATTTAGCTGTCATTCTCTAGCAAATACCTAAATTCTCTAGCTAGTAACTGTCCAAATCCAAAGATACCGATTATTGACAGAGTCCTGAGCATTACTGATGTGTGTTTGTCACATATTTTGAAATTTCTGAAAAAAAAAAAAAACAAACAACACCTTGCAATCAACATAACTGGGCTCAATGTGGTAAGGAAGTTTTGATTACCTGCTCTTCCTTCAATTATTTTTAAAACAAACTGTAATTTGACCTATATCTGTAATATTTGCATTATATGCACTTACTGATGTTTGTAATTATTCTGTGTTGATATTTGCTATGTACTTGCAGTGTTTTGTGTAATTTATAGGATTCATAGTACTGCCTGCAGTTCTTGTTTCTCTCATGTGAGCATAGTATTACATAATTGGTGTAATACAGAGCATAA
Organism: Anser brachyrhynchus; assembly: GCF_964034855.1. Taxonomy (NCBI): domain Eukaryota; kingdom Metazoa; phylum Chordata; class Aves; order Anseriformes; family Anatidae; genus Anser; species Anser brachyrhynchus. The sequence goes on from NC_137697.1 coordinate 35,134,486, forward strand.
GAATGTCTCCTACGTATTATATAACAGAGAGGACCCTAGAAATATTTTGATAGTATCCCCCATTCACGTGCTAAAAACTATACATTATGTTGCAGACTATTTTCATATATAACAGTAAGGTACCAGGTCTCTGTGAATATCAGCGGCAGTCATTACCTACAGCATTTAAAAAATACTGCTAGGGTAAACAGTGGAAAGCTATCTACAGTGAGTGGATCTGGATGCTTCATGTGATAATGAAGAAAACACAGGCACTATGAAATACAAGAAATTGTGGATGAATGACCTTCTGTTACTAAGAAAATAAACTCTTGCTGAGGTCTTTTGTTGCAAATAACTTCCTTTATTTACATTGCTGTTATGCTCATAACAACCATATTTTAGAAGTAGGCATTTGTTATGAAATCTACAGGTATCTTGATATTTGTAGCTGTAGAACGGTGACAGATGCAGGAATGCAGGCTTTGGCAGGCAGCTGTCACCAGCTTCATTATCTTGATCTCTACAGCAACATGTGAAAGACAGCAAGGCACTTGTCTGAGGTTTAACATATGGAAAGTAACTAGCATTTTTTCTTCTATTCTTTTTGGTAAGAAACATATTACAGTTTTGTTTCTTTTGTAGAATTTTACTTGCTAATTATAGACGTTCAAACATGGCCTACAAGCATAACTTTCTGTGTAAAGAATATACAGTGGATGTTCCTAAAGAATAGGTGTATGCTAATCACGTTTTGATTAGCACCCTTCTCAAAGGAAACAGTATGCCAGAGATGCTTGTTTAAGACAAACATTATATCACAGTGAAGCGGATATGTAGGTTTTAAAGGTGCTTGCTGTACAGTGCTCCACAGATATTTGGATGGTTCATTCTCTTCATTACATTTGTTTGAAACAAACTATTGGCATTATAACACCATGCATTTGCATGGGGTGCTGCCGTAGTAGACTTCTTATTCTTCAAAAGCACAAACTCACTCTTTGAATGAAAAATTATTAGTGAGTCAGATATTCTCTGTGGTATTCATTCTTCTGTCCTCCGGTTGCCTATACAATCCTAGATGGTACCTGCTCATGCTATCCTTGAAGCTAACATGAGGGTGCCCATCATGGTATTAATGACTAACTTTCCTCTAACCACAGTAACCACTGACTTCTCCCCTAAGTGTGACCTAGACTCTTCTCAATCAGAAAATCCTTCATGCACAGCCCTGGTCGAAATATCCTTGCTACTAGTAAAGCTTTAGAGCTGAAAACAAAACATTAAAATGTTTTATGGTTTGAACGCTATTTGGCTGTCATTATATTTACTACTACATTTATTTATTTCCTATTTAAAAGTCAAAATTAAAGCCCCACCTTCCATATATTGTCTTGGTAAAATCTTCGTGTATCAAATACTTTTAAGTTTATAATATGTGGAGTTAAATCAAAATATATTATAATTCAATTGTATGTAATGCTTTTTCATAAGCAAGTTGAAATAATGTATGTATAAATTAAACAGAAATGTAATTTTGGAACATTTCTCTAGATATGTAAACCCTCTTAGAAAAATCAATTTAGTAATTATGTCTTTGTGTTAGGGAGTGAATATTAGGAAAAAAAAATATTATTTTTGCTTGCTCTAGACCAGATACTTTAGATGTAACATAGGTCTGTTTAAGCACAATTTAAAGTTCTTTAAATACAATTTAAAACATAGTTATAATTGCTGGTTTTGAGACCTGGGTTTTGACAGGTATGCTGTGTTTTGGTCTCACAATGCTGGAGGAACCTGTAAGCACAACTGGTATTTCCTCCTGTTTCTTCCTGAGGCACTTAGAGATAGGGCTGTGTCCTGAAATGGTGGATGTAACGTTCTTCCACTTCGGGTATTCTTTAGCCATTTAAAAGCCCCTGTATGTGATCTCTATGTCATATTGCTGGTGCTTTTCTCTTCTTTTCCCCTTTTGTGAAATCACAGAAAACAGGTCATGAAGACCATCACACCTACATTATTCTCTAGGGAATGTGTCTCTTAACCCGTTCCTGAAAATCCTCATAGTGGAGTGTAAGCAAGCCTAGGGATGGAACTGCTCACAGACTGGGAGACTGTTAAAGTGGAGGGATCATTTGTGTATGACTGGTTCTGATACTCTTTTCTGCTTATCAGCTGTTTGTCAGTCAGAGGTAGGGTACTGGGCTAGCTGGACCTGGCATAGCCCTTCAACTATCTTGTGTTATGCTCTAATTTCCAGAAGGAATATATTCCTTACTGTTAGAAAGATTCTCTTAGTGAGCAACAAGTTATTCCCTACATCCTTACAATAGCCCTATACTGAAGATTTTTAAAGCTTTTTTCAGTGTTCTCTTGTCCTCAACAACCTTATTTTTTTCGGACCTTTTGTAAAGGATCATGTTTCTCAGGCTATAATGCTTGTTATTCTCTTCAGGATTTTCTCCAGCTAAGCCATGTACCAAAATTATGGCATAGCTCTCCCATTGAGACATTATTAGTGCTGAGCACAGTGGAATTTCACTTCAGGTGTCTCTGAGGCTGTGCTCCTCAGCATAGATACCAAGTATGATGTGTGTTTTTTTGGCAATAGCATGACACTGCTGATTGATGCCCAGCTGATGACATGCACACCACCTACATCCTTTCCTGAAAAATTACTGTCTAGACAGTTATTTCTCAACAAGTTTGTACAGTTAAGCAGATCTGCCTAAGTATAATGTCTTATTAATTTTAAGGATTTGTCCTCACCAATTTGTGTCCTGTTTATTCTGCAACTTGCCCAAGTATTTCTGAACTCAGCCTGCTATTTCACTTGCTAGTTTCTCTTCTCAGGCAATTATTGTCTGCAATTTTGATAAGAGTATTCCTAACTCCAGCAAGGTAGTAGCAAGAATTTGAACAGTTATGTACCTAGGACAGATCTCCAGTTTGAATTTGAACCCTAGGAAAATACTCTCCAGGTGTATTCTTTTGAAGGGAGCATTTTGCTTACATAAGAACACTTTCACATAGATCATATTTTCCTTACATAATGTTAAATAAATCAATAGCTAAATCCCTTAATGACCCTGAACTACATAACCTCTGCTGCTGTTGCTTATCCTCTCCCATTTACAATGTAGTAACTGCTATGTAGCAAAAATAACTTCAGAATACTGTTTCTGATTTTTTTTTAGCTTATTCTGATGTGTTTTACCAGCTTAAAACAAGAAATTACTTTACCTATTACTTCATCAAAGGCTGGTCCACAGTTAGTTTCCTTGGTCAATAGAAGAGAAATAGTTTTCCCTGCATGACTTCTGATTAAATTAATTGCAACTCTATCCTGATTTAGAAAGTCTAGAAAAAGAATTGTTTGCAAAAAGAATTATTTGCACCAACATGACAGTTTTATTTTTAACAAATGAAAACATATGTCTTATACTGGAATTTAGATTTATATTTTTCAGTAGTAAGAAACCTACTTTATTTATTCATTGATTTATGGAGAACGAGGGACTGCCATACACTAACTATTGGTAAGTTCTTGCTTATGGTTGTGGATCTTTGTCTTCTGATGTAATAAACTGAAACTACTTTTAGTGAGAGAAATATTTACATTTAAAAAGATCATTTCTGATGGAGTTGATGATTGTCACAGGTTTCAGAGCTTCGTGTTGAGATAATAGTTACTAGCATGTATTATGAATATATTTTCTTTTCATCATGATTCTATCTTTTAAGAGTCTAAGAGCATGCTAATTAAGTTACAGCAGAATAGGTTAAAAGAGCAAAAGAGCCTCTCAATACATTTTCAATTTCCTATCTTGAATCACAATGTATTAAGATTCTAGTCTGTGTTTCATACGTAGCCATAGTAACATATTTTTTGCTGCCTTTTATGTTTCTTTAATGGAGTTCAGTGCTATAAGACTATCCATTTTATTCCTGTTGTTGTCCAATTACACATAACTCACATGAACTTTTCAGTTGATCCAGATTTTTTTTTTTTTTAATGAAAATGAATTAAAGTGCATTTGTGCTGACTAAATGTGCTTTTGGTAATTATACTTAGTTTACTGCTGTGTCTAATAAATTATAGGGATCGTTTTAATGGACGTTTAAGCCTATGAGCACCTTCTACTTTGTTGACCCTGTGGAAGGCTCTCTGCATTTGAAAGGTTTAGACAAAAGGTGTTTCCATTTATGCTGTATCATTTAACAGTTAGATTGAGTGAATATCTAACTCTAACTTTATAATGATTACATCTTTTTACATTTAATTTTTTCCCCAAGGATAGATATCTCTAGTTTGACATTTAAAAAGAAAGTAAGAAAATATTATTTATTTTAAATATAGAAGAAGAGTGATTTTTCCAGTATTTTATAAAGCAATACTAGCTGTTCTTACCATTCAAGAAATTTCAGAAGAAGAAATACTTAGCTGTGATCTCGTGCAGATAGCATATAGTTTTGGGATCTAGATTTTGATGTAACAGCATTTGTGGAATGGAAAGTGGGATATGCTAGCACTGCATTTGGCAAGGACTCAAATAATGGTAAACTGTAGTTTTGTCTTTGTCTTCCTCTCTGCTCAGGCTTTCTGTGCCATCTTGTCATCACATACTGGAGAAGGCTGACTCTTCTTTCCTTATTCCTTCCACATACTTCAGTCCTCTTGCTCTCCTTTGTAAGTCACTAAGGAAGAAGTTCTCAGCTTTAAAGTCTCATGGTGTTTGGAGTATTCAGGCAGCTGGAAATGTGTTTATTGCAGTGGGGTCTAAGATTACTTGTATTTGAAATTATGGACCTGAATATAAATGTCTGCTTGGGGTTATCCTTAATGTCATTGAGGGTCTTTAATATCTGTTTAACACCTTTGATGATGACAAACAGTTGGACTTAGTACACCCTCATTAAATTTGTGGACGACATGAAGCCAACCATATCCTGGGCTACATCAAATGAAGCATGGCCAGCAGGTCAAGGGAGGTGATTTTCCCCCTCTAATCCACTCTCATGAAACCCCATCTGGAGTACTGCATTCAGGACTGGGGCCCCCTGTATAAGAAAGACATGGACTTGATAAAGCAGGTGCAGAGGAGGGCCATGAAGATGATCAAAGGGCTGGAACATCTCTTCTATGAAGACAGGCTGAGGAGAGAATGCTCCAGAGAGACCTTATAGCAGCCTTTCCTAGAGGAAATTCTTCACTGTGAGGTTGGTGAGGCACTGTAACAGGCTGCCCAGAGAAGCTGTGGATGCCCCATCCTGGGAGGTGTTCAAGACCATGTTGGATGAGGACCTGAGCAACCTGATCTAGTGTGTGGCATGGGCGGGGGGCTGGAATTAGGTGGTCTTTAAGATCCTTTCCAACCCGAGCCATTCTATGATTCTATGATTCTGTGATTCTATGCTTATGGTTTCTATTAGTAAGGATTTATATTGAACTATATGGAAGATATGCATTTTTTTTAAAGCTGCAGTGGAACTACAAGCCAGAGACCTGTTAGTTCCCTGTTAGTGTAACTTCTCAAGGATGACTCTCTTGAATTATGGAATTGTTATCATAGCAGAAGTGGTAGTCCTGTGGAACTTCTGCTATGAGCCTGTGGAGTGCCTGTGGCGTCCTGTGTAGCTTTTGACTGTCAAGGACTACCTTGTGCATGTGTTTTCCTCTATTTATAAACATAAATAATAACTATTCCAAAGAGCAAACATATTTTCTGTCTTTTTTTATTTTTAGTAAAGAGTAGGACTTAGAAAACTTAGCAGTCCTCTTCAGCCTAACCAGTATAGCCAAAGGTCTGTACAGCCATGTGTCCCTCAATAGAGTATTATACGTAGTGTCTTTCAAAAACCCAGGCTTTTACATATTATTTTCCACAAACAAAAGAGAAAAATTGACTGTGTAGACTTATACTAGCTATCAGCAACTAACATGTAGCCAGAGCCAAATATTACTCCTGCTGCTTCTTTTGGCAGCCAATTCAGTCACCTCTGTCCTGTTTGGATTTTGTCAGATGAATAAGACTTGTGGACTTTTTCAATTTAACTTGCGGATTTATTTATTTATTTATTTTTATTTTTATTTATTTATTTTAATTGAAGGTATCCTTATTGATCTGGAAGCTATAGTTTTTTTTCTTCAGCAAATGGTGCTGTCAGTGATCATCTTTCTGAGATAATTTAATCACAGGAATACTTACAGCAGAGTTCACCCAATTAGTAGCCACATTCTGTCAATTAAGAAAACACAAAGTAATGTAGTCATCAGAATTAATTTTAATTTCTCAGTTGTTATTAGATACAATTTTATATTTATACTTTCTATGGATTTGTTTACACTATTACTTTCCTACTCTATGTTGAAAAACAGATGATTTGTCTTTTGATTGTATTGGTGGTTAACTGACACATTGTCACTTTCAAATCTTATTCTTTGGATTGCATTAAATGGATAAATTTGAGTACTTAGACATAATTATATATTTTGAAAATGAGCACTAATAATGATCTTAATTGAAAACAAGCTCTTACAGCTTATTGCTTGATGGATGTACTTTGTAGCATAGTATATATTCATGTCAAAATAGCACTTAAAGATACACACACACACACACACAAAAACAAAAACAATCAAACAAAAAAACAGCCTAAAATGAGAATGATAACCATATTCCAAGCTACAGGTTACACCTGAGACAGACCAGTACAGTGCTCATTGCTGTTACTTTTCTTAAATTCTTAGATGCCATGTTTTGAATTACAGTAATTCCTCTTACTTCTATGAAATGAATGATTGTAAAAAGTATTAAAGAAAAAACCAACACATAATAATATTACATTTCTGTTTCTATCTTTATTTAAATATGGTGGAATAAATTTAATTTATTCCCCTAAGACTTCTGTCTATGCTTAACAGTAATTAGGTAGTTTGTCCTGTTGATATGCCCTATTTGCAAGTTTACATTTAAGTGTCTCTTCACTGTTTACATGATTCAGACTGTATAGTAAATTCTGATTCTTCAGGACACAACAATTTAAATTAAGACTTCTCATTTCTTCCTCCAGACTTGGTACTGCAAAAACCCAGGGTCCTGCATGTCTCTTATTCAGGTGTAATTAAAGAACATTGAAGCTGCAGTTCAGAGTATATAAGATATTGCATGAGTGGGATTGCAGCCTCCAAAGTGGGTTGGCACATGAAAAATGTTGTTTTGCAAGTTACAGAAATTTACCGCACATGGCTGGTTCATCTTGCATTTAACTAGTCTGAAATAAAATCTAGATGAATAACTGGTCCATTGAAATGTTACACATGCCTCTTTCTATTAATACTTTTGGTGCATGAATTGTATTTCATTTTTTGTTACTTAAGCTGTCTGGCTTAAACATGACCCTGCTGAACAAGTGGCAAAATTCTTGATGCACATATGAATCCTCTTTCATTTATATTGACTAGTTCAAGCTCAGTTACCAAACCCACAAAACTGCAACAGGACATCTGTTAGAAATACTTAGCTCTTCTTACCACTGTTGGAAATGGGAATTGTAAAGGAAGAGGGACTTCTTTTTCTTTATCCTAGTCATCAATATATTTATCTATATCTAGGTTGTTTTCCAGACATGTGTCACTTGACAATCATTCTCCAGAATTAATTGCCACCCCAGGGTCCTGTGAGAACTACTGTAGCTCTGTTCAGGTGTAGTCTTGACGATTCTCTATACTAGTAAATAAATGAACGTGCCTAGGAGTATTCCTGGGTGCTGCAATTAGTCCACATGGCATGGCACATGTCTGAGGAGCTGATTGCATGCACACCCAGTTTTGGGAACTGTCTCTGGACCATTTTCACTGCCTGGGAATTGTTCAAAGGCTGCTAGGTGAAACAGGTCCCATTTATGCCAAATGGTCTAATAATTTTCTACCTGTTGCAGCTGCATTGTAGTGTCTAGGAACAAGCACTGAAATGCTGAGGATGAGAAAAACTAGCTATTTAAGTTGGACAAGTGGATGAAGTGTCATTTCCTAACCTTGAAAGTTATACATTAAAATTCACCTTTAGTTAAAGATGTTTACAAATTCCTCCATCATTTCTAGAGCATTTTTCTTTCCCAGTTTATGCATCATTTCCCTTTCTTTCCCTTGATTTTTCTACATCATGGAAAATGAAATTCAAATGTTATCAATATTTGTAGGATTCTGCATTTAATATTTATGCATGGCTTTCAAAATATAAAGCTGGATCAGGCGTTATGGTGGTGCCATGTGTAGATCTCTGTGTGTATAAAAGCAATGAAGGTATTCATAAATATATTTGGCAGAATTTAGGGTTAACTTGTCTTTCCTCTGTGAGTCTCTGGGTATGCTCGTTGGCTAGATTTTGCCATGTCGGTCTGGAGTGTATGAAGCACTGCTTCTGCAGAGATATCACTTTGGATGTAATTACAAAACTCCATAGTAATGGCAAAAGTTAAGAGTTTGGCTTTCCAGAAAGATATCCTTTGGTCCTTGGCTGTAGTTCCAGCATTTTCTGCTAGATCCTCATAATTTAATGCAAATATGAAAGAATTATTATTTTCTTTATATCCAGAATATAATTTTGAAGTCATTCACAGCTAACATTTAAAATACAACCAGTTTGTATTACAGGATCTTGCCAGCACAACAGTGTATTATACTCACATTACAGTAATTCACAGTCTTTTTTTTAAATTATCTAATTTTATAAGCTTTACATTACATTTTTCACAATCACAGCTCTCAAAGATGGCCTGTTTTACAGCATCTATGATGTAGCTATTTTAAGCTACTTTTTAACTTTAATACTGTATAGTACAGAAATTACTGAAGAATAAATCTGATGCAGATAGTATTTTATTTAAAGCCACACTTTTAAAAAGTTTCGTCTTAAATGTAAGAATGATTATACACATCTTTGAGACAGTTGCAATGAATTACATAAAAATAACTTGTTAATTAAAAACAAACCCTTTTCTGTTGCTCTGGATTACCTGTAAACAGTTTAACCTTTTTTTTTTTCTTTTTTTTTTTTTTTCTTTCTTACTTGCTTTAAGCCATTTATTCAAGATTATCCACTATATTGTTCTTTCTTTTAGCTTGAAAGTTAAGAGCTCAAGATGTGTTTTTGAAATTAGAGCTGTCCTCATTCCTGCTAAAGGTAAAGTCAGGTAATACGTTTTTTCTCCCTGATCAGATGGGTGAGTGTGGTGGCCCATTTGTGCTAAAAAAAACCACAACAGTCAGCAGAGTGCATTACGTTAACTGACACATAGCTACAGAGTTTTATGAAATGCAATACGAATATATCTAAATGCTCTTAGCTCAACAGTGTAGTCAACCAAAGCGCTTAAACTTCATCACAGCCAAATTCTAGCCTAATGTAGCTGACTGAGCAGCAGTTCCTTGGGCTTCAGAAGCCAGTTGTTTTAGGCAAAAGATCATATTGCCACTGAAAACACTTATTTTTACTTACCCAGAATTCACTTTCCATGGATGTTGTCTAATATTTACTTAGAGCTTGCTGAATACATGAACATCGTACAATCACTGTAAAAGATTCGTGAGCAATACAGTTTGTGCAAAAAGTTTCACCTGCACAAAAATAACACAGTGAAAGAAGTTATTTTTGTAGCCTTATCCAGTTGTGTAACTCTTTAATATCTGTAAGATGATACACATATTTAAAAGCTGTAATAAGTCTGTTAATGGATTTGGGTTCATAAGATCATTATTTTTCTTCATGCCTTAGAAGCTGATGAGAAGGAGTCTAGTTTCAGAGAGTTTTTAGAGGAGAAAATGTCCAACTGAACTGAATGCATTTTTTACTCATTTTAGACTATGTTGCTGAGATGCATTGTCTTTTCTACAGTTTGTACAATGAGAAAAAAGACTCTCTTATATTGGCAGAAACTCTGGCAGATTTCTCATGTCTTTTGTCTGAGACTTGCCTGAGACTGAAATCTCATTCCTCTTCAAGATTAATGAGCACAGTATTTTATCTAACATTCTAGAAGAATGAGTGTGGCTTTATAACTTTGCACTTCTTTTATTGTTTGTTTTACTTTTCAGCTCTGAGTCATGTAACCTTTAATCTTCTTAGCTATAAGGAACCCATGAATTTCCTTTAACGCTTTCCTATTTAGAAGATCCTTAAGAAATGCCATTACTATACCTTTCTTCTTGCCCTGCCTGTCTGTACTTCTATTGCAATATTTTTGGTTGCACACTACCTTAAATAACAATTATAGTAAATAAGTATTAATCTATTATTGTTTATTGTAATAACTAATACCTATTGCAATAAATATTTAATGTTTCTTAATGTCCTTATTTTTATTTCTCAAGTGATACAGAATTAACCTTGCTTAGGTGGAGAAAAGTGAAATCAGTTTTGTTCACATTTATTCAACGGTTGTGGCCTGGCTGTGAAATAACTGTTTCCAAAGTGCTATATATTCAGGGAGTAAATTCTTATAACAGCATCATCTCAGGTATTTTTCTGAACTTTCATACTTACAGAGGCCTACGTGGGATAGTTCCATGCTGGTACCTAACACCAGAATTTTTCTCTGGCACTGATGCCATGGCATTGCTCATTTCATTATTTAACTGACTTGCCTTCCAAAACACGGTGGCCACATTAAAACTGGCTTATCCTGTTTTCTTAACTGTGTTTGTTAGGACAGAGAAATCCTTTTGTCCTGTGCTGGGGAATTGTTCTAAGCAATTTTTAAGTTTCAGTGCCTTTGGCTGAGCTCTGGCACTTTCAAAATGGTTGGTTGCCATCAAGTGGGCTGAGAGACACCTTTCAAAACCGCTTTCAAAGGGGCATTGACCAGTTCTGTCTTACCCAGTGAAATTGTGCAGATGCCTGATGTTCTGGGCAATACCCAGAGCTTGCCTAATATGAACAGGAGAAAGTTTCATATAATGAAACAGTGGCAGACACTTTCACCAAAGACAAAGTAGAAAGAAGTATTGATTGTGTGTCTTCTTTACAGAGCAGCATAAAGGTAAAAGCGTTGCACACAGCCTGGGAGACTGATTCAATAATCACTGTCTGAACCACTTCTCAGTTTGAGCGGATTCAGATTTTTTATTTCCATATAAGGAACCCTGTCCTCTGGCTGTTTTACAGCTAAGTTAATATACACCTTTTAGCAAGAATCTATGAAAATAACGTAAGCATTTTGGGGTCGGAGAGAAATGAAGAATGGACAAGTGATCCATTGGCATAAGGAAAACTGACACCTGGTATCTGCTCCAAAGACCTTTTGATCTAGTTACAATGCACTGTAAAACACAGAAATAGTACTTTGAGCAGTTGGATGCTTCTCAGCTCTATTACTGTCCCAGTTAGTTTTGTGGTTAGAACATTTTACAGAGAAAAAAGAAAGGTAAGTTTAAATTGCCTCAGGCAGGGAGTTAAACTTGGGTCTCCGACTTCTAGGGAAACATTCCAACACATTGAGCAGGAAAGATGTTAAGAGGAGGGTTAAACAGGTACCTTTCTGTCTGAAAGGAAAACCTGTACCTTGCAATATTTTTGAAAGTGCTTTGGCACCATTCTGCAGAAAAAAGGTCAAAACCTATCCTAACTGGAAGAAGGTACGTCCATCACATGAACAAAGTTGAATGCGTGTGGGGAATCACATTTTGAGATGCCCACTTACTCAACAGGAGAGAAGACTTTAAGCAGATATTTCTATTTATTTATTTATTTGACTACTGCATTTGGGAAAAGTATGAGGACTTACAAGCACACAAGGAAGGCTTGCATGCCTGATAATTTGCATGTTTTTCCAACACTGCAAGAAAAAAAAAAAAAAAACAAGTTACTATTGTAACCCAGAAAACTTGCTTTGCTTATGTATTGAGACTACTCTGTCCTTTGCAGCACTACAAGCGACTCTCTTCTTGATTTCTGTAGGAAACTTAGGATACTGATTCATATGAATTTCATCTTCTAAGACCATGCCCAAAGGAAAATTTGCTCCATGGTGAAATACGAAATAATGAGCAGCATATAATAATCCTAATTTAATAAATGTCTTTTCCATTGATATGTTTTTTTTCTTTGTTCACAGGATAACTTTATTTTCAGCTCTGTTCATCAATGGACCTGTAGAATTTTGGTTTAGATTAGTTTATTCTACAGCTATAGAAGAAGAAATAGTAAAAAATTAGACAGTGGTCAGTTTTTCCTCTTTAGAGAACAATGTAATTATGGCTTGCTCTAGCAATCCAGCCTTACCACAAGAAAATAATGACAGAATGGAGCTCTGATTTCTTTGAGCTTCATAGAATTGAAAAAATGAGGGAAGAAAAGCCTCTATTTTCTGAGGACAGTTGTGTTTCTTTCAGTGTTAAACATTCTCATTTGCCCCTTTGTTTCTGAGGAAGTGCCTGACAGTAGAAGGAAAGACACAGTGATTTCTTTTGCATTTCACTCAGCTAGTTCTGCATTTAAGTTCTTGTTCACTAAAAAGCAACTGGCATTTGTCAGGTCAAACACATTAAAAATAGGACAGAATAAATAATAAAAAAAAAAAGTCAAGATATCACAAAAATCATCATGAAAGCCTTCCTGTAAAAGGTGAAATTCATAACCATTTATTGTTAGCTTCTTTATGTTATTCAAAATCATTACAAATTTTGAGAATAGGCAACTTGACAGCATGTCTTTAGAACAGTCTTCTTCTGCCATTTCTGGGTTGGAATATTCTTGTTAGAACAGCATCAGGATAACTGCTAATGCCTCCAGACTTGGCCTAGCAGTCATTATTGGTCATTTCAGTGTCTCCCTGGCTACTCAGTTGATCATACAGACAAAAGATTTTAAAAAGGCTGTCAGATGTTCATTCCTCTTTTGCTGCCAATACTCGATTATTTCTGCAAAAGCATCTTGGGTACTTTACTGTTCCATTATTAATGGTCTGTTTGCTCTATTACAGGCTGAAGATGCTTCATCTCTATGGTTTCCACTTCAGTCCTCATCTGGAGTCCATTAAAGAAATTGATAAAACCATGAAAGTCTTTTGTGATCTCACTGTCCCAGCTGCTAACATATCAGTTGAATGAAGTTTTATGTGTCTTGAGAGATGTTTTTAGCTATTAATGTACTAGCACTTTGACAAAGAGCTTTTATGTCACTTTGTGTCTCATTTTTTGTGGTAAAATCTAAACCTAAGATCTTGTTCCTTTGCAATATTATGTAAGTTACTTAATTTCTGTGCCTTGACCTGAGTTTTTTAAGATATAGATTACGCCTTTTTCCCTTCAGAGGTTATACTGACACAATGTATCTGAAAATGAGTAGAGTCTACATGATGCCTGCTACTGAATACATTGTCCATAGTTTTTAATTGAAAAGAATAGGGGTGAATCACAATCGGTAGTATTAAAATTTATGTGTCAGGGAATGAGAGTATGTAGGAATGGTCTGTAACCTACCTAGATTTGGGATTTAAGTACGTGCACCTATCATGAGGTGTATGCCTGGTTATAACTGGATAATTTATGAGCTCTCTAGCTTATTTTGCTGGGCAGCTGCATTCCTCTGCTCTTTTCTTCCCGGGGCAATGATTTCATGTGATGCCACACCTCCCTTTTCTCGCTTCCTTGTCTTTTCTAATCCCTACCGTTTAAACTCTGTGTTTGTAACAGCATCAAAACCTACGTTTTTTCAATCAGTAAATATACGACATTTTTGTAGTGATACAATGTGTCTATTGTTTTATGTTTTATCTCAAGCCTCCCCGAAATTCCTGTGTATGGTTTCAAGATTTCTTGTCTCTTCAGCCAAAAAGATGCTCAAGCTAGGTGGAGTGTTTCATGACAAGATGAAGTAAAACAGATTGAAATTAAGCTTGGGGTATTTTTTTTTTTTAAAGAAAAGCTTTTTAAGAAAAAGACAGAAAAAAAAGTTTTGCTTTTGCATATTTATTTAATTTAGAATTAGGTTTAAAAGGACATATCCTTCTAAGAACAAGCATATAATTTCAGAAGAAAGCACTCTCGTGCTGGGAATCCTGCCTTCATTACTCACTCTTAAGTCTCATCAAACAAAGCATCTTTTGTTTGTTATCTCTGTTCTGGTGCATTAGGACCATTTGACTGAACCATGGTCTGCCAAGCAAGCACTATTTGCCTGGCATTGTGCAATAATGCGGGTACCATCTGTTTTGCAGGATATACCTATCCCATTGCAGAGCTAAATGACACACTGTACTTCACCTCAGTACCTGAGATTTATGTGACAAAACTTCTGCAATAGTGGAAAAGAAGAAAGACGTTGAAGACCAAATTCTCTTTTATGATGTTACGGTTTACCACTGATGGGCAGCTCAGCATCATCACAGCTGCTCTCTCATTCCCCCTCCTCTGCAGGATGGGGAGAAAAGATGATGAAAAAGCTCAAGGGTTGAGATAAGGACAGGGAGATCACTCACCATTAACTGTCATGGGCAAAACAGACTCAGAATAGGGAAATTAATATGATTTATTGCCTATCACTAGCAGACTAGAACAGTGAGAAACTAAAAGCAAACTAAAAACACCTTCCCTTTTCTACCTTCTCCCCCTGAGTGGCACAGGGGAAGGGGGAATGGAGGCTGTGGTCAATCCATAGCGCTTTGTCTCCGCCACTCCTTCACTCTCTGCCCCTGCTCCCCGTGGGGTCCCTCCCACGGGATGCCGTACTTCCTGAACTGAGCCTGCAGGGGCTGCCCAAAGGCAGCAGCTCTTCAAGAACTGCTCCCACATGGCTCAGTACCACAGGGTCCATCCCCCAGGAGCAAATTGCTCTAGCATGGGTCCCCCATGGGCAGCAGCTCCTCCCAGACCTCTTGCTCCTGCGTGGGCTCCTCTCCACGGACAGCAGCTCCCACCGGGCCTCCTGCCCCCTCCTAAGGGAGGTCTGGCCTCAAAACTTCTCCACCAGAGGCTTCTCCACAGGCCGCAGGGGAACTTCTGCTCCAGTGTCTGGAGCACCTCCTGCCCTCCTTCTGCATTTACTTTGGTGTCTGCAGGGCTGTTCCTCAATCCTCTTTCCCAGCTGCTGTTTCTTAGTGTATAATGCTTTCTTAAATATGCTCTCACAAAGGCACAACCAATGTTGCTCATCTCTGTCCAGCAGCAGGGGGACAGAGCTGGCTTTGGGAGCTGGCTGGAGCTGGCTCTGTTCGGACATGGGGCAGCTGCTGGGCTCTGCTCACAGCGGTCACCCCTACAACCCCCTGCTACCAAACCCTTGCCACTTAAACCCAATACAGACACTCACTGAATCCACAAGGGATTTTCTGCATATGAAGGCAGAAATCTGGCCCACACAGATGCTGCATTGGGAAATATTGCGATACATTTATATATCTTGATTTAAAATAGAATGTTAATATGAAGATTTCCATTTATTTTATATGTCATTTATTATTTCCTTGTATCATATAGGCAGAAACATAAGGCTTAAGAAAACAAAGATACAGACCTTTCACAGAATCACAGAATCACAGAATCGTCTAGGTTGGAAGAGACCTCCAAGATCATCTAGTCCAACCTCTGACCTAACACTAACAAGTCCTCCACTAAACCATATCACTAAGGGCTACATCTAAATGTCTTTTAAAGACCTCCAGGGATGGTGACTCAACCACCTCCCTGGGCAGCCTATTCCAATGCCTAACAACCCTTTCAGTAAGGAAGTTCTTCCTAATATCCAACCCAAACCTCCCCTGGCACAACTTTAACCCATTCCCCCTCATCCTGTCACCAGGCACGTGGGAGAATAGACCAACCCCCACCTCGCTACAGCCTCCTCTAAGGTACCTGTAGAGAGCGATGAGGTCTCCCCTGAGCCTCATCTTCTCCAGGCTAAACAACCCCAGCTCCCTCAGCCGCTCCTCGTAAGACTTGTTCTCCAGACCCCTCACCAGCCTCGTCGCCCTTCTCTGGACTCTCTCAAGCACCTCCATGTCCTTCTTGTAGGGAGGGGCACAAAACTTAACACAGTACTCGAGGTGTGGCCTCACCAGAGCCGAGTACAGGGGGATAATCACTTGCCTTGACCTGCTGGCCACACTGCTTCTTATACAAGCCAGGATGCTCTTGGCCTTCTTGGCCACCTGAGCACACTGCTGGCTCATATTCAGCCCACTATCAACCAGTACTCCCAGGTCCTTCTCTGCCAGGCAGCTTTCCAACTACTCTTCTCCCAGCCTGTAGCTCTGCTTGGGGTTGTTACGCCCCAGGTGCAGGACCCGGCACTTGGCCTTGTTGAACTTCATACAGTTGACCTCAGCCCATCGGTCCAGCCTATCCAGATCCTCCTGCAGAGCCTTCCTTCCCTTGAGCAGATTGACACACGCACCTAACTGGATGTCGTCTGCAAACTTACTGAGGGTGCACTCGATCCCCTCATCCAGATCATCGATAAAGATACTAAAGAGGACTGGCCCCAGTACCGAGCCCTGGGGGACACCACTAGTGACCAGCCTCCAACTGGATTTGACTCCATTCATCACAACTCTTTGGGCCTGGCTATCCAGCCAGTTTTTAACCCAACGAAGCGTACGCCAGTCCAAGCCACGAGCAGCCAGTTTCTTGAGGAGAATGTTGTGGGAAACGGTGTCAAAAGCCTTACTGAAGTCAAGGTATACCACATCCACAGTCTTTCCCTCATCCACTAAGCACGTCACTCTGTCATAGAAGGAAATCGGGTTCATCAAGCAGGACCTTTACAAGTCTTACGAGGAGCGGCTGAGGGAGCTGGGGTCGTTTAGCCTGGAGAAGAGGAGGCTCAGGGGACACCTCATCGCTCTCTATACGTACCTTAAAGGAGGCTGTAGAGATGTGGGGGTTGGTCTATTCTCCCACGTGCCTGGTGACAGGACGAGGGGAATGGGCTAAAGTTGCGCCAGGGGAGGTTTAGGTTGGATGTTAGGAAGAACTTCTTTACTGAAAGGGTTGTTAGGCATTGGAATGGACTGCCCAGGGAGGTGGTTGAGTTGCCATCCCTGGAGGTCTTTAAAAGACGTTTAGATGTAGCCCTTAGTGATATGGTTTAGTGGAGGTCTTGTTAGTGTTAGGACAGAGGTTGGACTGGGTGATCTTGGAGGTCTCTTCCAACCTAGACGATTCTGTGATTCTGTGATTCTGTGACCTGCCCTTCATAAACCCATGCTGACTGGGCCTGATTGCCTGGTTGCCCTGTAAGTGCCACGTGATGACACTCAAGATAATCTGCTCCATGAGCTTCCCTGGCACTGACATCAAACTAACAGGCCTATAGTTCCCTGGGTCTACCCTCTGACCCTTCTTGTAGATGGGCGTCACATTTGCTAGCCGTTAGTTGACTGGGACCTCCCCTGATAGCCAGGACTGCCGATAAATGATGGAAAGCAGCTTGGCCAGCTCCTCCACCACTTCTCTCAGTACCCTCGGGTGGATCCCATCCGGCCCCATCGACTTGTGTACATCCAAGTGCTGTAGCAGGCCGCCAACCATTTCCTCATGGGTAGTGAGGGCCACATTCTGCTCCCCATCCCCTTCCACCAGCTCAGAGTACTGGGTATCCAGAGAACAACTGGTTTTACCGCTAAAGACTGAGGCAAAGAAGGCATTAAGCACCTCAGCTTTTTCCTCATCCCTTGTAACCAAGTTTCCCCCTGCATCCAGCAAAGGATGGAGATTCTTCTTAGTCCTCCTTTTGGTGTTGATGTATTTGTAAAACCATTTTTTGTTATCTTTAACAGCAGTAGCCAGATTTAGCTCCAGATGAGCTTTGGCCCTTCTAATTTTGTCCCTGCACAGCCTCACAACAGCCTTATAGTCCTCCTGAGTGGCCTGCCCTCTTTTCCAAAGATTATAAACCCTCTTTTTTCTGCTAAGCTCGAACCACAACTCTCTGTTCAGTCAGGCCGGTCTTCTTCCGCACCGGCTCGTCTTTGGGCACGTGGGAACAGACCACTCCTGAGCCATTAAGATTTCCTTCTTGAGGAGTGCCCAGCCTTCCTGGACTCCTTTGCCCTTCAGAACTGCCTCCCAAGGGACTCTGCCAACCAGTGTCCTGAACAGCTCAAAGTCAGCCCTCCGGAAGTCCAAGACAGCGGTTTTACTGGTCTCCTTCCTGGCTTCGCCAAGAATAGAGAATTCTACCATTTCGTGGTCACTCTGCCCAAGACAGCTCCCGACCACCACATCTCCCACCAGTCCTTCTCTGTCTGTGAACAGAAAGTCAAGCGGGGCACCTCCCCTGGTAGGCTTACTAACCAGCTGCATCAGGAAGCTATCTTCCATGCTCTCCAGAAACCTCCTAGACTGCTTTCTCTGGGCTGTGTTGTGCTTCCAGGATATGTCTGGGAAGTTGAAGTCCCCCACGAGCACAAGCGCTGACGATTTTGCAACTTCTGCCAGCTGCCTGTAGAACTCCTCATCTGTCTCCTCATCCTGGTTCGGCGGTTTATAACAGACCTCCACCAGGGTGCTTGCCTTGTTGGCCTTCCCGCTGATCCTAACCCACAGAGACTCAACCTTATCAGTCCCAGCCTCAAGTTCCACAACATCAAAACACTCTCTAATACAGAGAGCCACACCACCACCCCTTCTGTGATGCCTGTCCCTTGTGAAGAGCCTATAGCCAGCCATTGCAGCACTCCCGTCATGAGAGTGTTCCCACCACATTTCTGTGATGGCAACCAAGTCATAGCCTGCCTGCTGCACGAAGGAAGCAGGCAGCAGGAAGGTAAAATCCAAAGTCATGTAAATACAGGATTATATGGAAAGATTTGGGAGAAGATGGTGTTAAATCTCAGAGGAAAAAAGATGGGGGTGATATGTCCAAAGTCTATGTCCTCTACTTAGCAGCCCAGGATAGACACTGTGACAAGAGCTATGCGCGACGGAGTGAGGACAAACAAACATCAGCTCAGTGAACGTGCAGCCACAAAAGTAAAGAGGAAGGTGAGCACATTGATCTGATGAGGAACTCCTTGTCTAGTGAGACACATTCAACACCTGCTGCGGTTGAGCTCAGAAGCCTGCCAACACTGAAAGCCAAGTGTCCTGACTGTTATGAACAGAGAACTGTAGGTGTAAACAAGATAAGTTTGTCATTTCCGATGGCTGAGTAACAGCTATCATCAGCCCTGTTGGGGCTTCATGATTGACTCGGTCAATTCTTTGGGTACAAAAATTGGGCTGACAGGTGAGAAAACATGGAACACAAAGAACTCTTCTGTCAAATTAACTCTGCTTTACTAAAACACTAGGTTTTGATAGAATATGAGAATCTTAGGATGATACCCCTTTGCTACACATAGTAGTTTTATCGTTCTAACAGAAATGTACCAAAAAGTGACAAAAAGTGTTAAAAAGTGTCAAAAACATATACAATCATATATTGAAGCCCTTCAATATTTATGTTTAGGCTACAATTTATATTCCCAGTTACTTAGTGGCTGAATTTATCTAGAGTGCAAGGGAACATTTCACAAAAAAATCCATTGAAAAAATTCAGATAGGTATTTGTAGGATTTTAAACTGAGTCTGTCTAACCCTGGCAAAATAGTAATCAAAAGCTGTAAAACCATTAGTTTCCTTTGAGGGCATTCCACACTTCTTGGGCAAAGGAGCATTTCATAATCCATTTGCAATGTGTGATTTATTGTAATGAGAGGTCAGCTGGCCTGCGTGTGCTTTGCTGGACCATGTTCTTACCCTCGGGCTCTATTTCAGGGAATAAGGAAACACGGTTTTGTGAGGAGGTGGATTTGCATTCTGGTTATCACAACTTCGGTATGTGCAATTTACATTTTCAGATAAGGAAGAATAAGTGGAGGGGAATATAAAACATCTCAGTTAAGAATGTAACTGCTTCCGATGAAAAGCGAGCTTTTACCAAGGACTTAGAAAAAGTGAGGAGCCTTGACTTCTGTCGAGAAAGACGGAAGCTAGTTCTGCTATACAAAGCACTGAAATCTGGCTCCTTCGGTTTATTGATTTTGCGCTTTCACTGTTTTCACAACGTCCCTGCCTAAATCACTGCTGGTGGGACAGTCGCAGGCGCTCTCTCCACAACATTTAACCCGAAACTGCTCACGGGCAGCGGGAACCTACGTGGTGAAACCTGGGGTAGCCGCGGTTTCCTTGCCTGCCGCTAACACAAAGAGCAGTTTTGTGCTGCTGGCACCGGGCACCTTCCCGGGGGCTCCGGGGCGAGCAGGTGCCGTGCCGTGCCGTGCCGTGCCGTGCCGCACCCTTCACCCTCCCTCTCCTCTCCGGCCACCTCGGCGCTTGTTGCCGGCCAGAGCCGCCCCCGTGCCCGCCTCCCTCCGGGGGCACCGGGGCGGAGCAGGGCCCGTCCCGTCCCGTCCCGCCCCGCCGAGCGCAGGGCGCAGTGCTGCCGCCAGCCCGGGCCGTGCCGTGCCGTGCCGTGCCGTGCCGTGCCGTGCCGTGCCGTGCCGTGGGCAGAGACGGGGGCGATGGACCCCGACGGGGAGGACCTGTCCCGGCTGCGCGCCCTCTTCCTGTCTTGCGACGCCAACGGCTCGGGCCGCATCGAGCGGGAGGACTTCGCGGCGCTCTGCGCCGAGCTGCGGGTGCGGCCGGAGGAGGCCGAGGCCATCTTCCAGCGCCTCGACAGCGACCGCGACGGGGCCATCACCTTCCCGGAGTTCGCCCGCGGCTTCCGCGGCGCCACCCGGCGGCGGCCCGGAGCCGGCCGCGGGGAGCCGCGGGACGGGGGAGACGACGAGGGGGAGACGGCGGCGGCGTGGGCCGCCGCGGGGCTGGAGCAGCCCTGGAGGGACTTCGAGGTCCGGCTGGGGGACGAGGCGAGGTTCATCCCCAGGTAAGCCCCGTCCCGTCCCGTCCCGTCCCGTCCCGTCCCGTCGGGCGCAGCGCTGCCCTGCGCCTCCCCTGATGCCACACAGCAATCCGACGGGCACTGCTTCGCCCCAGTGTCAGCGGGAAAGAAGAAGACCGGGGGGTAGATTTCGGGCATTAAAGCTGGGTATGGTGGGTCTATCAGTACGAAGCTGGTTGCATTTCACTGATACGTATTTTGGGGGTCAGCAGTAGCCTGCCTGAAACTGCAGGTGCTCTGTGTTCTTACAAAGATCTTGGCCATAGAAAGTACAGGGTAATTCTGCTTAATTCAAAAATTGCAACTTGAACTGGAAAACAAGCAATCTGAGTTAAAGGGCAGCTTGTTCAGGGGCAATTGAAACAGATACATGACCATATGCGAAGGGGCTTGTGTCAAACTCCAGCAGAGCTGTCTGTGAGATCCACAGGCTCTAATTAAAAGCATGTCAGAACCTGTGTAACTTTTCCACCAATCAAGTCGATTGTACAGTTTGTTGCTTTACAGGAACACAAATCATTGGCAAATTTATCATTCCAGACTTCATGTAACACACCTTAAATTACTCCTGAACCCAATAGTTTGGTTCTAGCTACTTTTAAAAATCCATTTGGCTCTTGCAATGACAAATGTCTTAAAAGAGATGTCCTGTAGGTTAAAGAACTTACTGTTCATGCCCAGAACCAGAGTAGGTTGCTTTTTACTGAACTGAAAAATAAGCCTCTTGTTTGAAAGTCTGCAGAAGCAATTCAGAACTTAACCTGAAGCCAGAGAGAAAATCAATAGGAGATGGAAAGGTGTGACTCATGAACAGTGATGGCTTGTGAAAGCATCCATCACCTTTTGGTAATAAGCCTATCTCCATCTCTTGATTACTGTGTTTGCAGCAGCAGGGTTTGAATGTAGTCTGGTTGCTTGTCTAAGAGGGCAGTAGGACGGGACAGAACTAACTCTCTTGGGTTTGAGTGTCCAGACATGTCATTTAATTATATTGTTTTAGGATTATTATGCATCAAGTTGCAAACAGAACTGAATGCTGATAATTAAATACATGTGTGCCAGGTGGGCAGTTATTTGTTGTAACATTTCCCATTCATGTTTAGCTTTATAAATACCTTTGAACATCCTTCACAGCTGGCTGTATTTGTTAGGTGTGTGCCAACGTCAGCCGAAGAACAGTGTGCCCTTTGTTTTTCCTGTTTTTTCTCGTTCCTGTGCTGAAGCACTAGAAGCAGGTCTTTGTTACAGCTCAACTTTTTTTCTTTTCTCTCCATTTATGACCCATATCTTTTTGTGTTGAAATATATCTGATATATATATATATTTATGTCCCACTGAAAACATTTCGACCAATTATGTGAGTGAGCAACGAATACATATAAAGTGTTAAAGTCTGGGCATGGGAGAGATTTTAAAGAGCAGAATATAACAAAACCATGTAATGTAGAAGCTGGTACTTCAAAAACATGTTTATCTTTTTATTTAAATTATTAAATTATTGTTTTTTTTTTTTTTTTTAATGTTTTCTAAGAACAGGCCTAGGTTGGCACAGACCTGCCTCTTCAATACTTTAAAAGAGTCTGCGTTCTCACATTGTGGTTTATTACCCTTCATATGTTAGCTGTAACATTTGCGTTGAAAATCATGAGAAGAGTAATTACAAGAAAGAAACTCCTCAAATAGAGATGAGTGGAGTTAGTTGTCCATATTTTTGATCTCAGTCTTGGGGGAACTTGGAGGTTCAGTCCCTCAAGATATTGTTCATTCTGGTCCTGCTCTAGCAAAACAGTGTCACATGCTTTGATGCTGTTGTGGTTTGTACAGCAAAAAGCAAGGTGCAGGAGATTAAACTGATGAGATAAAAATATGACTGAATTGAGGAGAAAATTACCCAGCAGCTGTGGTCTGTGTCATTCTTGAGTTTGATCAAATACCCATGGAAATCAAAAGGAAATTTTTCACTGATATCAGCACATGTGGTTCAGCCTCTTTTTCTATAAATGGGCTTTTAAAAGCCATAAATAAGTCACCGTAATAGCAAGGAAAACCCAGTAACACCGATCAATATCCTAACTCAGCCCTTAATGGAGTAGCAGGCATTAGATGCAACATTGTTTACTGTTAGGTACTGCCTAGTACTGTACTAAAATGAGCATATTTTGAATGTAGTTAATTTTTGAAAATATATTTTTGTTGTGGGATGGACCTTGTCTCTGTATTTTGATGTCTGGGTTGCATAGTTCTGTTACCTTATATTGTGAAACATTCAAGTCCATTCTGGAGTTGTATCTTGTGTAGTTAAACAACGGTGGTAACACCGAAAAGTTTCTTTTCAGCCCTGCTCCTTCTTTTCCCAATCTGAACAGATTTTCAGGGCTGAATTCAGTTAGGTTTCTTTGTAAGGTGGTCACTGTGAGTCAAATTATTGTTTGTCTTAGTCTTCACATGTACTCAGTGAGCAATTGTGCCTCTAGTACAAAAAAGTGGAGTCTTTCCAGGCTAGTGACCTAGTATAATGTGTGAAGTCAGATTTTAGTGGAATTGCGTAGAGGGTTGGGTATTTTTTTGGCATTCATTTAATTTAAAATGCAACTACTCCTTCTTTGTTGTTATATTCAATCTGCTATAGTGAGTAATTAAACACAAAAAGGTTGCTGTACTTTTGATTTACATGTAGAAAATTGCCAACGGGGGTATAGCTGTGTGAGCTATAGTAGATCTACTTTATTAGAACTCAGACACATCCATTGGTTTATTCCTCTAAGAAGTATTTGCAGTTATCTAGAAGTAGACAAAAAAAAAAATAAAAAAAAAGAAAAAAAAAAAGAAGGAATTTAGCTATTTGGTGCTCCAGGCAGCGAGTACTCCAGTGTATTTCTTGCGCTAGAAGGGTTTAGCCTGTGGTTGTGTTACTGGTGTTGCATTCTGGTTTAATACGTGGTCATCCTCAGGTCTGTTTGGATTTCAGTGGTAAGATGAGAAGTTTCCCTCCACTCCCTTAGCAGGCATGCACTCCTTTAAGTACGCGAGGAGGTCTCGTGATAGCTACTCTTCTGCTTTTCTAACTTGGAACAAAGAATGATCCAACGTCCACTGGTGCGTCAGGACAAAACCTATTCTTATGATCCCTATGGCAGTTATTTCTGTCTGTAAATCATGGGCAAAAACTTCCCAGAAAACGTATTCTGAAATTTAAATTTCAAAGATCTTAAATCAGAAGGAGCAAAGATTTGAACTGCGTGTATCGTGTGCCTTCTTGTTTATTGCTGGGATAAACTGTATCCCTTTCAACAATAGCAGGCAGTATTTCTGTGATATTTGGGATAATCTATTTAGAAAATGAACTAAATTAATTTCAGCATGAATGTAGGTGAATCTAGAGAAGAAAGTTTGTATCCCTGTTTTGAGTTAAATTCTTCTGCTTCTGACAGAAGCCTCTCCACTGCCTTGGCTGTTCATCTGAGGGTCTGTTTCTTTTGCCTCTTTTCTGCATTGCCATACTGTGAGATTTTATGCATTGTAAAACTACAAAGTTTCCTAATTTAATTGTGATCACAGTTCACTCCTAAATATGTAATCTGGACCTGTATAGAAAATGTTGGTCTGGTAGACATCATAAAATGAGAAAAGAGTGTTGTTTTTAACAGTAGCAGCTTAACCTGTGAAGTTGGATGATGCTCATGGCATATGCTGCTGTGCAACATGAGAGGAGGTGGGCTCTTCTGCAGAAAAAACAGTCCAGAACTCATTATGCACTTGCTGTCATGAGCCAGAATGGATTTTGTGCCAAGGTGAATAGAAAACTCAGCTTCAGCTCTTGTCAGGAGATTATGTTTACTTCCAGGAGATGAAGAGCCATGATACTAGCAGTGGAATTTCCTTGGAAGTTGACGTGTGTTTCTCAGAGAGGGAGTGAATGCAAAGCCTGTGGAGAAGCAGCTGCTAGGGCAACCTTTATCACAGTGCTGGAGACGGGATCTGTGCTGTCGGATTTTGTCTTGTCTTCTAATACATCTCACAATGAGGGGTTGGCAAATGGGTCTGCTGGAAGTGTGTGGAAGTGTGGAGGACTTTCTGTGAGCTACAAGTCTTTCAGAGCTGCCTTAGGTTTTCCTGCCAGTTATTTTTTTCCCTTTAATCAGAACAGCATCTGTACCAAATAACTTAGTCTCTTAGCATTTGTTTTCCTGAAATTTTTGTGTCTCATTTTCCATAGACCCATCCTTTGGAACATTCTGCCTCTCCACGGACTTTATCTTTCCCTCCTTTCCTACAGGCTTTTCCACACCTGCCCCACTACTTGCTCCAAGCTACACGTCTGTCCTTGGGCAGGGAACAGTATTTATTCCTTGGAACAGTATTTATTCCTTGGAAACACTAGAAGTCCCTTCCCTGCAAATCCACTGCCACTCCCTTGCCCAGACTCTCTCACCGGGGGGTTGAGGATTTATTCTTCTTTTAATGCAGTTCAATTAGTGAAAGGACTTATAAAGAAAAGCTGATACTAAAATAAATGCTGTGCTTCAGGTTGAGAAATACTTCAAAGTTTAATTTGTATGAACGTTTCATGTAATTGTGTCTTTCCTCAGGGCTCTTACTCTAGGAGAAGGCATTAGACACTCACCTGGGACACAAGGTTTTCTGAACAGGCTATTTCCCTATCCTTGGTAGTACACATAGGCTATTGATCTCCAGTGTAAGGACAGATGTCTAATGCCTGATCTTTCTCTTGCTTTGACCACCCAGCTCAGATGCTCCTGGCTCAGAAAACCTTGCATTTCATCCTTTCATACCCACACCAGAACAGAGGTGCTACAGGAGTAGGAGTGATTTTTACAAGCTCATGTACACTGGGAAGAGACCATTCAAAGAGAGAACATTCTAAAGCCTAGAAACAGGGGCATATTATTATTATTGTTATCAGTATGTAGACATGTTTAAGTGTAGTGGTGATTGTCTTTGCTTCTACCTGCACATACAAAATCAGAAGCTATACTTTACCTGTGCCTGAAGGATGTCTGGGTCAACAAATCAAAGAGAAAGTTTGAAAGTTGGGGACCTTAAGTCTGCAGGTAATAACACAGATAAGAAAGAGGACGGAAGTGAAGGCAGAGATCAGAAAAGCAGCAATGGATGTTGCTGAAAAAAACATACATATATATATATATGTAGACAGAAATACCTCTTTCGAGTTAATGTAAAAGCTCTTGCTGGAGAACAATTTGGTCTAGTTTTCTTACCTCTCATTGCAGTCCTAGCCCAGTGAGATTCTTCAGCCCACGGACACTTCCAGTCCAAGTGGGCTTCTATCTTGTCCTGCTGCATTGTGGTCTTCTGAGTGCTCTGCACAGGTGGGCCCTGAAATTCTGCTGGTACCTTTGTAAGTCTCTGCCTTTCTAAATCAGACCCTGGTAAATATACACAAAATAGTGGTGGAAGAAACGCTGAATCATTACCATGCCAGGGGAAGTGGTATTATAACATCACTGTCAAATCTTTGATTTTTGCCTGTTTTCCGAAAGCTTATTGCACTTTGTCTTTTACTTGGTGGAGAACTGCACTGCATATACAGCCCATCCGGTCAGGCTAAGCAGAACATGTAACATAAACTTTCTCTGCAACTAGGTAGGGAATATGCGTAAGAAACCCAGCAACCATAGAGTTACTCTTCTTTGATACATTCCACCAACTTCATTTGAGCTGCATTCAGAGGGTGGACTGGTAGGCAAACTGTCATTCAGCCATTCAAAACAATACTGTGAATTGATATGAATTGGTTTAAATAAAATTATGCCATGTAATATCATCTCAGTGTCTGATCTCTCTCTCTTTTTTTTTTTTCCTTTTTTTTTTTTTTCCCTCTGGTCTTTCTCCATTCTACTTTGGTATTTTAAATCTATCATATTACAGATGGCATTATCATCAGGGCAGATTTATTTTCTTTCTGTAATGCAGTAACTCTATGTAATACAGTATTATGTGAAGTTATTAAAATATTAGTTAGTTAATACAATTACAATTAATATAATTACAGTTAATAATTTTACAGAGAACTTAAACTAGTAAAACCTTTGAGATGAGGTAAGGTAAAGTCAGAGCAGTATCTGGTCAGGATACTGTACTTTTTTGAGCTATAAGTGCTTTGTGCTTATACTTCATGGTAGATGGTACAAGCGTAGAACCAGAGGGTCCAAAGTGACAGTTTCTTTCATGTTATATTTGAAAATGCTCTTTCTATGCAATTGTGAAGCTTTACAGCTGTGTTTGTATGGAACTTAAAGGGGGTACAGCTTTTAATCTATTTAAAAGGGGATTTCTGGATTTCAAGAAACACTAATTTTAAAGGACAAACCTGAGCATTTCGTATGAATTTTGTTGAAATTGAAGCAAAGGCATTTTAGTTTCCTTTTTTTTTTTTTTTTTGTCCAGAGCAAAGACTATTCAGTATTCAGGAGACAGCTCAGTGAAGTCTATTTGTGAAATCTCCCTCAATAAATAATTTTGAGTTTTAATCTCTCTTTTTAAATCTCCCTCAATAAATAATTTTGAATTTGCAAAAAGAAATAGCATGTCCAGGAGAGAACTGGAGATAAACAAATAAATTTAGCAATATCTATTGCAACTAGTTTGTCCTGCTGCGGTGAAGTCACTAATGCTTAGCAAATCGTGTAGAGGAGTGATTTAAAATATGGAAAGAGATGATTAAGAACAATTCTTCTCGTAATCATCAAATACTTATTGCATGCTGATATACAGTATATATAACTTCATCCTTCTAAAATCATGTGAAAATATAAAATATTATCACAATATGTTTTCTGCTAATGCATCATGGATGCTTGGAGTGATTAAGTCAGTAAGAGTCTTCCCAATTCATGAAAGTGTATTACTGCTTGCTGAAAGCGTAAGTAATCAAGTAGGGTCCCATCAATTTTGTTGCATTAATTCATTTCTCCTGCATTTTTGTGTTGCTACAGTAGTTGTTGATCCATGTTTTTAATTGAGATATCCTGTAAGGCTGGCGTAGAAGCACTCAGGTGAGTGTCACTGAGAATTTTAGTGGCCAATTTCTATCTAAAAAAGTCTTGCGTGTCCTTTACAGGATTCTGTGCAGTTGTGTTTGGATGGTTATTGTTTTGCTTCCTAAAACTAGGTCACAGATGTTTTGAGTCCATTTGTATGGTAGCCAGTCACTGGGCTGAGGAGGAACAATAAATAAAAGAGTTTTTGGTATCACAGGCAAAATTAACTCTTACAGTAACTACTTTGTGCTTCTAACTACTACATCTTAAAACAGAGCAGACAGCCATATGGCAGAAGCACAGCAGTGTGCAGAGATTGATTTCTGTCTTCAGGCATCTGTATTTGCATAAACTTTGCAAAGAAGCTGCGGGAGGGAGTGACTGGCACTCTTGTAAAGAGAACAAACTTGCAGAAATACATTATTCTCCTACGAATGTCTTCTGATCCTGGCACAAAGTACTGTAGTGAAGGGCCAGACTAATTAGTTGACTCTCCAGTCCAACAGCATAAGACACCATACCTTCCATTTTGCTACAGCCGATAACAGTCCTTGTGGTAGGAGACTTCTGGCGTTGTGCATGGGTTGTTTTCAGTCACAGGGCTTTCAGGACAGGTGGAGGTACAGTGTAATTTTATGGATGCAGCTTCTTTGACCTGAAGTTAGCAAATGACTAACCCTGCACAAGATGGGGCAAGAAAGAGTACCAAGATAACCCTATATTCTTGTGAAAATAAGTGATGTAGGTCCTTAAATATCCTACCATAAATCGGTAGGCTGTGATTTGGAAGAATCCCAGAGAAACGTTTGCTCAAGTAATGAACGTTTTGTGTTAACATCGAGTAAAAGGTAATTTTGCCGCTGTTTGGTTGCTTTCTAGGAAATAAGGTTATTAGTAGGCATCTCCTTGGCAACACTGCAATTTAAAGGAAAAAAAAGATAATTGCAGAATACAGATCTTATATTTGTATTTCTTATTCCTAAAAATTATATACACTGACCTAGATTGTGTTGAATGTATCTGCCTCAGAAGATTGATAACCTCTGTCCATCTTGCTGTGGCTAGTGCCATTTCTGTTTTACATGCCACACTTCTAAAGGGGTATGTGTACGTTGACACTGTGTGAAGAAGTGACATTCTTCAGCAGCTAATTTCAAATACACACAGTAGCTGCTTCTATCTAAAATTTGAGACTGTTCTGTAATGGTGTATTAGCTGTTTTGGTGAGGTGTTTATACCTCTGAAGGACGACTGCTGAAGTGCCAGGAATTTGTGAGATGCAACATATGTTACCATATCCTGCTATCAGACTAAATGGAATTTCAAGTAAAGGGACTACAGAGAGACTGCATTTTGTAATTTTTGAAGTACAGTCATGCTCCAGCTTCAAGGCTAATCAGCAGTAATGGAAGTGTGGTAGGAAATCTGTGAATGGTATTACCTCGGGACACTCAACTTACTGTTTGGCCAGTTGCTGATACTTGGAATTCAGTGTTTAAATACAACCAATCTATTGTACACTTGCAATTTAACTGAGACCTGGTGAACCTCAATCACAAATTTATTTTGTGATATGTGCTGTTATCACAAGCATTCTAAATTTCTCTATTGTGCTGTAATCTTTCAGCACAGAAATTTCACATACGTCTGAATGATGTAATAGTACAGAGTGAAAGAAGGCAGATTTTAAATGATTTTTTTGTTGTTATTTTTTCCTGATTTTAGTATTTTCGATGGTGTTATTTTAACTGAGTGTGATTGCCAAGGAAAATGTCCCTTAACTGTTTTTTAAAGGTAGAATACTGAGTAAACATATGTTTGGGGAGTTCTTTAATGAAATACTGCTTATACATATGTTGTAGCATCTGATGATCAGATAAATTTGTATGTTATTGTAACCATTTGTGAACCTTGATATTACTCTGTTTAAATGATATTTAAATGAAATTGTATGCATACATAGTCAGAGTCAAGTTTACATTATTTTAACTTCTGTAGATACTGAATACACCTAAATCATAAGCCTTCATAAAGGAGACCGTTTGCAAGAGAGAAACATATAGGTACACAAAAATGCCTCTGGCTTCAGTAAATCTGTATTTTCTGTGGTGGTGTTATGTTTCTGTATATTGAAATAAGTATCTGCATTTCATATGGAAACTTATGTTTTGGTTTCCTGAAATATTTAATTGTTTAAAATGGAAATCTGAGCTACAGGAGCAATTCTGGTACAGTTGTAATAAATAAATTATACTTTTAGTGGGAAGATCATACAGAAGAAGCAGAGTGCTGGAAAGTTGATAATTTAAACTGTGGAAGTATCTCAGGCGGGAAAACCACATTGAATGTTGATATCATAGTTGTAGTGAATGTCTTCATTAGCACTGCCTTCATAGAAGATAGAAGAGTACCATCTCTCTAATAAGGAGGATCATTAAATCAGAGGTAAGCTTTCCTGTAACAATAAAAGGAGGACAGGTATTTGTGATGTGTTAGATATGGTGTCAGACCAGAAATTTGCAAAACATCATTTCTCTTTACATTTCTGCCACTGGTATGATGTATTTCCTCATGACTGGTCTGCTTCCTGCACTTTTGTAGACCTGCGCTTCGTCGTTTTATCGTTTCTTCTTTTTTCTCTTTCTCTTTTCTTCTCTTTTCTTCTCTTTTCTTCTCTTTTCTTCTCTTTTCTTCTCTTTTCTTCTTTCTTCTTCTCTTTCTTCTCTTTCTTCTCTTCTTCTCTTCTCTTTTCTTTTCTTCTCTTCTCTTCTCTTCTCTTCTCTCTTCTCTTCTTCTCTTCTCTCTCTTCTCTTCTCTTCTCTTCTTCTCTTCTCTCTCTCTCTTCTCTTCTCTTCTCTTCTCTTCTCTTCTCTTCTCTTCTCTTCTCTTTCTCTTCTCTTCTCTTCTCTCTCTTC
>NC_137697.1:35167786-35246630 GCF_964034855.1 Anser brachyrhynchus
CTTATGCTATTGTTTGTTTTTGCATCTTGTTAAAATGGTTTGCTTTGACAATTAAAACTGTACAGAATCTACAGGAATGAGTCCAGATTAAATGGGAATCAGAACATTGTACTCCTGCATTGGGGCAGCCATTAAGAAGCAGTATAAATTTCAGGGGGTCTTTTAATAACTTAAGGATCTACAGAGACTTTTTATTTTTTTCTTTATATATTTGTTGTCTTTCACATAAGAGTTATGTATAAAATTAGCTTCTTACTTTTTTTTTCTTTTACTTTTACTTTTATTTATTTATTTATTTATTTATTTATTTATTATGTGTGTGGTACAAAACAGGGCTGCCATTATTAGGGGTGCAGACTTCAGCACCGAAATACTTTGTTTTAAGTGAGAGACCTGTATTTTCTTTTCCCCTGCAACCCTGCCCACGTTTATAAGAGATATGAAGACTAAAAGTCCAACAGGTGTGGGAGCATCAGACTTTGTATGGATAGCTGTCTTTGCTTCTGTGCCTCTGTGGGTTGCTTTTTGCTTTTCTCAGAGTTTTGCAGGCCATGCATATTTCCATATTGCTACAAAGATATTGTTACCTGTATTCAGTTTTCAAAATAGCTTCAGCCTACCTAGCAAACCTCAGTCATTTTACCCCCTGTAGTGGTGTCACAGGACATATGACCAGCCCCTACTCTACCTTAAACATCCATTTTTACTTAGGTGGTTGGTGTGCTTACCCACTTTCACATTTTTATGCAGCTTGCTATAGCATTATACCTCTCCACAGATTATAATTAACATTACAGCCACCAGAAATGTTGATTTGCATTGTGGATTACTCCAGTGGCATGCCCTTCAATACATCACGAATATTAGTACAAAAAATTGACTAAAATTAAAAAAAGATTTTTCTACAGTAGCTATATTAAGGAAAGGGAAAGGGTAAAAATAATTTAGAAGAATTCAGACCTATCTTGTTGAATGTTCAATGTCTGTATCTGACTTGTTAAATTTTAAAAATAGGCAATAAAGGGAACTACCTTCATTTGTAATACATTTTTCAAACCTCTTACAGAGCATTGTTCCAAGTAAGTCTGTTAAAAAGGTATCTGTCTTTTTCAGACAAGAGCAAGTCAGTGTTCTGTATCAGAACATACACATAGTGGAACCAAGATTAATCCAGCCGTACGAACATGTCATTAAGAACTTCATCAGAGAGATCAAGCTTCAAAACACAGAGATGGAAACCTTGGCCATCGCTGTCAAAAGGTATAGTGAGTTGTGCTTCCAGTTCAGTTATGCAGTTACATTTTTCTCTATCACACTTTCTTGGATTAAACTACTGGAAGTCAATGCCAAATATGCCTGAGTGTTTTCATAAACTGAGTTCAAAAGTTAGTTTATATGCACATGTGCATAAACATTCCCTGTTCATACTTTGGATAAGGTCTGTCTGTGTTCTTATGTTTAATGCCTTAATGTATTTTGACTCCTCTTCCATGCCTGTACCTTTGAGGTTTAGCATACTCTCCCATTACAATTTCATTTGAAAAAATGTATTTTTGCTTCTCCTGAGCTCAGGACAGAGATTTTCTATGTGTCGGTGCTGCAAGTTGCTGCAAGTAGTTATCCTTTTGAAGTCTCTTTATAGAATAACCAGAGGGGGCTTTTATCATTGTAACTTCATCTTCAAAATATGATGTGCTGTCTTTCATATTAATCATCTGCTGTCAGTTATTATTTAAAATCTAATTAGCCTGTATTTTCAAATTAATTTGTGATTTGGGTTCCCAACCACACCAGTTTCAAGGTCTGGGCAGTGCTCAACTGTTTCCATGTCTGTCTGTCCAATTTGTTTCAGTGGAAGCCAGCAAATGGGTTCCACATAAGTTTTTTTGTCAAGACACAGGGCAAGTCTTAAGAGAGTATTTACTTTTAAATTTTAGAGCTCAGGATAAAGCGGCAGTTCAGCTCAGTGAGCTGGAGGAAGAGATGGAACAACGGATACAGGCTGCGGAGCATAAAGTTAAAAAGGAAGTGAGTATTTTGTATTTACACAATTTCATAATGACCAAACTCTCAGTGGATTTATGCAGGATTGATGGCCAGGTGTGTCTTTGATGCTGATCGACTGGCTCAAAGCCAATGAAAGCAGGGCCTGGATGAAAAGAAAATATCCAGGAGATGGGAAATGTATTCTCTTAATGCTTCTCAAAGGGGAATGGCTGCTCAGATGTAATAAACCAAGAAAAAAAATCTCTTTTTCTTTGGTAAGAAAATAGTGATGTAAAGCAGTTTATTTCTGAGTCCAATATTGGAAACAGGATAGAAAAAATGACCTTTCTCCAGAAAAGAATGGAATTTAGTTCTAGTAACTAATAGATGAATTTATGTGGAAATTAATACTTAAATCATTTGTTCCTAATTTGTACATCTGACTGGAGCAGTGACCTTTCTTTCCCCTGTTGTTACGTTCTGGTTCTGCAATCTTATTTTAAAGACTTCTAGAGGAGAGAGGTGTTCGTGATGATAGGGTGTGACAGTCGTGACCTCTTGAAGTTGATAGGATATTCTCTGTTTCAGTGTACTCAGGTTTTAGCCTTTGTTTCAGCCCACTTGCAGTCTTGATGGCAAAGAACAAGAACCCTCTTCCCCTTTCTTATTGAAAGATATAATAAAACTGCACGTGCCTGTGTAATCCTAAGCAGAAAGCAATACAGGAAATCCACCCTACCTGTCTTGTCTGGTTCATGTTGAACTGTTACTAAATTCATGTATGATATACCAAACTTTGTACTATATGTAATATGAGCTGTTGTTCATGCAAAGTATTCTTATGTGGGCATAAGAAATTCACTGGTTAAAACATAAACTCTGGTTATTGTCATTACTTTGGTAGGATGCACCGTATACTGAACCTCTGTATATTTGGTATATATTCTTTCATCAAAGTATTTGCAGGATAAGAAGCAAGAAAGTGCAGTCAGCCAACTTGCTGATTTTAAATGTCTCTTAGTAAATGATCTGTGAAAGTAAAAGGTGTTCTGACAGATTTGCTTCAAACATTGTCTTTTTCTATACAGGAGGAAAAATTCCTACCGTGGCATCAAAATCTGTTTTCCTAGTAATGAAATACAATGACATAAAAATGTTATAGTCCCAAGAAAATAGCATATCATAATATATTTAACAAATTATAATACAGGTCTCAGTACAGAAAAACTTGCCATTTCCAAGGAGAGTATGCATTTATATTTAGAAAACAAATAAGTTTGCTTTGGAAAATTTCTGTTCTGCAAAAAGTAGTAAATCACTGGAAAAAGTCCTGAAAAACTTCTTCCCTACTGTAAAAATATGACCAGGGTGTGCGCGTTTGTTCAATCGGAGGACATCCTCAATCACATACTATCTTTATGTAAAAGTCTGCTATCTATTATCTGAACGTAGTTTATGTTTCAGGTTCTAAAAAGGACCCTTTGTAGTTTGCAGTGCTTATGCTAGATCTGTTCTTTGGATTGAAGTGCCAAAGAAATGGCCAGGCAACAGCCCGAAGAAGTCATCGTGTTCTCAGATTGTTGCTGAGTTGCATGGATTGAGGTTTCACCTTTCACACCCAGATATCGAAGATGGGCTGTAACTTGTTTCCCACAACGTTCTTCTCAGTGCAGTCCTGAATGTTCACTGTAGCTCATAGCTCTGCATACTCCACCTACTAAAACACCCTGAGAGTAAATGTAAGGTATTTACTTTGTGGGATTGTGCTAAACCATTAATCTTAGAGCTTGTACTCAGGGCTATTGTTTGCCAGAGTGATCTCACTCATACCACCGTGACACCTGCCTTTGCATGGTAGTATCTGCAGTGCGAGCCTATCCTCTATTTTGTTTCTTCAGGGGAAGCAAATAGTTACCAAGCAATACTTAGGAGTCCAGTATAGGTGCCAGAAGTAAGAGAATGCAGCCTAAGATGATTACTTTGACAAATTATCATTTTAACACACGGATGTCAGCATCTCAGGGAGGGAAGTACTGCATTCTGAGCAAAGTCCACGCATGCTTTTTCTGTGTGGAAGCACAGGCTGTCCTGCAAAAAAAACGCATTCACCTTGGTACCTGGGAGTACTTGGGGGGGGGGAGCTGAATGCATGCACATCTGCATCATTGGGCACATACCATTCTTTTCTCTGTCAATCCCAAACCCTTCTTGGTGAAACTTCCTTTCACAATTTCTTGGAATTAAAATAATATCCCCAATACTGCACTTGGTTTAAGACCAAGTACTATGTGAAACTCTAATGACTAAAGATGCTGTCATCAGCATACCTTTTACTAAATGTGGGCCTGTCATATTTAAACGCTTGCAAGGAAAAAAAGTCAAAGAAAGTATGTAAGTAACTGATGGTGGCACGGTAGTGCTATTACCAGCACGTTGTGTGCAAAACCCTGGAAGGCTACTTTGAAAAGGGTTCAGTGCCTTGACTTGCATGTCTGTGTGTGTGTACATACATCTGTATAGGTAATACACACCTACATATATGTAAAAGTAAAATTTGAACACTCCTCTTTTGACTTTACTTAAGAGATTGAAAATGGTAAGCATAGGAGACTGAGAAGAAAGCAAGCATGGAATTGACCCATGTCTTCACTTCCAACTCAGTGTTTCATTTCTATGAATATTTCATAAGTGGACTGCAATAATAGAATCAGTATCAGTGGATTTTAAGAAAGGGTTGGTAGACAATGGAAAGACAAAATTACACACATTAATCTAATGAGAAAATGTTTGGCTTTCCAAATTGATGGATACATTTTTTAAAAAACATTGGAAACCTATGTCAGCTTTTAATAAGATAACATATTACAGGAGAAACGAAAAGCTGAAGAAGCACTAAATGAGTTGAAGCGCCAATATGATACTGAAGTTGGGGATCTCCAGGTGACAATAAAAAAACTTAGAAAGGTAAGTAACTTGAACTCACGGCTAGAATTTTTAAAGTGTTGGAAGAGATGCTGACTTTATGAAGTGCTTTCCCCAATACGGTTAATCACGATGTAGTTTTTTAATTTAATGTGTATAGGTAAATCACAACTTCAAATTACTTTTTGGGTTGTGTTGTGGTTCTGTGCTGTTGTATACATTTTGTGTAATTTAGTGAAATACTTAGGAAAGAGACCAAATTGCCAAATTCTATTGCTGAATGATTTTCTAGGTCCATGAAGATATTAACACTGCAGTTACCTGTCTTGTTTTTGATACATCAGAAACAGTCTAATATATTACCACTAAGTATTTCTAATTAATAGACTTAGATGAAATTGTCAATCCAAATGTACTAATTCACTATATTAGTACACTGCTATTCACTAGTGGTTTTGTCATCTATTGCATTTCTTTCAAATGTTAAAAATCTTAAAAATCTTAAAACATCTTATAGAAGACCAGAAAATTTTGAAATAATTTTTGGAATAATGCTCCCTACTCATGCAGCTGGGAATACTATGGGTTTTAAAAACTTCAATAGCTGTAACACACTCTAGGGGTTATTTAATATCATTTCCATTAAGTTTTACATATTTTGAATGAGAATAATCAAGAATGTACATTAAATGAGTGTTTTTTTTTTTTACCATCCTAGCTGGAGGAGCAGTCCAGAAACATAAATCACAGGGAAGATGTGGTTGAACTGAAAAAAAGAATACATGATATGTTGCTGGTAAGAAGTGATTATCTTAGATATTAATTTAGCCTCAATTTTATGCTTTTTGCAATAGATTGCTTTTTTCCCCCCACATTTAATGCTATTTAATAAAATAAATTAAATGAATAATTTAATGATTAAGCTAAGAGATAAACTTTTAAGGTTGTTGATATGTGTATAGAGATCTTTAACTTGGAAAAAAAAATAACAGTTCTATATAGATGCATGCACATTCTAGGTATTACATTTAGAAATGGCTTGAAATGACATAGCCCCATTTATGTACGACTATGAAATCCAAAAATCAAAATCCATTGTGGCTCTTGCTTATAACTTTACAGATTTCTCTGATGTTTTAGAGTGCTCCTCTTCTCTTTCTTCCTCTCTGCTGAGATTTCCTAGTGTTTCATTTTTATTTGATTATGATGGCTTTTATTTAAGTATTATAATATGTCAGCATTTTATGGAGATGATTATGACAGCTTTTATCTCACATCTTCCTTTTTTATAGGAAAATCAGAAACTTAAGAAAGATCTCCTAGAAGCACAGACAAATATTGCTTTTCTACAGAGTGAATTAGATAGCTTGAAAAGCGAGTATGCAGATCAGACTTTAAACACGGAGAGGTAAGATCTTCCTACTTCATTATTTTCACCAGGAAAAAAAATCTTTTATCTGATACAGTTACTAGGTAAAGCTGGTAACTTATTTTCTAAATTTGCGGTAGGCAGGTACATATTTGACACCATGACTGTTACTCACTTTGCTTATCAGGTCTCTGAGAGAGCAAGTTCTGAACATGATGCAAACTTTGATAATTGTTCAAGGAAGCCCATTGATTTTACTGGGGCTTCAGTTAGGAGTAAAAGTTTTTTCCTCCATGACTTGCACTCTGATCTGTATCTCTGTGAATATTAGGGAAAATAGTCTTGGGAGCCTCCCACATTCATCTCAACCATTTTTTCTGAGAGCAAACGAGAGCTGCTTCTAGATTTTCAGGGTAATTTAAGAGTCTTTATAACAGTGTCAATACACTGTTACCTTCATAAAACACAAAAGGTATTTCAGTGAGTCACCTCATATGATTTCGTTGATTTTTTTTTTTTTACTTTTCATTCACAGTCTTTGTTGAGATTTACTTGCATAGATCAATTAAGTTACCAAGTTACTTGTTTTGTGTAAAACTGCTTTTAACAGAATTCAGCAAGGATGTAAACATAGCAAAACTGAATTCAGAATTATCTTGAAAAATTATCTTCCTTCCACCCCCTCATCACCTTTATAAATGTTAGCTGTTGAGTGTAGCCCTCTGCCAAGAGCAGTATAAAAATAAAAGAAGGTATTCTGTAAAGTATAACTTTTTTTTTTTTTTCAGAGACCTAGAAATGATCCGTGAGTATACTGAAGACAGGGATAATCTGGAAAGACAAATTGAGATGCTTCAGTAAGTCCTCAGTAATTCAGATTTTATTAACAAGCTTTGTCTCAACATAGTCATAGATAAATATTTTTGTAGTTCTGAAAAAGGCTAGTATGAGATTTGGCAAAAATAGCAAGTAAAAGTACCAAAATGGCCTCAGTGCTCATTGAAGGTAGTCTGCTGATCTTTATTATTTCATCTTAAGTTTGTGTTCCTCTATACTCAAGTCAGATAATAATGAGAAGATACTGCTATGGCATCTAAGTTTTGTGTTTCTCCTTGACGTTTTTGTTTGAGCTCCTCTTTTCCTCAAAAAAAAAAAAGGCCTATCAATACTCACTTTGAGAAGGCTGAATCCATTTGGAATGGCATTAGTTGCATTTTCCTGATTCTTATTTTTAGCTTAAAGTAATTGTGCACCAGACAACTTCAATACAATCAAGTTTTTGGTAGCCTACCCATGTTCTGTTTATGCATTCTAAAACTTCTGTTTTTTTCTTTTTTTTTTTTCATGCTACTTGTTATGTGGAGACTTGGAGAGTCATCCTGTGCCATTTGCTTTTAGACTGAGCTCTCCACTGACTCAGGCAGCCAGGAGGTATTGAATATTTATCCGGCACAGGTGGCAGCTTCTTGAGTTTAGTATTTGGTAGTGTGTCACAGTGGAACCACCAACATCTTTTTTTTCCTTTTCCTTTTCCTATTTTTTTTTCTTAGTCTCACTGACTTTTATGTCTTTCTGATAAACTGAATGAGATTTGAGTCTATCCATACTATTCTAAATATCATTACTTTGGCCCCTTTTTTATTGACTTTTCTTCTCCAGTAACTCCCAGTCTTACTATTATCTGGAAAGTAGTAAGTGTATGTAGTACTATACAAGGCACACAGAGAGTTTTGCTTTCAAGGTGGATCACAATGAATAGTTTGTTATATCTTTAGTTCATTCTTAATCACATTCTTTCTTTCAAGCAGCTGAATCACATCTGTGTTTAAAGTAGTCTCAGCAACACTTAAAGGATAGTTATGTTTTATTTCAGGAATGTCTGTATCAGTTTACTCCCCCATAGGTGTTTATTTGTGTGTGTCTTTCAACCCCTCAGATGACCACAGGTCGTAACATGGAAGTGAAACAGGGTTTCCCAGACTGCCACTGGAGGCTGAACTTTACAGTGCTTTATTTTATCAACAATCATTTGTTTATCTGACATCACAATTCTGGTCCCACGTTACTCCTTGCTGTTCACCTAAAGAAGAAGAAAGCTTTTTTTAAAAAAAAGATGTGTTTTTTCAAATTTTTCTTTGCTATAAGTTATATATATATTTATTGTTCTTTGCTATACTCCTGCAAGTTAAACTATATTTCCTTGTTAGATCAGCTAACAGAAAACTACATGACAGCAATGACGGTTTAAGAAGTGCACTCGAAAACAGTTTTAGCAAGTTCAACAGGTCATTGGTATGTAATTATAAGTTTGTAATGTTATACTTTTAGCTGTAAGAAATAGCACACCAAATGCAAACTAAAAGACTAACAGGGACTGCTGGTAGTAGGCCCTCACTCAGGGCTATCGCAGTTGTACAGGCATCTGTTGTAACAGATGTAACACAA
Source organism: Anser brachyrhynchus (assembly GCF_964034855.1). NCBI lineage: Eukaryota > Metazoa > Chordata > Aves > Anseriformes > Anatidae > Anser > Anser brachyrhynchus. Next base: position 35,176,509 of record NC_137697.1, read on the forward strand.
CATCCTTCAAATTAGAGAATGGAAGAGCTGAAAGTCACAAAAAATCTACTCTATATTGCTATTTTGTGGTAATACTTATTATTATATTGTATTTGTGGAAACCTGCTAATCTCCAAAACTAGTAATCGGGTAAGCTCTTGCATCAACAAGAAAACAAGTAACTGTTTTAGAAGAATGAAGCCAGAATAATGGGCCCACAGAGAGAATATTGGCCAGGAAAGGGGGAAAATTGAATGGGGATTCAATTTGCTGCCATGCCCTGAAACGCATGCAAGGGAGGGAAACTACATCTCTGCTGGTGACATTTTCCTTCTTACTGTAGTAGTCAATGTGATATGTTTAATACTGAGATCTCAAACATGATATTTTCAAAATATTGAGATCTCGAAATCTCATAGCTATAGTTAATGAAATAATCCTCTTGGAAATTCCATCGTCTTGTGATTGAGTGTGGCTAGCAGGTCCAGTATTATGGCAACAGTGGAGCCTAAATAGTAGATGTAGCGGACCTTTTGGCATCCAGTCATATTTAAAGGATGATGTTTAGTTAAAAATAAGTGGTTGGATATACATGAAAATATACAGTACTAATTTTGATGATTGATGCTTTTATCATGATGAATGTAGATGCTTACCGTATGTTCATCAAATTTAAGCATTTGTTATGTATCTGTCTCAGCGGTTAGCAAACACCTCACCAGGAAGTACCATTTCTAGAAGCAGTCCCAAATGCAGTGGTGGACAGTCTCCTCTAAACCCACGATATGACAGGTAAGCCAGGTTTGCTTTTACTAAGTTTAAAAAGACTAGGCATCACAAATGTCTTAGAAAATCAAATATTGTCAAATAAGAGAGAAAACAATTCTTCCTGATTCAAAATAAATGTGGCCATAGCATAAGATCCAAAGTACAGTGAAGTCAAATGGAATCTTTTCAGTGATTTCAGCTCAGGAAAACTCTGTTCAGTGGTAATGGTAAATTGCAGAAAGTTCAGACAGCCTTTTGTTTAATCTTAGATTATTTTGTTGCTAGTTTTATTCTTAATCTCCCATCCTTGTCTGCAAAAAACCAAAAATCTACTGAGGACCTCTATTACCTGGCCTCCTCAGTACTTAGGAAATAAGACAGGTTTGTTCATATCTTTACCCTATGTGTCTGTTTTTTTTTCCTGTAATAATTATTACAAAAGTATATAGGCCTAATTTTTCAGGAGAATAAACATCCTCATCTCCCAGTGACATGCAAGAATAGTGAATGCATTTGGATATTAACAGGATAAAAGCCACAGAGAACAGGAAGTTATCTAAACACAAGTATCATATTTGGTCAGAGCTTTATTGGTTTTGTACCTAATGAATGCAAGTCATTGATCAGAACTTCCTCTGATCATTGCAGAGACTCTCATTGACATCACTGGGCACTGGGTACAACTTTGAGTGCTCTAGGTCATGCTATTTTGTGAAACTTTTGGTTTTGTTTTGTTTTGAAATAGCTGGAATTGCTGTGTGTGTCCTTACTCAAATGATAGATTATTTTGTCTTACTGTTCTTTTGGTATTACTTCAAACACTACAGAGATCTCTGTTTAGAGTTCTTAGTAGCCTGTGTTTTATATTTTGCCAGTGGGATTAAAGTCTTTGGTAGTGATTGAATTGTCTTCTGCTTCACACTAATAATATCCACATTCATTCAGTACTGTTGCTCTGCTGTTTCCATGTGTTTGCAGGCTATAAAATTTTGTTTGTCACAGAATGATTCCTTCTGCTGAACGCAGATAATACCAATTTCCCTCTGTTGGGGAATTTTGTGAGAGCCAGCCGTTACTAAGTTGCATATTAGATTGAGTAATCTTCTGAGGTTAGGGAAGGAATTACTAAAATATCTTTGGATGTTAGTGTTGTCCTTCTCTGAGAGTATTTATTAATAACTGCTACTTGGTGCAATCACAGTATCACAGTCTCACAGATTTCTAGGTTGGAAGAGACCTCACGATCATCGAGTCCGACCTCTGACCTAACACTAAGTACTCCACTAAACCATATCGCTAAGCTCTACATCTAAACGCCTTTTAAAGACCTCCAGGGATGGTGACTCCACCACCTCCCTGGGCAGCCCGTTCCAATGCTTAATAACCCTTTCGGTAAAGAAGTACTTCCTAACATCCAACCTAAAACTCCCCTGTCGCAACTTTTGCCCATTCCTCCTCGTCCTGTCACCAGGCACGTGGGAGAACAGACCAACCCCCACCTCTTTACAGCCTCCTTTAAGGTACCTGTAGAGAGCGATAAGGTCGCCCCTGAGCCTCCTCTTCTCCAGGCTGAACAAGCCCAGCTCCCTCAGCCGCTCCTCGTAAGACTTGTACTCCAGACCCCTCACCAGCTTGATCGCCCTTCTCTAGACTCGCTCGAGCATGTCCATGTCCTTCCTGTAGCGAGGGGCCCAAAACTAAACACAGTACTCAAGGTGCGGCCTCACCAGAGCTGAGTACAGGGGCACAATCACTTCCTTAGACCTGCTGGCCACACTGCTTCTTATACAAGCCAGGATGCGGTTGGCCTTCTTGGCCACCTGAGCGCACTGCTGGCTCATATTCAGCCGACTATCAACCAATACTCCCAGGTCCTTCTCGGCCAGGCAGCTTTCCAGCCACTCATCTCCCAGCCTGTAGCTCTGCTTGGGGTTGTTGCGCCCCAGGTGCAGGACCTGGCACTTGACCTTGTTGAACTTCATACAGTTGGCCTCAGCCCATCGGTCCAGCCTATCCAGATCCTCCTGCAGAGCCTTCCTTCCCTTGAGCAGATCGACACACACACTTAGCTTGGTGTCATCTGCAAACTTACTGAGGGTGCACTGGACGCCCTCATCCAGATCATCAATAAAGATATTAAAGAGGACCGCCCCCAGTACCGAGCCCTGGGGGACACCACTAGTGACCAGCCTCCAACTGGATTTGACTCCATTCATCACAACTCTTTGGGCCCGGCTATCCAGCCAGTTTCTAACCCAGCGAAGCGTACGCCAGTCCAAGCCCCGAGCAGCCAGTTTCTTGAGGAGAATGTTGTGGGGAATGGTGTCAAAAGCCTTACTGAGGTCAAGGTAAACCACATCTACAGCCTTTCCCTCATCCACCAAGCGCGTCACTTGGTCATAGAAGGAGATCAGGTTCGTCAAGCAGGACCTGCCTTTCATAAACCCATGCTGACTGGGCCTGATCGCCTGCTTGCCCTGCAAGTGCCGCGTGATGACCCTCAAGATAATCTGCTCCATGAGCTTTCCTGGCACTGAGGTCAAACTGACAGGCCTAATCCTAATCCTAATCCTTCCATTTTCATAAAAGTGAGAAATGCAAGCTCCTTTAGAAGAGAGTTTATGTGGCAGGAATAAAACTTACTCCTATTAGGTATGATTTAATAGTATGAAGGGAGATATAAATGTCCCCAAACCTGTTCATATTCAGTACTTTGTCTCCTGACATCAGGTCAGCATTAAGAGATACTGATTTGCATTCTAACATGTTCTAAGCAATTTATGTTAGTAAGTACATTTTTTTCTTTTTTAGCTGCATAATACATCTTGGTCTAACTCACTTGAAGCACATATGAAATAGCATTGAATCCATGCTTCAGTGAGGCTGAAAATTGACTAATAAAGACCTTTATTTCAGTGGATGTCTGACAAGCTTAACTTTGTTACTGCATGCACCATTTTTTGTATGTCAGTAATTTGCTATAGGCTAGCAGGTATGTGAATACAAATTGCAAGGGTGCTGTGATATTCCACAGTAAGGATAATGCTTGTTCATGTGGTTATTCAATAGTCTGCAAAGAAGGAAATTAAACAGTTCTGCATGTTGTTGTGTGTGACAATGATGACTCTATCACCCCTGTATTTGGGTACTTGCATTTGATTCAGTAACAGCTTCATAATTCCATGATTCCATGATACATGCCGTTGTATTGGGAGGTCCCAGCCTCTCTGGCAGAAAACCAACTTTACAAGGATTGATGCTGACACTGTCTGTTGTTGACATTGTCTGTTGTAGCAGTTTAGTGCTTCACATCCATTCCCATAGCACAGAACCAAACTGTTTCTGTCTTCTTCACTGTGACTTGGAGATCTTTTCTACCTCACTTTAATTTGTGCCTGTCCCTATCTTGGTGCAGAGCAGGATAATGATTATAGACCTAATACACTTTTTTAAAAGATTGATTCTTTTAAGATTTGTTCTATTTATCTTTCTTTTCTGTAGCTTCTTTTGCACAATTAAAAAGTAAATCGTTTTGTTCTGTAAGCCATATAGTCATTACTGCATCCATTTAATTGTTTTTCTATGCTATAGCATCCAGAATGAAAATAAAAAAGATGGCCTTTGAAGGAAGGGAGAGAGGAAAGAAAGGGCTTTCATGTAAAGAAAGTTTTGCGTGGTCTACCAAACTGTAACAAAACAGTGGCTTTTTCTTCTACCATCTCTGAGCTTTTGAACTCAGTTGTCCTCTTTTCTGTATTTGTAGTTAGTAATTATTGGCCCCTGTGCCTCTGTGAGCAAAAGCCTGGATGTATTCGAATAAATAAAATACAGTATACCATGACTATTTTTTTGTGTTTTGATATTATTTGCTCATATCAAGGCCAAAGTTAGCTAAACCATCAGCAATGTACAGTCATTTTCTGCCTTTGATGTCATAATATGTCAGTTTTCAGAATTTTTTTAAGCAATTATTTATTCTGCATATAAATAAACTGGGGTTCTTAATGAGACTTGGGCAGTAAGTATATAATCTGAGATTCCTAAGAAATATGATTTTAGAAAAAAATATTTAGAAAGCCAAAGTAGGGCAGTGACATATGTCTTAAACTTTATAGTTAGCATTTCTAAGAACTGAACATTCTGAAATGGTTCAGATTTTGCTGGAAAAAAACAATTGTGAAATAAAATTCATTTGTTGTCTTTCTTTTTCAATACTTGTGTTTTAGATCATCTCATTCTTCATGTGTGGATGAAGATTATGATTCTTTAGCCCTCTGTGACCCCATGCAAAGGATAAACTGTGAAGTTGACAGCTTACCTGAGAGCTGTTTTGACAGTGGTTTGTCTACTCTGAGAGATTCAAATGAATATGATTCAGAAGTGGAATACAGGCAGCAAAGGCTTTTTCAAAGGTCGCAGTGTATGCAAGAAGGCTTTGGTGGTGATGCTTCTGATACAGATGTAAGTGCCAGACTTACTGCCTCTCTAAGAAAGACCTTTGGTTGGAGACAAAATCCACTTCCTATTTTTAAAATGAAATGGAAATTTGCCCATAGATAAAACCTAAGTATGTGGGTTACATGTATTTAGGTAATATTAGTGACAGTTTTTTGTAGCGTTCTTAAACAGTTACTCCTCTTTAAGAGAAAATGTATGTTTTGACTTTTTCTAGTAGACTTTTGAAGCAATAAATCGTTTTTGAATTACATTTAATATTTTTGAAGGTTGTTGAACAACCTGGAGACAGGAGATCTTTTTGTAATGATTTAAAAGCAGATTCTGTAGAAAGTTTCAGCTCACTTTCTCTTGCTGTGCTATAGCAATGAATGAAAAAATCACGTATACGAGAGCTTGAGTATTAATGGCATACAGTAATGTCGTGTAGGGAAACTCTTATTTTTTGTAAAATAAGCTTTGAAATAAAGTATTTGCTAATTGCAATTATTTTTGAAGTTGATATTTTCCATAGGGACATTAATTTGCTTTACCTGGATCCTGTCCTTAAAACTTGTGTCCCAAGTAGCCAACATTCAAGGACAGAATGTCGGCTCTAGTAAACAGCAAATGCAGTTCCGCTAGTGTATGGAACTGCTACAGAAAGTTCTTACAAGATTTCTTCAGAGTTTGCTAGTGTTCTCAAGATGGAAAAATGAACACATCAGAGAATACTGAAATATACTCTAACAGAGTTTTCTATTGAACCTGCTGTAGAAGTGGCTGTGAGTGTTATTTATCCTCCTAGGAGCGTATATGACTTAAGACAGCTGCTTAAACTCTCAGATATAGGATCAGAATAAGAACAGAATTTCAACTAGAATTACAGAGTTTTGTTTGATCCTTTATTTAAAACAAACAAACAAACAAAAAGATTTCAATCAGTCTTAGCAGTGTCATTCCAAAAAAGAGCATACTTTCTGCACTGAAAGTGACACATTGGCTTATACTTTCAGGTTCCAGAGATCAGGGATGAAGAAGCATACAGTCCTGATAATGGAAGTACAATATTAGATTGGAAGCCCTCAAGACCAGTAAGTCGAAGCAGCTCAGTTGCTTCAACAAGGAAATACATATCTGCTCTGACTCCTCAGGTAACCAGTTCTTTACGGGGAAAAAAGTGATTGATATAGAGAACTGTATTTTAAATATTTGTGTATGTGAATCAAGTGGATTCTTTGTATTTTCAGTCAGGTGCAACAGAATGTACTCCAAAATACCCAAGTTCAGAGAAGGCTTACAAGATTGTTCTTGCTGGAGATGCAGCAGTGGGAAAATCCAGTTTCCTTATGAGACTTTGCAAGAATGAATTTAGAGGCAATACCAGTGCAACCCTAGGTACAGTTGTTCACTTAAAATTCTAACGTGAATATCACTGCTGTTATGCAAAGGTAGTGGGTGAAAAGATTGCTAGGGTTTGCTCAATACCCACTTGCACTTTCTTAGGCTGTAAGATCTAATCAAGCACTAAAGTTTAGAAGTGCATAACTGTTATTTTGAGTGGATAATAGGGCAGTGCTCTGATCTACTTCCTCTTTGTAAAGCACAAAGCGTGTTCCTGAACAACAGAAAGTACCAAAAAATGCAGTTTCAGAGTAATGAACTTAGAACACATTAGAACGTCTTTTTCACATTTTTCATGGCTGTCTGGTTTCCTCAGCTCTTTTGTCTTTCCTTAGTCTTTCATACTCACCTTTTATTTCTTTAGTACTATTCTTTATCTCCATTTCTCAAAGTGTCATTGAAGCTGGAGAGATTTCTGACTGTCGTGTTGTGTGTATTAATATAGATGTCAGCTAAGAAACGTGTCTTACTGTTTCCAAAGACTCAGTGTTTGCCTTCCAATCAAACCATAGTTATCTATTTGTTTCATTGGCTTTGTCTTAGAATTTTTGTGTAAATTTTTTTTTCTTTTTTGGGGGATTTGAAATAAAGTCTGTATTATAAAAAAAATTAATCTATAAAAGTATTTTGCAAAATGGAGTGCAGAGGGATCTTCCTGTTTGTTGATCATAATGCCAGATTTGTATCAGTGCACCTGGGAAAATGTGTGGGAAAAATATGCCTTCAAATGTTTTTCTAAGTACAAATGAAGTATGCATTGCCATATTCATGGGATTTTTGCAGCTCAGGGTGAATTATTGAAATCAGATAATCTATTACAAGAGATGTAGTTTGAAATATGTGCTACATAATATGGCAGTTAACATTCAATTTTTTATGTTTCTTAAAGGTTTTTGATGTTTTTCATTAGACTACATGTATTATTCTTTTCAGGGGTGGATTTTCAAATGAAAAGACTAATTGTTGATGGAGAACCTACAGTGCTACAGCTGTGGGACACGGCTGGGCAGGAGAGGTCAGTGATTACATGCAACTTCGGTCATTTCAATTTTTTTTTTCCTAAATTACGTATTACCTTTTTCATCTAGGTAAAAAAAAATCCAATAAATATTACACGGATCGATAGTAAATAAGTCATTATGACCACCATATGTAGATGTCTGTAGACAGATGTGCTGTTGCACTGCTGAGACTGAGACAGGTGGAGTGTTTATTTGTTAGCTTTGGTGATGCCCAAGGTAGTCTTTTCTCTCTGCAGAGAGAGCTAGCTGAGGTTCAACACAGCATTAATTAATTACATCCATATGTCCCTCTCTTGCAATACAAAAAGATGGAATAGATGTACATTTTTTCTTCCATTTTTACTCTTTTGCCTTCTTTGTCCTTACAGATCTGTATTTCTGAACAAGTTTATCCTTGAGATATTCTTTACTTACACTTTTCTTGAAATTTCTGGCCCTGATTTGCATTGTAGTTAGTATATGAAAAATCTTTCTTCTCTCCAAAGATTTCAAACAACATATGGCAGAATTGTACAGACTGCTGAGTGTGCAAGCAATGTACTTCAAATTGCTGTGTAGAATTTGACAGAATCCTATGACATACTTTCTTGCAGAGTCATTACTTCATTGGCACCTTGTAGCTCATTATGGGTTTAATCTAACGCCTTAGAAGTCAGTTTTATCTGTTCACTGGCAAAGATGTGTATTGAGCTGTATGTGTTTACTTTTGCCTAAAAGAGTGTTTATGTGACATAGGTAGTCAGAGGCCAAGTCATTCTCCTCCCACATAATAAGTTTGTGAAGAATATTTTAATATATGTATAAATACCTGATTGCAGCATGGCTGTTAAGTAGACTGTGTTATGATGTCTGTACATGACTAAAGATAACTGATGGATTCATTCCTGGTATAAGTTTATTGGTTTCATATTTTTTAAACATATCAGAGTAACCCATTCAAGTTATGAACTTATACGTAAGCAAAAAACCCTTGCCAGCTATTAAAAAATACAGTGAGAAGTAGATATTTGTAATAGATACACTATACATGGTTTTCATACAAAAGGTTCTTTATAAGATTAGGATAGAATCCTATGGATTTTTATGGAGAGCTGCGTAAGCAGCTTTCCAGAACTAGTTATGAAAAAAGCTTGAGAAAACACATTTTATGATGTGGAGAGAATCTTACTCAGTAGTGTAATACTGTAATGCTGTTAAATAATAATGTAATATGTAATATGTAAAGTAATAATAAATGTAATATGTAATGTTGTTAAATCTTAATTTTTTTTTTGAAAATGTGACAAGTCTTTTTTTTTTCTAAAAGATTCCGAAGTATTGCTAAATCATACTTCAGAAGAGCAGATGGTGTCTTACTGTTATATGATGTAACATGTGAAAAAAGCTTTCTTAATGTGAGAGAGTGGGTGGATATGATTGAGGTAAGGACCTTAATATGCAACTTACAGACTGTGTTTTATTGCATTTATTCCCATTGGAAAGCTTATTTTTTTACTTTAGAATTCCAGAGTCCGTTTAGATTGACTTGCTTGATTTATGAAACTTCAGTAAGGATGGAATTAGCCAAACTTCAATCTCTTGTAGAAGTTCAAGGGAAACTGAAGTTCTAAGGGTATTAAAGCGTATTCTGACATAATCAGTGTTAAAACTGATACATCTTTAAAATGAAAGAGTATCATGTAATCACACTGTTTCCATTCACTTCCTTTTGAAATGAACATGAGAGACCATATCAGAATCCCAGTTGTGTCTGAAGTATTCCATGGAGCCTCTGCATCTTAAAACAGTATATTAAATACTCTAAATCAGCTATAGTCCAAGTGAAATTTTTAGTATTTCTTTCTGTTAGTACTTCTTGTTTATTTTAATACAAATTTGAATTTGATGAAAAAGATTTTGCTGTTGTAAGAGACTTGGTTAATTGGAGGGAAAGTGTCAGCAAAATATTTAATTCCTCTTCTTAAAGCAAATTATGTTTTTTATCATTGTATAACAGTTGATCACTCTTCCCGTAGCATTTTTGTCATAAAGCTTTTAGATATAATAACTGTTTCCATTACTATAATTTAACACATGAAACTCCTTGCTGTGTAACAGGGCTTATAGATGCAGATCTTTGCGGGCTGATATTAAACTGACTGCTTCAAGTATGGATTATGTCATGAAAAGTTCTCAGCATGACTTAGATAATTTGTCATTTTTTGTGAAAGTGCACAAGAATTTTTGTGGGGAAGGAAGTGAGTATGACACGATGATGCTAGTTACCTGTTTGTATTCTCAGTGTTCTAGCAATAAAGAAGTAAAATCCTTTTTACAGGATGCAACTCATGAGAATATCCCAATTATGATGGTAGGAAACAAAGCAGATCTCCGTCAAGCAGTTACAGAACAAGGGCAAAAATGTGTGCCTATAAACTATGGAGAAAAGCTGGCTATGGTAAGATCTATGTCTACCTTTTAAGTATAAAATGGTTTTAATAACTTAATAATCCAAAAACTCTGTGAAAAGCTTGTAGACAAAAGTAAGTTTCTGGTCATTTATTCAAATCTAGTTATTAGGATTCATGGATAATTTTAATGAAAGCTGTCCTATTTTGATGGTGTTTGCTGTCCTAAATTTGCACCGAGATGAACTCAATTATAGGCTGGGATATTCTTCTCAGTCTTTATGGTCAGAAGTGAGTGGATACTAGGATACTAGGATGGATACTAGGATACTAGGGGATACTAGGATACTGAGCTTTTCTGCTTCCAGAGAGAAGTTGCCAATGCAATTTTGTCAATGAAATGAAGCACACTAGTGAGCGGGTGAGAGTCTTAGCCTGGCTTAGAATTGTAGAATATCCTGAGTTGTAAGGAGCCCACAAGGATCATTGAGTTCAACTCCTGGCTGCACACAGGACCACCCAAAAATCAGACCACATGTCTGAGAGTGTTGTCCAAATGCTTCTTGAACTACGTCAGGCTCAGTGCCATGACTACTTCCCTGGGGAGCCTGTTCCAGTGCCCAACCATCCTCTTGGTGAAGAACCTTTTCCTGATGTCCAACCTGAACCTCCCTTGGTGCAGTTTCATGCCATTCCCTTGGGTCCTGTCACTGGTTGTCAGAGAGAAAAGATCAGTGCCTGCCCTCCAGTCCTCCTTTTGAAGAAGCTGCAGGCCGCCATGAGGCCACTCCTCAGCCTCCACTCTAGGCTTAACAAACCAAGGGACTTCAGCTGCTCCTCATACATCTTCCCCTCTATACCCTTCACCATCTTTGTAGCCCTTGCTTGGATACTGTCTGATAGTTTTATGTCCTTCTTATATTGTAGTGCCCAAAACTGCACACAGTATTTGAGGTGCAGAGTAGAGTGGGACAGTCCCTTCCCTTGACTGGCTGGCAAGGCTATGCTTGAGGCACCCCAGGATATGGTCGGCCCTTTTGGCTGTCAGGGTACACTGTTGACACATATTCAACTTGATGTCGACCAGAACCCCCGTATCTCTTTCTGTGGGGCTGCTTTACCCCCAGTCTGTATAAATATCCAGGATTGCCCCATATCTGTGATTGTATGATTCTATATCAGGTGCAGAATCTGGCATTGCCTTTATTAGATTTAATACATTTAGTGATTTCCCAACACTCTAGTCTATCAAGATAGCATCATAGAATCATTTAGGTTGGAAAAGTTCTCTAAGGTCATCAAGTGCAATTGTTAACCTAGCACTGCCAAGTTCCTAATCCATGTCCCTAAGCACCACATCTACAAGTCTTTTAAATATCTCTAGGGATGGTGACTTAACTACTTCCCTGGGCAGCCTGTTCTAATGCTTCACACCCCTTTCTGTGAAGAAATTTTTTGTAATATCCAACCTAAACCACCCTTGGTGCAACTTAAAGCCATTTCCTCTTGTCCTATTGCTTGTTGCTTAAGAGAAAAGATCGACCACCACCCCGCTACAGCCTCCTTTGAGGTAGTTGTAGAGAGTGATAAGCTTTCCACTGAGCCACTTTTCTCTATACTAAATAACCCCAGTTCCCTCAGTTGCTTCTCATATGACTTGTTCTCTGTACATTTCACCAGCTTCATTGCCCTTCTTTGGATGTGCTCCAGCACCTCGATGTCCTTCTTGTACAAGGGCCCAAAAAAGAACGCAGTTCTTGAGCTGTGGCCTCACTAGAGCCGAATACAGGGGCACAATCACTTCCCTAGTCCTGCTTGCCACGCTATTTTTGATACAAACCAGGATGCTGTTGGTCTTCTTGGCCACCTGAGCACACTGTTGGCTCATATTCAGCTGATAATTGACCAATACCCCAAGGTCACTTTTCGATGGACATCTTTTCAGCCACTCTTCCCACAGCCTGTAGTGTTGCATGAAGTTGTTGTGTCCCAAGTTCAGGATCTGGCACTTAGTCTTGTTGAAGCTTTTGCTGTTGGCCTCGTCCCATCGATCCAGCCTATACAGAACCCTCTGTAGAGCCTTTCTATCCTCAAACAGATCAACACTCCTGCCCAATGTGGTGTCGTCTGCAAACTTACTGAGGGTGATCTCGATCTCCTTGTCCAGATAATTGATAAAGATGTTAGAGATCTTTCTGCAAGGCCTCTCTGCCCTTGAGGGAGTCAACAGTTCCTCCTAATTTAGTGTCATCTGTGAATTTACTTAATATGCATTTGAATCCCATGTCCAGATCATTTATAAACACATTGAAGAGAACTCACCACAAAAGGGAGCCCTGGGGAACCCCCCTAGTTACTGGCCTCCAGCCTGATGTAAACCCACTTACTATAATCCTTTGAGCCCAACTCATCAGCCAATGCATTATGTATTTATCTAGGCATATGCTGGACATTTTATCCAACTGTTAGTGGTAGACTGAGAATCAGTATGAAAAGCTTTGCTGAAATCCAAAAAGTTTACATATACTGGCTTCCTTGATCAGTTAGGTGGGTAACCTTGTCATAAAAGGAAAGTTCATTTAACAGGATTTTCCCCTTGTGAACCTGTGTTGACTATGACCAATGACTGCAATGTCTTTCAAGTGTTTGTCACTAACTTGCAGAATAGTCTTCTCCATAATTTTACCATGCACTGAAGTGAGACTGACAATTAGGCCTGTAATTACCAGGATCTTTCCTTGCACTTCTTGAAAACTGGGACATTTGCCAGCTTTCAGGTGACTAGTACCTCTCTGGATTCCCAAGACAGCTGAAAAATGACTGAGAGAGGTCTTGTGATGACATAAATGAGCTCTTTGAGTATCCTAAGATGAATCCCATAGGGCCCCACTTGGATGAAATGATCTTCAGAGGTCCCTTCCAAACTCGGCCATTCTGTGATAAACTTATATGCATCCAGTGGGAGTAGCAAACATGCACAAGTTGAGATTGGTTGGGAGTTTGTTGTTCCCACAGCCATGGTCCTACAGCTCAGGGCTCCAGGGATCCCAGGACCCATCACTGGTGTTGAAGACAGATGAAGAAGGCACTAAATTTTTATGCTTTATATATATCCCAATTGTTAGGTTACCATCTCATCAGGTAACAAACTAATGTTGTCTCCTGTTCTCCTTTTGCTGTTAACATACTAAAAACCTTTTTTATTGTGTTTGTTCAACTTTCAAATTGAATATTTTCACTTTTGAGGGATTGTTTTGCATTCCTACCATGTCTACAAATAGAAAGATGGAACACTGAGATAAATAGCATGGACAAGTTTTATGCATATTTTTATATGTTGGATAAAGGATGCACATATCCCATGTTTTGCAGAAAAAAAATGTAGAATCTGTAGTGTCTTCGGCTGCTGCGTGATTGTGCAGTTGATTGATTTGTACATGGGCGGGTAGCATGTCTGTTACGTATGGAATGATATTTCTGGTTAAACTGTAGGTTAAACTAAAATACCAGATGCTGTAGGTTATATAGTTTAGTAGCTAACAGGCTGATTCAGTAACCTGTCCTAGCAAGTCTTCCTATTTTGCAGTTTTTTGGACAAGAAGATGCAGTTCAGACATTGAGCTTACAATGTATTTTTAACTCAGTTTATTAATTCGTTATATACCAAATATAAAAAATTACAATTAAAAGGCAATTGTTTTTTTTCCAGTACTGAAGTGAAATCCTGTTCATTTAAATATACGTGTCCCAATTCGTTGGGTTACTGAGGAAATTATTTTTAATTGAGTATACATATACAGATGAGAACCATTTCGGTTGAGTTGGCTTAACATTTTATTTTTCACTCACAGACTTATAATGCACTGTTCTGTGAAACAAGTGCTAAAGATGGATCTAATATTGTAGAAGCAGTTCTTCATCTTGCTCGGTAAGTAGATGTGTTTCTAATTTCAAATAAACATATAATCATAGAAACATAGAATGGTTTGAGTTGACAGGGACCTTATAGATCGCCCAGTTCCAACCCCCTGCCATGGGCAGGGACACCTCCCACCAGACCAGGCTGCCCAAAGCCCCATCCAACCTGGCCTTGAACACCTCCAGGGATGGGACATCTACAGCTTCTCTGGGCAGCCTGTGCCAGTGCCTCACCACGCTCTGAGTAATGAATTTCTTATGAATCTCTAATCTAAATCTACTCTCTTTTAGTTTAAAGCCATTACCCCTTGTCCTATCGCTCCATTCCCTGACAAAGAGTCCCTCTCCCGCTTTCCTGTAGGCCCCCTTCAGGTACTGAAAGGCTGCAATGAGATGTCCCCAGAGTCTTTTCTTCTCCAGGCTGAACGACCACAACTACCTCAGCCTGTCTTCATAGAAGTGCTCCAGCCCCTTGATCTTCTTTGTGGCCCTCCTTTGGACTTGTTCTAAGAGGTTCATGTCCTTCTTGTGCTGGGGGCCCCAGAGCTGAATGCAGTGCTCCAGGTGGGGTCTCACAAGAGCAGAGTAGAGGGGGACAATCACCTCCCTCACTCTGCTGGCCATGCTTCTTTTGTTGCAGCCATGGCTGGCTTTCTGGGCTGAATATTTGAATATGCATATTTGAATATATTTTATATATTAATGTGCATACAAAGTATGTACGTATGTACACACGTGTACATACTTAAAATTGTGCCAATGTCAAATTCAACAAATGATATTATAAAAGGAATACCACGTTAAATCTATCAATAATGTAAGGTGGGTTTTATTCTCAGTTTAATCAAGTAACAATTTTGCTTGCAAAGGTTACATGGCTGTCTTAATTATTAATATTTAAATTAGAGCTTAGTTATGGACCCCACAATTTTAAAACCTGGTTGGTGAATGAATCATATTTTTAGTGGTATGTGGATTTACTTTCTTAATTCTTTCATGTGCATAAATTAATTCAACTTGCATATAATTATGCATATAATTAACACTTAATTCTTCCATGTATGTTAATATATATTCAGCTTTATTACTGACCAGTCTAATCCCACATATTTTCCTTGATGTCTCTAAATATTTAAAAGACAGAAACTCTGCTTTATATCTATTTAGCAATGTGCTATTTCTGTGATAAAGTGTGAGCCAAATGTTACACTTTTGCTACCTTTCCAAGCTGGCCTGTGTTACAATATTATTTTGAAGGGCTGGTAATATACAAGAAATCCTCAGGCACGGATTTTTCAGTTTAATACGGGGAACTCAAGGTCAGAATTACAGACCAAATTAATCTGATTTTTCCAGCAGTTCAATGGAATAATCAAACTTTTTGTCTTTTTTTTTTTTTTAATTCAGTGTTAGAACACTATTAATTAACAGGGCTTAAATACAAAATACTGGCTTCCTGGAGAGCATCATTGCTTCACACTGGACTTTCAAGAGCACTTGTATTTCCAGGAAAATAATTCCATCACAGTTGCAGCAAGAACACAGGCATTTATTTGTCTGTTATTGTTAACAGCTGATTTGTTAAATGAGTCATTTCCAGGAACCTGGCCATGAATGCAGCAGTGAATTATAAATCAGAGAACATACATAGCATAGTTCCATAACATTAATCACAGTTGGAAAATGATCTCTAATGTTTAACCATGATAAATTTGTTTAACTGTTTCAAGGATAAAGATGTTTTGGCAGTTGGAGCCCTTCTTTTCAGAATCTCAAAAAAAAAAAAAAAGATTTCTAGATTTCTTCAGTAGGTTCATTGAATCTTATATGCTTCAGATACTACCCAGAGACTTGGTCTGGAACGGTTGGCTTCAATTTCTCCAGTTTGTAATCCTTATTCTTTGAGAAAAGCATTTCATTTTGAAATTTAAATTTCTAAATGAACATTTCATTAGAGCAGATATCATACAGGCTAATTTGTTACTTCTTTGCAGGGTTCCTTTCTGCCACTGTTTGTTTTATTGAATAATACAGTGTTCTGAGTGGACTTCATGAATTTATTCTACTGGTATAAGGAGGATTTAAATTATATATGTATATGTGTAATACATACATATGATAGCAAGAAATTCTAGAACTTGCTTTTGACTTTTCTAGGATGCCCTATGACAGTGGCTGTGTAAGAATACAGGATCAATAATCATTCTTACGTACACAATTTTTAAGTTTTTGTTTATAACAAAACATCCAACAAAACGTGTTTTTCCTCTGAGGATAAATACATACATAAAATTGCAGTTATTTAGTGTTATACTTTCAGCTGTGAACATACTCTGTTTCTATCATAATGTACTGAAGCAAAAAAATGAAAGAAAAATGAGCAAAATAAAAGGACAGGGGAAAAAAAGAATGCTTGGGTGTTCTTACATATCAGAAGTTGTATTTCTGACATTAGCAGTGATTTGTGTAGAAATATTGATTCAATCCCCCCAAATGGAAACTTAAGGGACATGTTGATTCTGTGCAGTAACAATTGTATTAGTGTTTTAATGGGAGATAAATAAGTCATGGTGAACTGTGTAAGATATGCCTGCAGAAACAAAATAGTGAACATGAATGTGTGTAGAAATATATTCACTGGCTGTATTTTTATTGTGTTGTGTTTTTTTTTTTCCTTCACAGTGAAGTGAGAAAACGAAGTGATAATCAAGATGATACGAGGTCAATAACCAGCTTGGCTGGGATGCCTGTCAAAAAATCAGCACTCACAAAAAACTGTTGCAATGTTTAAGTGACAGACTCTTGACTTAAAGAACTCATATACCTGTTTAAAAAAAAAAAAAAAATGAAGGATTTCAATTATATATTCTTTTTACTATGGATTTATACATTTGTGTATTTAGAAGTTGTACATCATGGAAAAAGTCCAGCCTCTGCTTTCTACTAATTCATATTTATACACTTGCTTTGTCCTGTAGGCTCTGATTTCACCTTTCTTAAGTATTGTAATTCAATGAAGTGAGCTCAGAATCAATACTGCAGCAGTCAGTGCATGAAATATTGTAATATATTTTATCTTCTTTACCTGCTTGTTTCTTTATGGGCTCAATATTTCTTACATACAGAATATGATAAGATAATATAATATTACTCATAGCAAAAGAAAAAAATTGCATCTTTTTTTCTCGTGCCCATGTACCTAGTTTTTTGAAGGCCTTAAGTTACACCTTCATGAAACATTTCCCAAGAAAACCCCAAGCCATTAAAATGTTGCCTAGTTACAAGTTCAGGGCATGAAGTAGAATGGTCTCTTGGGAGAAGACAGAGGTGGGTGTATGGGATACTGGTTTAATTTTACAAAAGTTGGCAAGATAAAATTTATTTAATTTGGGGACTTAAGGTACGATTCAGAACTGAGAAGCAGACTTTATTTCTGATCCTACACAGCTTAAAAGTGAAATTAACATTTGCGTGGGCCATTACAGTTCCACATCCCAGATAGATCTATAATACTTGTGATATGTAGGGTTACTGAGATTAATTAATGATCCAGTACCTGCCTCTTTGTTTAGACTAGATCATTAATAGTGTTAGAGAGAGATAGAGATTGTAATTTTTGCTTGTTTTTCAAATGCTTCCCATTTATACATTAATTGAGGGTTTGTAATAGCACAGAGGAGTCTGTTTTAAATGGATATTCTTCAGACATTTTTGAAGTTTTAGACATGCAGGTGGAAAAATTGCTGCACATGCAGGTGGAAAAATTGCTGCACATGCACAAGCATCTGTATGAGCTATTCACTGAAAGTCTCTGGAATGAACAGCAACCACTTATCTTAATGAGAATACTGTAGCCTGAATTTAAGAAAATTCTGAGATACCAGTAGGTGATAGTTAGAGGTGTCAGGATCTTTAAAAGCTGAGTTGTTTTTGCTTATAATAGTTCCCAACAGTCATATAGTGTAGTAGAAATTGAAGGTATTTCTGTTGTCAACAATCACGGTACAATCCTCAGCTTTCACTAATTTTGATGGGACTAGGTAAGGACCCCTTAAGAGCAAGTGAACTGTTTCAGTGTTTTCTGTTTATGTATAGAAAGTATCTCCAGGCTGAAACCTGCCTCAATAAATCAACCTTGAGTAAAGTTTTATGGACTTAATGGAAACCCATATGACCAACAGCTGCTACTGTGTTTTATCAGTGCTATATTTGAACACTGTACAGCCTGAGCTATGTTATCAGTAGTATAAAATCTGGAGTTCTTAGAAATAGGAAGGTTCATCATTGTTAAAAAAAATACTGTTTTAAAGGAGGGGGAACAGTGTTTTAAAGTATCCTTTTGAGCCTCTTGATGCAGAGCAGCTAATAGGTAGTTATGTGAAAGCTTGTTCTTAACGTGACAAAGAAATCTAGTGCCGGAAGAAATAAGACATTTTTATTTCACTTTATTGTACTTCAGCCCTAAAAAAAAGACATGTTTAGTGTCCTCTTTGAAATATTGAGGGGAAGCTATTTGGAGTTTCTCTGAGTAGAAAACCATGCCTAGCTGAGCTAACTGATGAGGGCATCTTTCGTGATCTTTGTGTCTAAAACTTCTCTCCAAAGGAATAAGGTGGAAGGAGAGTCAATATGGGTTGTACTTGCATATAGTTCTTCCTGCAGTAGAGAGGAGAGGTGGAGATGAATGATTTCTCAAGTGAGCTTATGCTCGCAACGTGTAGGAGTTTGCATTTTCTCAAGAAGAAAAGGTCGTGATTATAAGCTTGTTACTTGCATTCCAAAATACTGCTTCTTCAGTGTTACTAACTTCATTTAACTCACAGAACTGAGACTGGAGCTTGGTGTTCTATGGTCCATTGGGTGAATCACAGTGTTTGACCAAGTCTGTGGTCTTGGCCTGCTATAAATAAGGTGAAATACATTTGTGTAAACCTTCTTGACAAGCCCACATCAGAAAAACATTTTGCTTGGGTACAGAAAATTACATAAATTTGTTTGCAAGAAGGATTTCAGGATATGTTTTTTCCCAACCTCCCAAGCACTTAAGCAAAGATGGACTATTGCCAGTTGTAGATTAGGTTAGCTGTGGATTTTACCATCTGCTGCTACCAAGAACAGTTTGGCTGTGGCCTTTGTAACTCTCCTTTCAATAGCTGATTAAATCATTTAATTTCAGTAGCAGTAGTCTATTAGATTACCCTCTACCTTCTATTCACAAATATGGTAACAATGTGGAGTACCCCTTTCAAAAGTGACTTCCAGATCCTAAGTTAGCCTTAGTTAGCACATGTGTGCATGTGCAGTAATTCATTTCACATCTGAGGTGCTTTTCATACGGAGTGCTATGTGCATATGTGTTCCTGTAGAGAGCCTCACTGAAGGACATGAATTCAGGGACCTATTTTTTCTTTTTCTTTGCCAGATTGGGCCACGGGCATTTTGGGTACCTTTTTTCATTTATTTTAATGAGCAAAATCTCTCCTGTGATATTTGGCCAAACTATGCAAACCAAATCACTTTTTTTAAGCTATGTAATTTTTATGTGTGTCAAGTAAAGCAACAGTGTTTTTGTTTTTTTTTAAATAAGATTCAGGGTTGGAAACTTAACAAAGTTTTACCTTGAACTAGTTTTATGATCAAGGTATGAATTACTAGAAAAAGCACTATTGAATGGGGATATAACTATAGCTCTGTTGGAACTGGTTTTGGAAATCCTATTATGATCAGCTCCATCAAGTCTGAATATTCACATAACACCAGGTAGAATTTGTGTTAAAGCAAAAGAAATTGGAAAAAATATTTAAATATGGAAACAAAACCATGTATTTATAAATGGAAATAATGAATATTTGAGGCTTTCCATTGTTTTGCTTTGAAAAGTTACCTTGCCTTCTACCTGAATTGTAAAGTGAAAAACATCGGCTTTATGCTCTGACATGGTTGCACTATTGTACTTTAAATGTTTTTATGGTTTTGTTTAGTATGTAAGAGCTATTCATTAAATCATACAAAGCTATTTTTTTAGTTAGTGGATGTGTTCCCTTAATACATATATTTATTCAAAAAGGAAAGACTTTTCATGTTTTTCCTCATGATCTGTAAATATATTATTTTTATTCAGTTGACATGGAAGTATTATTTTGTCCTGTATTGTTTTTGACCCTAATTGTGGCATAGTGCACGTATCTGAGGCAATAATTTTTGTTAGACACCCTGAAAACGTTCTGATAAATGACTATTCTTCTAACCACTTTGTGCCTGTTCAGCATACATTAGTGGCTTAATAAGATGTGTTGCAGATTTGGTTAATTGTTCTTAGAAGTACAGTTGTGGCCTAACATGGATTACATGTTTTTCAATGTAGCTATTTTTTTGTACAGAGTACAGAATCCTCTATTATTTTAGGAAAAATAAATTACAGTTTTACATCTATATGCCTGTTAAAGTGTATTTAAAGGAAAATATCTACAGGCCACTGCTTCAAGGAGCGTCGTGTAGATGTGTACGCATGCAGATCCCCAGTTAAGCTAACAGCTTCTGTGCCAGTGCAGGCAATCTGTTCATTTGTATGAACGTTTTCTCTTTTACACAACCTCCTGCTGTTCAACGATGCTAGGTGACTTTATAGGGAAACAAATTTCAGTGAAAGATCCCTGATTCATAAACAGAAGGGAGATATTTATTCATATCATCAAAGCACTTTATTATCTTAGGAAGAAACTTACTTCCAAGATGTTTCTGACTATAATAAGTAATTAGAAAAATAGATCCAGTAACTCATCTGCAGTTCAAATGCCTTTTCCCACTGCCTGTGCCAGGTTTGATATAGCATGTAATGCTATCCCTCTGACCCTGTACAGGCTACTTATGGACTGGAGAAACGTTTTACAGCATTAGAGGTTTTAGTATTTCTCTCCCACTGCATTACTATAAGTGATAGTAATCCTAATGCTTACTTATGGATATCTGCAGGACTGGTAACATCATTATTCATCATTACTGGTGTTGTGTTTTTTTTTTCTTTTTTTTTTTTTTCACATACCTTGTTTTGTAAGAAAACCCTCCTTATGGTTAAACAGAATTTGTCTCAGATGTGTGAAATGTAGGTTCAAATGTATTACATAGTTTGTAAAATGAAGTCTTTTTCCTATAATTTCTGCCCATTGAGTTATAGCTATAGATAATTGAGTTTATGTGAAATTAGTCATTAGGTGACTGACTAACCAATAAACCCAAGCTGTGGAAGTTTCCCACTAAATATAAAGTATTTAAAATAGCAATGTATTTTCATACTAGTATGAGGAAGAAACTCAGTGCCAATGGCATGTATCAAATTTTTATAAAGCTCTAAATTGTGAAAACTTCTGAAACTTTAATTTATACTGTTTACGATTAGAACTGTGGTGTTCATGAAGTTTGTTCCTCCTCCAAATGAGTGATCACTGCATCCACTGTAATTTTGTACATGTATGTGTTTAAAAAGAACTACACTTTCCCTATATTGAAAATTACTGTACAATAAAATATGTTTCAATAGCTACGTTTCTGAATTGTATTTTCTTTTTGCCACTGCTTATGGGCTGCAATCTGACATAGCATCTGTGACTTGTCAGCTTTCTGTGGTTAAGATTCACCAATTTCTGCAGCCAAGAGCATGTAAGAGTGATGCTAAGTGGTGGATACTTAGCCTCAATAAGTAGTCATCAGTTTGTATCTCTGTTGAGAGATGTCCATCACTGTGAGTCCCAAACAAGGCTTGCAATTATGTAGCTGTATCTTTAGAGGGATATTTTAACCACTTAGTCTCCACATCACTAGTATGTGATATTACTGTGGTAAGAAAGAAAAGAAGAAGGTAACAAAACTAAACAAAAAATCCATTGCAAATATGCTGTATAGGGCTCTAGACCTCGAATGGAAAATGCTTAGGGGTCCATACATCAAAGAAAAAACACCCCCAAATCCAAATTTAAAGCTGCTTCAGATAAAATTCACAACCTTAAACATTGATACAATTTGAACTTAAAAGGATATTATTGTCCGCTCTCTTCTTATAAATACATCCTTAATAAGTACAGTACTCAATAAATACACTTTTAAAGTAAAAGGTAGCTGAGAACAAGCTGAAAGAAATATTCTAGATTTTAAGATTGTCCTCAGATTTACTGGCAGAACTACTCTGGTGTATGTTCCTAGGTTTGAGAACAGCTGCTGCTTTCCTGAATACTACTGCCATCTGTACTTCTGTACTTGCGAAGTTTTAACAGCTTGACCTCCTTGGTGAGGTGACGTTAGAGTAGCATTAGCTGTATGCAGTACAGTGTTTCACTGCTTTTTTTTTTTGTTTGTTTTCACCTGAAGCCAAACTTTGACCTTCTGCCTTATTTCTCAAGGAATTTTACATGTGTTGGAGTTGTTTTTCGTACCTGCTCTGAAGTCCACAAAGGCGTTATGGTCTCATGCACATGAACCTCCAATGTAAATGGAGTTAGAGCAACAGAAAAATGTGTGGCTAGGGACAGTGAGTATAGTGTGAAAGCAAGTCCTGTACTTCAAAGTTCACACACGGGTTTGGTAGTGGTTGGATCTGGAGCTAAAGTATGAATGTCTCCTCCTCTGTCCAGCAATGAATTCTGGAAGAAAGTGGTGGTGGTGATAGTGGTGTATGTGTGTGTGTCATTGTCAGCACTTCATGTTGCCCTGCCAGGGAGGAGGCTGGGGATGCAAAAGGAGCTGAGAGGGGACAAAACCAGGGCAGTTGACCCAGATCGGACAAAGGGATGTCCCATATTGCATGGTGTCATAAACACTTCCAGGGATGGGGCATCCGCAACTTCTCTGGCAAACTGTTCCACTGCCTCACCACCCTCTGAGTAATGAATTTCTTCCGAATCTAATCTAAATCTCCCCTAATGGTTTAATGATTTAAAGCCATATCACTCCACTCACTGACAAAGGCTCTCTCCCCCACTTTCCTGTAGGCCCTCTTCAGGTACTGAAAGGCTGCAATGAGGTGTCCCCAGAGTCTTTTCTTCTCCAGGCTGAATGACCACAACTGCCTCAGCCTGTCTTCATAGAAGTGCTCCAGCCCCTTGATCTTCTTTGTGGCCCTCCTTTGGACTTGTTCTAAGAGGTTCATGTCCTTCTTGTGCTGGGGGCCCCAGAGCTGAATGCAGTGCTCCAGGTGGGGTCTCAAGAGCAGAGCAGAGGGGGAGAATCCCTTCCCTCACCCTGCTGGCCATGCTTCTTTTGATACAGCCCAGGATACTGCTGTCTTTCTGGGCTGCAAGTGCACATTGCTGGCTTATGTGGAGCTTCTCATCAACCAACACCCCGAGGTCCCTGACCTCAGGGCTGCTTTCAATCCATTCTCCACCCAGCCTGTATTTGTGCTTGGGATTGCTCCAGCCCAGGTGCAGGGTCTTGCACTCAGCCTTGTTGAACCTCATGAGACCCATCTCTCAAGCCTGTCCAGGTCCCTCTAGATGGCATCCCTTCCCTCCAGTGTGTTGACCGCACCACACAGCTTGGTGTTGTCAGCAAACTTGCTGAGGTTGCACTCAATCCCACTGTCCATGTCACCAACAAAGATGTTATACAGCGTTGGTCCCAATACTGACCCCTGAGGAACACTGTTTGTTACTGATCTCCACCTGGACATTGAGACATTGATGACAACTCTTTGAGTGTGACCAGTCAGCTAATTCCATACCCATCAATTGGTCCATCCACCAAATCCACGTCTCTCCAATCTAGAGACAAGGATATCATGTGGGGGATATTGTTATATTGTGGAAAAGCATTGGAAGTGGAAGGCCGTATATAGCTCTACACAACAAGTTGCAGAAACTACTGAAGGAGAAAGTGAACTGAGCCAATTCACAGAAGTGAAAGCCATCCAGCAGGCCTTAGATGTTGCTGAAAGAGAAAAGTGGCCGATGTTCTGTCTCTGTACAAACTCATGGATGGCGGCAAATGCGCTGTGGGTGTGGTTACAGCAATGGAAGCCGAGTAACTGGCCATGCAGAGACACACCCATCTGGGCTGCTGTATTGTGGCAAGATATTGCTGCTTGGCTAGAGTACCTGGTTGTAGAAGTACACCATGTAGATGATCATGTACCTGAATCAGGCCAGTGAAGAACCTCAAAACAACCGGTAGGTGGGTCAGACTGCTAAGGCTGAAGTAGCTCAGGTGGACTAGACTGGCAATATAAGGGTGAATTATTTATATTGGTGGGCCTATGACACCACTGGCCATCAAGGCAGAGATGCAACATATAGATGATCTCATGATTAGGAGTTGACCTGACCATGGACACTATTGCACATGATTGTGAAACGTGCTGCAATCAAGTAAGCCAAGATACTAAAGCCTCTCTCATATGGAGATCAAATGCTCCTCAGGAGGAGGTTAATACCTGAAATATAGATTCAGGTATGGAGGCCTGGCAGAGATATCATACTCCCACAAACCTGCCACAGCAAGTGCCATGTACTTACAATGATGGAACCAACCACCAGATGGCTGGAAACACATTCTATGCTCCATGCCACCATCCAGAACACTATCCTGGGCCTTGTAAAGCAAGTCTTATGACATCATGGCACCCAATGCACAAGCATGAGACAGACAACAGGGCTCATTTCTGAAACGTCCTCAGAGACACTTGGGACAAAGAATATGGCACTGAATGGGTATATCACAACCCCTTTCATGCACCAACCTACAGGAAAATTGAAGGATACAATGAACTGTTAAAGAGTACACTGAGAACAATGGGTTCAGGGACATTCAAACATTGGGATACACATTTAGTAAAGGCCTCCTGCTTAGGGAGATCTGCCAATGAATCTGGCTCTTCCCAGTCAAAACTTCTATGTATTGTAGAATACTATGAACTGTGGGATAAAGTCCCTGTAGTGCACATAAAAAAACATGCTGGGTTATTCCTGCCTCAGGCAAAGACAAACCCATCCATGGGATTGCTTTTTGTCTGGAATAGAATTAATTTTATTCCTTGTAGCTGGTATGGTGCTGTGTTTTGGATTTGGGATGAGAATACTGTCAATAACACACTGATGTTTCAGTTGCTGAGAGGTGCCAGTAAGGAGGTTGGAGGTGCACGAAGAGCTGTGAGGGGACAGAAACAGGGCAGTTGACGCAGACTGGACAAAGTGATATCCCATACTGTATGGTGTCATGTCGAACAATAAAACTAGGGTAGGTTGCCTGGGGTGGGGGTGGGTTAGAGGTGGGGGTTGCTGCTGCTCGGGGTCTGTCTGGGCATCAGGGTGATGAACAATTGCATTTTGCATCACTTGTTTTGTGTATTTTTTTTTTGTAGTCATAATAATTATTATTTTCCCTTCCTTTTCTGTCCTGTTAAATGCTCTTTATTTCAACTCATGAGTTTTACACTTTTTCTCCTACTGATTCTCTCCCCTGTCCCACTGTGGGGGCAGGAGTGAGCAAATGGTTGTGTGGTGCTTAGCTGCCTGCTGGTTAAACCACAGCTAATACAAAGGTAGTAAGACACCAAATTTAATTTTCATGCTTGTTTTCCTTTTTAGGTATTTTCCTCCCTTGTTCCTGTATTCTTCCAGTGGCCATGGAAGTTGTAAGAATTAAAATGTAACTCAGCCTTCTGTATAATTTGCACAAATTAAAAATTAACGTTGAAACAGAAACATTCAGCCATGTTTAATGCCTGATACTATCAACATATAATCAGAAACAATTTTTATGTTCCTTCATTAAGGGCCTACCTGTATCTTCCTACCGATACTGTGGTCAATAGGGAATTCTACTTCATTAACTAGTGTTGTAATCAAAGGAAAAAGAGCATCAAAAGCTGATTGCCTTGCTTCAACTAGAAATACTGACTTGGTAGTTTTCTATTTACACTTTTCTACTGCTTTGTGCAGATAATTGCTAACTTTGCTACTTTGCTACTGTTTTCCTTTTGCAAAAGGTATTTTTAAATTTTATTTAAATAGGTATTAAAAGTATTAAAAGGTATTTAAAAGGTATTTTTAAATTTTATTTAAATAGGAAAAAAAATTCAGGTATTTTTAAGGTATTTTTGAATTTTATTTAAAAATAGGAAAAAAATCCAAGGAAAAAATCAATAACAGAGTCCTTAAAAGAATTGAGAAAGTTCTTACAGAGTTCCTTATTTCCACTGCTCTCCAGCTTGCACCAGAGTAAAAGAGTAATGGGAACATTTAAGAGGGAGGAAAAGGTAAAAAAAAAAGCCAAAGCTACTATGTTTAGAACAGAATACTCATGTCTTTTTTGATGCTGAAAGTCGCTGTCTTTCTGCCTTTGTCTTTTGCCATTCCTGCAGACTCTTCACTTTATCATTCTTAGGGAATTGTTCTGTTGATGTCAGAGAGACATCTTTAAAGAGGTAGCTGTTATTGGAGTAGTCAGAGAAAATTGTTAGATATTTTGCAGTAAATTTATGGAGCAAATTGCCCTTATAAACTGACTAAGTTAAAGTACCTGAGGTTTGAACTGATTCTAGTGAATAAACTCACCTAGCTTCTATGTACCAAATAGCTGCACGTTCTAAGACAAATAATGGAGCACATTAACATAAGACATCTAACTCAAACCAGGCTTGTGAGAGCAGATGGTATCATATTTAAAGCTATGTGCATAAGTGAAACAAATAAAAATGAAAGGTATCAATTCTTTGAAATGTTTTAGATAGATATAAGCCAAACTCCCAAATGTAAACCGTAATAACAGCTTGTGAAGTAGTCAGTATTTTTAAAAATATTTCTGCTAGTCTTTATTTTACTGAAAAGTGAATACATTGTTCTGGCACTGTCAGAGCTGTAACACTGAGCTTGTCTGTAGCCAGAGTTGTGGGCGACACACAACCTAGCTGAACCATACACCATCCTTGTCATCTCTGTGGCTCTTCCCACTCTTAACCATATTTTTGATCAAACTGGTAGAAATCTGAACATATCTGTGTAAAGAAATTATAGTCAAAGAGATTGTAGCAAATACATGAAAATACATATACCCTTCTACATTTATTTTGAAGCCATCTGAAGTGACCAAACCTGAGTGATAGTGTAAGGCTAAGCAGTGACTAGTAGCCTCTTTTTGACAGAAAAACAACATTCCAAGTCTGGAAAATCAGGTTTGTTGAGGTAAATATAAATGCCTGTACATACATGCATATACATAATATATATGCTCTCATTTTATGTACATACACATATATATGTTTGTGTATGTGTGTACTGTGTCCGCACATAGGAAAAAAAACCCTGCTATATTTCCTTTAAAAAATCAAAATCCTAGATCACAGGAATCATAGTGGTTTTCATAACAGGTAACTGTTACATTAGTGTTGTTGTCATCACATCATTTCTTTGGCAACTTACTAAAGGACAGCCCAGGTGATGGATGCTTTGCTCTGTGAGTGGGCTGGCATTGGTTTGATTTCAGATAGTAAAATTTGTGCAGCTGTTTTTATTACTGATTTATTTTTATTTTTTCAGTTTAGGAGTGGATTAGAAAAGCATAGTGCATAAATTTAAAAGCGTGCATGTGTTTGTCTCAAGGGTTGATTATTAGTTAGATAACTTTGGTATTTAGTGCCCTCCATTCTTCGAGGTTCAGTACAGAGATAAAAGATTGCTAATGACAGGAGAAATAGTTTTGCTGGATTCACAGCAATAGTGAATATCATAGTTGGGGGTTAAAAAACTGGAATGTTTTGTGCTAGCCAGAATACAAGTGCATGAGAAACTGAAAACTTTGGCAAACTGGAAAGCTGAGAAGGTGGTGTGAATGAGTTTGTTTTTCTTTTTCTTTTTCTTTTTCTTTTTCTTTTTCTTTTTCTTTTTCTTTTTCTTTTTCTTTTTCTTTTTCTTTTTCTTTTTCTTTTTCTTTTTCTTTTTCTTTTTCTTTTTCTTTTTCTTTTTCTTTTTCTTTTTCTTTTTCTTTTTCTTTTTCTTTTTCTTTTTCTTTTTCTTTTTCTTTTTCTTTTTCTTTTTCTTTTTCTTTTTCTTTTTCTTTTTCTTTTTCTTTTTCTTTTTCTTTTTTTTTCTTTTCCTTTTCCTTTTCCTTTTCTTTTTCTTTTTCTTTTTCTTTTTCTTTTTCTTTTTCTTTTTCTTTTTCTTTTTCTTTTTCTTTTTCTTTTTCTTTTTCTTTTTCTTTTTCTTTTTCTTTTTCTTTTTCTTTTTCTTTTTCTTTTTCTTTTTCTTTTTCTTTTTCTTTTTCTTTTTCTTTTTCTTTTTCTTTTTCTTTTTCTTTTTCTTTTTCTTTTTCTTTTTCTTTTTCTTTTTCTTTTTCTTTTTCTTTTTCTTTTTCTTTTTCTTTTTCTTTTTCTTTTTCTTTTTCTTTTTCTTTTTCTTTTTCTTTTTCTTTTTCTTTTTCTTTTTCTTTTTCTTTTTCAATTAACCTGATTCAAAAGATTGTTTTATTGAAGGACAAGTTTGTACAGTCAAAAACATTATGGACCCAAGTCTGATTTTGAGACTTTGATCTGTTGGGCCTGGGTGTATATTCTAGACATATTTCCTAGTCCTAAAAGGTTTATTTCCTTTAATACTTCCTTCCAGGTCTAGAAGAAGCTTCCCTGGAGCATCCAAAGACCATCTGTTGTGTATGTGCTTTATTTGCAGCCTGAGAACTCAGAAAAGGGAGTAGACTGGATTACATAAATGCACCAATCTACTTAGTTTATAATCTCATTGGGTTAAGGACTGACTTTTAATGTCTTTGTAGTGCCATAAGTAACCCTAAATACTGCCATAAAACAGACAACATCGTAAACAGTCATTTTTGAAAAGAACATTTATTTTCCTAGTTTGCAATTGTACTTGAGAAGCAGTAGCTTGCTGTATTGCGAAGAATCCCAGTTCAAGGAAGTTAAATTTGATAAATCATTAGCAATTTCATAAAGCAACCATCTCATACTCCAGGAAATTCTGAAAAAAAAAAGGATTTAGTTTCTCAAGTATGATTATACTAGAAAATATTAAGGGTGCATTAACTCTTTCCAAACTATAGTGGTTTAACCCGGCTATTCAGCTGTTCACTCACCTGCCCCCCATAGGATAGGGGAGAGTATCAAAAAGAAAAAAAAAAGAAAGCTTTTGTTTTGAGATAGACAGAGTTTATTAGGACTGAAAAGAAAGGAAAATAATACTAATAATGATGATACTACTACTACTACTAATGTGTATGAAACAAGTGATGTACAATACAGTTGCTCACCAACTGCTGACTGATGTCCAGCCTATCCCCAAGCAGAGGATCCCCCCACCCCAGCTGGCCACCCCTATATATTGTTCAGCATGATATCAGATGGTATGGAATAACCCTTTGGCCAGTTTTTGTCAGCTGTCCTGGGTCTGTCCCCTCCCAGCTCCTGCTGCACCCACAGCCTGCGCGCTGGCAGGACAGTGTGAGAAGCTGAAAAGTCCTTGGCTTAGTGTAAGCACTGCTCTGCAGCAATTAAAACATCAGTGTGATTCAACATTATTCTCATCCTAAATCCAGAACACAGCACCATACCAGCTACTAGGAGGAAAATGAACACTATACTAGCTGAAACTAGGACACAAACTCCTCTCTCACCAACAAACCTACATAGGTAGATGATTATGTTGCTAACTGCAGTAATTTGATTATATTGTTATAAATAACAATGAAACCTAAACAGGGGGCTATGTCTTCAGCATTCATAGAATCATAGAATCATTAGGGTTGGAAAAAAGCTCAAGATCATCTGGTCCAACCACCTCCCTACCACCAATATCACCCACTAAGCCATGACACTAAGCACCACATCCTTATATACCCCCAGGGATGGTGATTCCACTACTTCCCTGGGCAACCTGTTCCACTGACTCTTTCTGAGAAGAAATTCATCCTAATTTCCAATCTGAACCTCCCCTGGCACAACCTGAGGCCATTCCCTCTAGTTTTATCACTTGTTATCTGTGAGAAGAGGCTGACCCCCAGCTCCCCACAACTTCCTTTCAGGTAGTTGTAGAGAGCAATAAGGTCTCCCCTGAGCCTCCTCTTCTCCAGACTAAACAACCTCAGTTCCCTCAGCCACTCCTCACTGGACTTGTGTTCCAGGCCCTTCACCAGCTTCATAGCTCTTCTCTAGACATGTTCCAGGGCCTCAATGTCCTTCTTGTAGTGAGGGGCCCAAAGCTGAACACAGTACTCGAGGTGCAGCCTCACCAGAGCAGAGTACAAGGGGACGATCACCTCCCTGGTCCTGCTGGCTACACTATTCCTGATACAAGCCAGGATGCTGTTGGCCTTCTTGGCCACCTCGTCACACTGCCTGCTCATGTTCATGTGAGTGTCAACCAACACCTCCAGATCATTTTCCTCTGCACAGCTTTCCTGACAGTCTTCCCCCAACCCACGGCATTGCATGGGGTTGTTGTGGCCAAAGTGCAAGACCCAGCTCTTAGCCTAGTTGAACCTCATCCCATTGGCCTCTGCCCATCAATTCAACCTGTCCAGGTCCCTCTGCAGGGCCTTCCTAGTCTCTGGCAGATCAACACTTCCTCCTAACTTAGTGTCGTCTGCAAACTTACTGAGGGTGCACTCAATTCCCTCAACCAAATCATCCATGAAGATATTAAAGAGGATGGGCCCAGCACTGGCCCCTGGGGAACACCACTCATGACCAGTTACCAGCTGGATTTAATTCCATTCACTACTAATCTCCGGGCCCAGTCCTCCAGCCGGTTTTTAACCCAGCAAGAACATGCCTGTCCGACACATTCTCCACCAGCTTGCTATGTATAAAGATGAAAAATGGGATTTTTACTGAAGTGGTTTACTATGTTGATTCAATTTGTTATAATTTGGTTGAGCTAAGTGGTATTTATGCTGGTGGATTAAATATGTTTAAGATTTTGCATCAAGAAACCGCATTTTCATAATTGTTCTTAGTATGGGCAAGATCCCCTTAGAGTTATCATTCATAAACTAAACAAAAAACCACTGCCACAAAGTATTGGCAACTTGGAACTACAATATTAGAATATTAGACAACTTGTCTACCATAAAATATTGATTTTATAAAAAACTTTGAATTTTTAAGAAATCTATTAGTACTAATTTACTCCTACTGAAATGAGGGGAAATTCTGCACAGGCATAATTTATGAAATGAAGGCAATGATGCACATTTAACAATTAACATCATCTTTTGTTGAAATATCTCACACTGTTTATTATGAGAGTTACCAGTAGGGTAAACATGGTCACATACATGAAATATTTGGCAGATAAATTAGAACACTTGATTCAATGAATTAGTTAAAAAATATAGATTCCTTGCCTGTAAATTTTCTGAATTACTTGTACAGCATTTTAATGCGATACAAACATACCATTGATTGTGATCATTTATTGCACTCCACATTACATTTATAGAAATATTTTATTTACTTATTTATTTATTATGTTTAAGTGTCACACATCTGTAGCTTTATCTGGGATTTTACATGACATTTCTTAGTGTTACATGAAAAATCAAAGTTCAGAAACTGATCAACCATTTGCAATGAATTTTGAATGGTTTTCTGTCATTGTGATTTAAGCTGCAATTCAACCTCAGTTACAATATTTATAATGCAAAGATATGTATAAAGCTGAAGATAGAGGACTAGTTTTATGACTCTAAGTAACTCTGACAGTACACTTTTTTTTTCTTAAATGTGTATGTTTTAGCCTAGCTGATCTTCAGTGTTGTAGTTACAATTGTATTGCATTGCACAAAAAAGTTTTTGTTTGATTTAAACACTTCAATATTCAAACGATATTTTGAGACTAAGATGAACTAAGATTTCACTCTCATAAAATTCTATCGTAGTTCAACTATGCCCAGTTAACTACAAGCTACGCTGAGGGCAAAGAACCCTTTCGCAGCATTCTTCCAATAGCTAGTTCCGTGTAGTCACTAGAGGGCAGCAATGTCCAATAAAACACTTTATTCTTAAACTCTCTCAGGTTAAGCTCATGTTGGAAAATAAAAATAAATTTAAAAAATCATATAAGCAGTCAAAAAGTACGCTAGTAGAGTAGAACACTCATACTACATTAGTTAAATTCAGTACCGTTTTTCACTAAAACAAGTCTTCTGAATGGTTTATTATTTGCTTGTGAAAATCATCCTAAGGCTAAGCTTTAAAATAAAAATCTTATCCCTGGAACATATTTTTCTTGCCATATATTGGTTGGACTGTTCTCATGTTGCAGTTTGTGGTGCTGAAGATATTTTTGTGGCTATGGGTGCCTTCTGCTGTCTTGCAAAAATGCTTGGATTAGTTTTGTTCTTTGATTGCTTTCATTCATACCTTATGTTATTATTATTATGAAAATAAATCACTGCAGGGTAGTTTCATTAAATTTCATTACAGTTTTTGAATGGAGGAAAAAAAAGCATTCAAAGTTCTCTGACTGACAATATTGCAAAAATTAGGAATGTGAACCGCATTTTGTGTTTTGTAGTATCTACTGTACTGAAGAGATTACTTCTTTTAAGAGTCCTTTAACACATACATCTTGACAGTCTGAGTTTGTTAAGGTTGAATAAGTAAATCACTAAAATATAAGAAATAAAAATCCTTCACTTTGGGACTGTCCAGATTAGAATTTTCAGTTGTGTAGCGGAATGTGTTAATTGACAATTAACTCAAGTTAACTAAAACAACTGTAAATATTAAGACTGGCTTGTCCCAAGGTACTTATTCATTGTTCTTTTCCCCCTTTTCATCAATGCAGCAAATGTTTGTTCTTTACCCTGCTGATCAGTCTAGGGTAATGAACAAATGTTTACAGTTGGAAACAAATGAGCTCCACACCAACCTTACTGTGTGCCATGAAAGACACTTGCAAATGTGGAAAAAAAATCTAGTCATTAACTGGTGAGTTCCTGACCCTGGATAAAAGCTGGTCTAGTGTTATGATTGTCTTTGCCTCCACTGTGGGCTTAGGTGAGAGCTGGCCCACCATCATCACTGCACCACACAGTGGGCCTATTGCTGACCTGGGCTAGCTGATGATACTGGGGAGAATGTGATGTCTCTGGTACCACAGGAGGCTTGAATTAAACATTTCCATGTGCTGCACAGACACAGGAGAAAGAGGAAGGCCTTTGCTGTGACAAGAAGCACATCCAGACAGAAAGCCAACCTGACCTTTAAAAAAATTAAATGAAAGCAAGCCCTAGGCCTGCTTGTGGTCTTGATGACTCTGGTAGGGTAAATCTGCCCCAACAACACCATGGGGGAAATAGCTAAAAATTGCTGAAAGAGGATGTCTAAGGAGGCTAAGGTGCCTTGGGAACTGGTGGGTGAGGGTGAAGTGGGACTCAGCTCTTGGGGCTGACCTGAAGATTTCCCCCCATGGAGGAACTGCTGTGGGTCTGTTGAGGGAGGGTGGGAGTGTATAGAGAGAGACATAAGGATGCCGCCTTTCAGAGAGAGGTGATGGTGTGTGGGGAAAACGGTGTAAAATGACACCCCCAGGGTGAGCAGTGTGGTGGGTGCTGATGTCTATTGTTGACAATGTGCCTTACAGTGGATTTTTGAACCAAAAAACCTGCTATATTGTGTGTGGAAGCCCAGTGTGTTGGAGAAGGGAGAGCAAATGTTGCCCTGCTTCAGGCTAGCAAAGCTGAGGTGAGGGAGGAAAGGAAAACAAATTTTATACGGGGGAATGGGATCAGAAGGCTGAAGAGACCCTAATCTGTGCTAAAGAGGCTCAGAGGGATGGGATGAATGAAGTGGGTAAATGGTAGCCTTGAGAGAGAGCTGTTTGTATGGGCAACCTGCAACAGTATATATTTTTGAAAAGATGTTAAGAATGCTATGTGTACTTTTCTGCATCACTGATTTAGTAACATAAAGAAGGATAAAATCCCCTTCTTAGCCATCCTCTTTGCAACATTTGGCCTTGCACTGCTGTAGGAGTTGGGTCTGCTGGTGGGTCTGCCTCTCCTGCCTTGCACTCTCAAAAATGTGTGATGACCCAGGTGCAGCCTTTTCTCTGACTCTGAGTGGGGTGAATTTGTATTGTATTTTATAAACTTACTTGGTTTAAGAGATTTTTTATTTTTTTAACAGGGGATTGGAAGAGCAGTCAGTCACCTGCAATATTGGAAGAATTCAAGCCCTGGCATCATCTAGCTCCCTGACCAACTTTGTTGGTGTATGGGGCTCCCATTCATAGTCCTCTGAAATCACCCTGGGGAACTAGTACTCTGCATACATGGGCATAAGTTTGGCTGTGTAAAAAGTAGGACAAGAGGCTGGGTCTAATAAACATAAATGGTAAGGACTGTGAATTGTTTAACAGTCTGAGTGGAGCCTCCTTGGAGCCCCAGAGAAGTCTGTAAGACGCTGGGTGCTGAAGTCACTGTTAGGAGATGGTGTTTCCAGAGACAAATTGGCTTCGGA
This sequence comes from Anser brachyrhynchus, assembly GCF_964034855.1. NCBI lineage: Eukaryota > Metazoa > Chordata > Aves > Anseriformes > Anatidae > Anser > Anser brachyrhynchus. The sequence continues at coordinate 35,210,882 of NC_137697.1, forward strand.
ACTGTTATTCCTACTTTGTCTGGACATGTGGAAAAGAACAATAAAACATAAGGAAAGAAGGTTTATTTGTTTCAATCTCATATATAGGTGGCTTTGATATCTGACTTGTTTTCTGCTTGTTTTGGAGGGAGGTGAGTGGGAAATAATAAAATTGCTTTTAATCAAAGCCAGGTGTATCTCTTAAGGGGTTCTGATGTCAAGTGGTTTACATTTATGTATGTACATGTATTCATATATATATGTATATACGAATATTTTCCCAAAATGAGTTGCGTATGAGGTTTCAAAAGCCATGTTTCCATGATTGTTTTTGTGTTGCTTCAGTAACTCTAGCCATTTATCCATGTAATAGCATGGTCTTCTGCTTCACTAGTTATATAGACCTCATGCCTCAATAACTTTGTTTGATAAGGTTCAGATGAAATGCTGCTCAGTATATTTTGTGTTTAAAAGCTTATTTATAGCTAATAAGAAATGCAAACATTTTAAAAGACATAATCAGTTTGACTTCAGATGCTAATTTGATTTTAATATATAAAAATATATGACCGAAAACTTTTTATTTTTTTTTGTAATGGTCCGAAACATTTCTATGTGTTGTAATAGATATGACATATGTGTAATCAGCAAATACATTTGTTGTAAATGGAAAGATCTTGATTCCATGTGTGCACAAACATTTCACATTGGTAATGTATTTTAGGGATTGATTCATAGGCAGATATCTATATGACATTAACAGAGTCTTCACAAGGTGATGGTGGGACAATGATGACAGGGTATCTGTGAAGCTGACGTGGATTAGCCTACAAAATCAGGTTTAAGCATTAAATTACTATTACTACAAAATTAATCTCAGAGAGTTGAATTAACTGTTCTAGTAGACGAGTGAAACTCAGTCATATAAACATTAATCCAGAAGTGGTAGATATAGCTTAACCTTCACCTCTCACCTACCTTGGTAGTTATATCTTCAGTATCTTCACTGACTTCAGTATCTTCACTGACTTGCAATTCCAGTTCATTATTTGCTTTCTTTGTGAACCAGAGACAGATAGGTGTTGTTCTGGCATGAGTAAGAAAGTACATTTTTGAATATGAAACCCTTACCAATTGTGCCTTCTCATATGTCACTGAAATTCCAGCTCAGATTGTAGTATTAGTACTTCTCTGAATATGGCAAAGGAGGAGAAGTGTTGCATATTGAATGAGTTCCATACATATGAAGCCTAATAGTTTAAACAACAAATGTGGAAATCAATCCAGTCTTGAAGTCAAATGACTGCACCTACAAAAGGAGGAATGCAACAGGTATTCAGGCAACTCTCTTCTGGATGACTTGTCCATGCTGGAGTCAGTTAGTTCTATTAAATAATGTCTACAGATTTGTTGCTTTCACTCAGTTTACCTCTCAAAATCTAGCAAATAAGAGGTTATCAGTGTCTAGGAGGGTTTTTCACTTGCAAGAAAATGGATATTAGTTAGAGAGGCTATCAGGAGAAACATGACAAATAAAAGTTATTATGCCATCTCCTGAGTACTCTACAAAGTCCAGCTTATAAAATACAAATGCTTGCGAAAAATGTCTGGAAATCTAGATTGAAGATTTGCTTCATTCTTTATGAGGTAGCTGGAAATATTGACATCAGATGTTCGCTGTTCCTTTTTTTATGGTTATCTTGGGACCATAGTTTCGAGGATTCTTCCATTCATGGTTCAGAAATATATGTAAATCAGTTGCCTATTTACCATGGGGAAGTAAACTGCCTATGACCTCAGAGCTTGAACTTTAAACACTTGGATAAGAGAACTTCCTGCTCTGTCATTTTGGAGACAAATGATTTTTCATTACTTTTTTTGTATGGATTTATATTTTTAAAGGGTGTACAACATGATAAAACCCTTTGAAAGTTGCTGCCAGACAGCTGCTGACTGCAGTTTAGAGCTTGACCACTTGAGTATTGCAAAACTCAGGTCAATTCTAAGAAAACCTTAGGCTGTGCACTTGTGATAATCTTGATCCAAGCTGTTTTTCAAGTTCTTCAAGTAAGTAACAGAGAGTTGAGGTGCCTGGCTGAGGCAGTTTGCGCAATTCGAGGAAGGCTAGACCATTCAAAATATTAAGATACCAGCTTCACTTAAAGCTTGGACAAAAGTGCAAAAGCTTGGATTTCTTTGTTTTACAAATGTTTTGTCAAATACATGTATGCTAATCAAGATTGCAAAAGTTAGTTTTTGATCACTGTTCAGTTCCTGTGGAATGCAAGTCATGAAGTAACTGGTAATGTTGAGCAAGTCATCTGAATTAAATGGATAATGTTGTCATTTTTTTTTTTAAAGTTTTTATTTTTCCCACTGACCTTTCTCTGGGAAATGGTTGAGCTGTTTCTGCTGATATTTGTAAATAAATTTAATATAGCCTTAAGCAAAGATACATGAAAATTTTGGTCTTAACTAGTAAAATTTGCTGAGGTTATAAGCAAGGGACAGACTTATAACAAGTGTAATGCAATTTTAACTTCTCTTGCAACACAAATGAAAGTAAATATCAGTAGAAATGATGTGCATGTTGTAGAGGGAGAGAAGTAGAAGATATATCAAAATCATTGTTTCTATATATAATAAAAATACGTAAAATCATACTCTTGTGTGATCATTTACTACATCAATGTCCAACAAAGAATATGCAAAATGGTTTTTAAGAATATTTGATAGTCTTCTGTGAACTTGCATTCAAATTACTGAGGGTACAGTATATTTTATAATCTGAGGAGTGGGAGGGTTTGATCAGTGTGTTGATTTTTTGTGAGGGGTACCAACAGTCATGTAGGTCTTGGTGATATGTATGTGTAGTTTAATTATGAGCATCTAATAAGCAGAGCACTCAGGCTTTGCTAAATTGGAAGGATGTGTGAGGACAGATAAAACAGAAATACAGTAGAACACATTAAACCAGAAAAGCTGAATACCCAGAGTATGATGAGAGATCACAGGGAAAAGAACCATCTAGTCATTCAAGTATGTAGAGGGGAGATGTAAGTGTGTAGACAGAAAAGACATAAAATCAGTTATTCTGATTGCCAAATATGGGAAAATCTGAACGTCTGACAAGTTTTGAATGTTTTATTTATTTATTAGTTTTGAGTCCTTTTTGAATCCTCCTTGAACTCTTTTGTGCAGAATATAGGGGTTGTGAACACGTCTCCAAGATTTCCAAAGGTCTAATAACCTATTTGATGGCCTGAGCTAGTGGCACACGTGCAAACTATTTGTGCAGTGCAGATCTATTTTTATTTTCTGGGCATACACTGTACAACACAATATCTTATTTCTATATGCAATTTCCTGGAAACTACAGAATCTCTACCATCCCAGTAGAGATGAATCGAGTTATTATCTTCTGAGTTGAAGTTACATTAACAGTCTGCCGTATAGAATGTGTATGCCACTACTCTATATATATTCAGAAAAGATTAATAGATTTGTATTTGTTGATTTTTCTATATTCTAGCTAAAAATCTAGTAAGAGCATAAACTATCCAAATAAATGCTTAATGCCATCACCTCAAGAATTCTTTGAACTACAGTTCTATGGTGCTGTGTTTTGAATTTGTAACTGGAACAGTGTTGACAACATACCAACATTTTTGCTACTTCTGAGGAGTAATTGCAGAGTGTCAAGGTTTCCTCTTCAGCTCCCCACCACCCCAGCCCTTCCTGCCCCCACAGTGACTAGGCTGGGAATGGGCAAGAATCTGGGAGAGGATACAGCTGGGAGAGTTGAACTCAACTGGCCAAAGGGGTGTCCCATGACACATAAAGTCATAGTCAGCAATAAAACCTGTGGGAAAGGAGGAAGAAGCAGGGAGATTGTGGTAATGGTGTCTGTCTTCTTTAGTAACCATTATGTAAGCTGAGGCTCTATTTTTCAGGAAGTGGCTAAAGAAATGGCTGCCTTTGAGAGTTAATAAATCAATTATTGGTTTTGTTTGTGCAGGCAGCTTTTCTTCACATGTTATACTGTTTTTGCCTCATTCCATGAATTTTCCTGTCTTCTGTTTTATTTCTTTTCCAGAGGAGAAGGGTGTGAAAAAGTGACAGTGTAGATGTTTTGCTGTTGGGCTGGGTGAATCACCACAGTCTTTTTATTGTCCTACAAGAGACTCAGAGTGTTCTAGATAACATCAGATTTGACTGTAGTGTGCCAGACTGAAATTATAGCTGGGAAAAGAGGTGGAGATGTGTTTTAGTGGTTGTAACCCATGATTTGAATAATTTATTATATGGAGTGCTATAGCAGGAACCACTGAACCAATGGAGGATGAGCTTTGCAAGAAAGTGGGCAAGAGTGGCAGTGATCCAACCTTAGCTGGCTTTCATGTCTGATACTTCAACTCATCACATCTCTTTTCACTGACCACTATAACAGATGGAGCCCAAGTCATGGGCTGAATTAACTTAATTGACTCTTATGTCTTCTCACCTTCATCCTATTTTCTTCCCATCCTATGTCAGAGGGGAGAGAGTGAGCAGCTGAGTGTTTGGCTATTGACTGGGGTCAACCGACCAGAACTACTCATCTTTTAAAAAGGTACATTTTTAAAAAAAGTTCTCCCTGGAGATGGGTGTTACCTCTCCCTTTCAAAACCTTAGAATTCTACCTGATCAGCAAGGATTAATGAAAAGGAAACTGGAAATAAACTAACTACTAGATGCTATTGGAGAAAGGAACTTTGCCTAGAGAGACCTCTGATGTGACCAGTAGAGTTTCTTCCACTATTGACAGTGAAATGGTTGTTAATAGTCTTCCTTATGATTTGGCTCAGTCATGTTATTTGGTTTTGGCATCTTAGAATAAAAACGAATTAAATAAATGCTTGAGATTCATAGTGTATGGGGAATCACTCAAACTTGTAAATTAATGGTATATGCTTACATGAAAGCTGCAATTTTGGCTTGAGATACATCAATATGTGATTAATCAAAGGGTAAAAACATTAGCGAAGGGAAATGACTTACACTTGCAAATGGGCTTTATGGTTACGTTTGCAATGGGATCATGGGATGAGAATTTGAAAAGAATTGTTGAGAACACTGTAATCAGTGTTGGTCAGATTTAGCATTTTATGGAAAATATGATTAAAAATACCATAATATTATTAATCTCTATTGTGGCAATGGGGAAAAGTGCTCAAAGGCTAGAAGAAAGCAAATGTCTCTTTCACCTTAAAAAAAAAATAAAGGCAAGAAGGAGGACCCAGGAAACTACAGCTTGGCCAGCCTCTTCTTGATCCCTGGAAAGGTGATGGGACAGCTAGATAACATTTCAAGGCACCTGACAGAGAAGAAAAGCATCAGGAATAGTCAGTATAGATTCACTGAGGGGAAGTCATGCTTGACCAACCTGAAAAAAATCTCTAATAAAATCACCAGCCTGATGGATGAGGTGGGGGGAACAGTGGATATTGTCTTCTTGTACTTCAGTAAGGCCTTTGACACCGTCCCAATCAGATCCTCATAGAGAAGCTGTTGAAGTGTGAATTAGATGAATAGATAGTGAAGTGGTTTGAAAACTGGCTGAATAGCCAGACTGAGAGGGTAGAAGTCAGTGGTGCAAAGTCTAGTTGGCTGCCAGTAAAGAGTAGAATACCCAGGGGTCAACATTGGGTCTAGTCCTGTTTAACATCTTCACTACTGATCAGTGGGCTGGAATGCACCCTCAGTAAACTTGAAGGAGACCTACAAGAAAGCTGGAGAGGGACTTTCAGCTTTCAGCCGAAAGAGTTTAGATTTAGATTAGATATTCAGAAGAAATTCTTTATTACAAAAGTAGTGAGGCACTGGAACATGTTGCCAAGAGAAGCTGCGGATACCCCATCCCTGGAAGTGTTCAAAACAGGCTGGATGGGGCTTTGAGCAACCTGATCTAGTGGAAGTTGTCTCTGCCCATTGCAGAGAGGTTGGAATTAGATGATCTCTTAAGTTCTTTCCAGCCCAAGACATTCTGTGACACTAGGGGGAATGGCTGACTCTCCAAAGGGTTGTGCAGCCATCCAGTGGGACCATGACAGGCTGGAAAGGTGGGCTGACAAAAATCTCATGAAGTTCAACAAGGAGGATCCCTGCACCTGGAGAAGAACAACTTCAGGCACTGGTGCATGCTGGGGGATGACAGTCTGGAAAGCATTTCTGCAGAAACAGACCTAGGAGTTCAGGTAGATGCCAGTTTGAATATGAGCCAGCAATGTGCCCTTGCTGCTAAGAAGGCTGACGGTATTCTTGGCTGCATTAGGCAAAGTATCACCAGCAGGTCATGAGTGGTGATCCTTCCTCTCTACTCTCAGTGGTGAAGTTGCACCTGGAGTATTGTGTCCAGTTCTGGGCCTGGATATACTGGAAAGAGTCCAGTGTAAGGCCATGAAGATCATCAAAGGACTAGTGCGCCTCTCCTATGAGGAGAGGCTGAGAGAGCTGGGGTTGTTTAAGCCTGGAGAAGAGGAGGCTCAGGGAAGATCTCATCAATGATTATAAATACCTGAAGGGAAGTTGTGAAGAGGATGAAACCATGCTCTTTTCAGTAGTGCCCAGCGTCAGGACAAGAAGCAACAGGCACAAAATAGAACACAAGAGGTTCCATCTGAATATCAAGAAAAACATCTCTACTTGTGGGTAATAGAGCACTGGAATGAGTTGTCCAGGGAGCTATTGGAGTCTTTCTCCTTGGAGATCTTCAAAGGCCATCTGTACGTACTCCTGGGCAACCTGCTATAGGTTTTCTTGTTTTAACAAGGAGGTTGGACCAGATGACCACCAGAGGTGTCTTCTAACCTTAACCATTCTGTGATTCTGTGAAATAGACCTCCTTTTCTATCCAAAACTTGTAAAAGGACTGAAACTGAACAAGAAAACTAACACATTTAAAATTAAGCTAGATATAGTATTAAGGAATATACATAAAGGGATGAGAAATCAAGCAGAGTTAAATAAATATATTGTTCACTTTTACTGGTTCTTGTTCTGAGTAAATAGTTCTTCAATTCACTATACAAATGGTAAAGTCCTTAGTCACTCTTGAGGTATGCTCATAGCTGACACATCCAAAGTATCCTTCATACCAGAGATGTCTGCATATGATGGTAATTAATTTTTTCCTGGGAAGAATATGACAATATCATTTAATCCCAGTGTCTGTTTCTACTGGCTATCCTTATTATTCCCCCCCCCCCCCCAAAAAAAAAAAAAAGAGAAAAACAAAGATATACAAAGGTATTGTGATTTAACCCCAGAAGGCAGCTATATTTAGACGCTCCACAGCTGCCTACTCACAGTCCCCAGGTGGGATAGGGGAGATAATCAGAAAGGTGAAACTGTGAGAACTCATGGGTTGAGAGGAGGACAGTTCATTAGGGAAAGCAAAAGTTGAGCATGCAAGCAAAGCCAGACAAGGAATTCATCTGGTACTTCCCACAGCAGGCAGGTGTTCGACCATTTCCAGAAAAGCAGGGCTCAGCTCATAGAACAGTTTTTTGGGAAGACAAATATCATCACACCCAACATCCCCCCTTCCTCCTCCCATGACCAAGCTGTTATTGCTAAGCATGGTGCCATATGCTATGGGATCTCCCTTTGGTCTGCCTGGCCCAGCTGTGCTGGCTGTGTCCCCTCCCAGCTCCTGGTGTACCCCCAGACTCCTTGCTGACAGGGCAGCATGAGGAGCAGAGGAGTCCTCAGCTCTGTGCAAGCACTGCTCTGCATCAACTGAAAATATCAGTGTATTAGCACCACTGTTTTCATCATAAATCCAAAACACTGCTTTTTCTACAAAGAAAATTAACTTTATTCTGTCCAAAACCATGACAAAGCATCTAGCCAAAGAATTACATAACTACTGATTTGCAGTTGAATTATGTTTCATTTTTTTCTGACTATTTTTCTCAAGAAAAAAGGATTATTATGTGGCATGGGTTAAAATTTGTCTGGCATCCAACTACTTTGACAGACGAAGCTCAGGCCAACGTATATAATTCTTTTCTACTAAGGTATGAAAATTACTGGTTTGAGCTGAATTATGTTCTGATTTTTAACTGACAGGGCTTTTAAGTAGTTGTGTTCTACTACCACAGCTAGAACAACCTTTATGTACTCTAGCCAAGAAAATCCTTCTTTGTGACTTTTTTTGCTCAGATCTGTTGGTTAGAGAAAGGGGATTTAGACTTTTGGATGAAGTGTAAGCATGTTAGTTGACCTGGATTTACAAATATCTGATAACTAAGACCTAGAGTATCATATTTTAAATTCACATAAAAAAAAAAAAGGTGTCAGCATTCAACAGTTCAGATTTGTATTAAACAACAACAACAACAAAAAACAATTAATAAATAAATGAAAGTGAAAAGTAATACCTGCTAGGCATGAGATAAATCTCTTGGCTCGTGTTTTAGTAAATAGGGCAGTGCTGCTATCAATGGCAACAAAACACATGCTGGGGCAGTCATTGGAGCAGAAATGCCAGGTTGGTGGACTATCTACTGCAAATCTGAAAGAAGGAATTATGTAGTATTTGAAAATCTTTATTTTTGCTGGTTGAAAAAATGATTGCATGTCAAAGCACTGATTTACTTACAGCTGTAAACTATATCTAGATTTTGGAGCATTAAGTAATTCCAGACCATACCCTCCATTGCATAGATGCACATTTAATTGAGACCAGCTCATTAGTCTCTCCCTCATTGCTCTCACTTCTCTCATTACAGAGAAGGGTAATCTTTCAGAAGATGTGTAATGTGGTGATAGCTGATGACAACTAAAGGAAAATAACAGAATATGTAGCCAGTCAGGTCTTAACAGATCAGCAAATGATCTGTGATCATAATTTGGGAAACATGGGTTTCAAACAGCAACCTCCTTGTTAGGTTGTAAGTTCGTTGCATAAATAATTGGATGGTCAAAAACGTGACTGCTGTCCCTCCATAGACTCTATTTCTTTTTGTATTTAAAGCAACAATAGAGAGTAGAGTAACTACTTATCTTCTGTTTCATCCAAATTTAAAATTTGTACTGGTACACTTGGAGACCCCTTTGCACAGAATGCCCTTCTTTCCTTCCTTCCTTCCTTCCTTCCTTCCTTCCTTCCTTCCTTCCTTCCTTCCTTCCTTCCTTCCTTCCTTCCTTCCTTCCTTCCTTCCTTCCTTCCTTCCTTCCTTCCTTCCTTCCTTCCTTCCTTCCTTCCTTCCTTCCTTCCTTCCTTCCTTCCTTCCTTCCTTCCTTCCTTCCTTCCTTCCTTCCTTCCTTCCTTCCTTCCTTCCTTCCTTCCTTCCTTCCTTCCTTCCTTCCTTCCTTCCTTCCCTCCTTCCTTCCTTCCTTCCTTCCTTCCTCCCTCCCTCCCTCCCTCCCTCCCTTCCTTCCCTTCCCCTCCCTTCCCCCCCTTCCCTTCCCCTTCCTTCCCCTTCCCCTTCCCCTTCCCCTTCCCCTTCCCCTTCCCCTTCCCCTTCCCCTTCCCCTTCCCCTTCCCCTTCCCCTTCCCCTTCCCCTTCCCCTTCCCCTTCCCCTTCCCCTTCCCCTTCCCCTTCCCCTTCCCCTTCCCCTTCCCCTTCCCCTTCCCCTTCCCCTTCCCCTTCCCCTTCCCCTTCCCCTTCCCCTTCCCCTTCCCCTTCCCCTTCCCCTTCCCCTTCCCCTTCCCCTTCCCCTTCCCCTTCCCCTTCCCCTTCCCCTTCTTTATTTTCTTTATTTTATTTTTTCCTGCATCCCTTTGGCTCTTACTAGACTTGTAATGTTTTTGCCATGGCCTTTCTGTCTGAGGTTAAGAGCTATTTCTTAGAATCTGCGTTTGAACTTCATGTCCTTAGTGGTCAATATTTTGGTAAACAGTTGAGCTCAAAGAAATGCTGAAGGTATTACATCTATCCACAGTACGTAGAGAAGTCTTTCAATGTAGAAGGCTGTTTGATATAAAGATAAACAACTTAAATTGATTAATGAAGGTACTTATGAATTTTAAAGTAGTTTTCCTCTTCAGTATGCTTCAATCATTAATTAAGTTTTCAACACTTTGCCATCCTCCCATCTGTGCCACTATTCACCCCTCCACCCATTGGTATTATTTTCTATCATTCTCTAATTTTCCACTTTAGGTAACACAGCTTTGCTGTTCTTTCTATATTTTAATTTGGTGGTTATCTGCAAGCATCTTGTGATTCTTCAGTTTTAATGCACACTCATTACTGAGCATAAACCATAAACCTATAGAACATTTAATTTAATGCATTTGACTATGCATCGGATTCTAGCAAATTAACCATAAATTTATCTGAAACATTTTCACTGGGTACTAGATTTAGTACTGCTGATTTATTGTTATGTATAAAAATTAGTACTAAATAAACAGATGATGATAGCTTCAGCAATGTAAATAAACATGTACAATTAATTCTCCCTTCAACTTTACAACTTCAGTGTATACAAATATTAATAAAAGTATTATGAAGTCTACAGCCTGCATCATAAATGTGACTCTTGATTGCCTAGAATATTAGAGAGTAAAAGTAACTTGTTTTGAAATTCAGCAAGTCGAGTACCATACATCTATTGAAGGCACAAAATAGGACTTGGGAAGATAATATTTTCCCCTGACATTTTCTGTCTGACTCTAGAGAAGGACATCCCTCCTGCAAAATGGATGGAGCTGCACTCCAGGGATTCAGAGGCCCTCCCACAAGTGTAGTGGTGGGTTCTTTTCTCCTTTTCTGTAGTGTTTTGTAGTACAATAAATTCTTTCATATGACTGACAGCTGTCACAGTTTGTAAGATTTTGTTAATATTTTAAAACTACATGATAATCACTATCTCTGGTCAGATATAGTATTATTCCAGGTGGACAAGAAGGCCAAGAGCATCCTGGTTTGTATCAGAAACAGTGTGGCCAGCAGGGCTAGGGAAGTGATTGTCCCCCTGTACTCGGCTCTGGTGAGGCCGCACCTTGAGTACTGTGTTCAGTTTTGGGCCCCTCACTACAAGAAGGACATCGAGGTGCTGGAGCAGGTCCACGGAAGGGCAACGAAGCTGGTGAGGAGTCTGGAGAACAAGTCTTAGGAGGAGTGGCTGAGGGAGCTGTGGTTGTTCAGTCTGGAGAAGAGGAGGCTCAGGGGTGACCTTATTGCACTCTATATATACCTTAAAGGAGGCTGTAACGAGGTGGGGATTGGTCTATTCTCTCATGTGTCTGATGGTAGGACGAGGGGGAATGGGCTAAAGTTGTGCCAAGGGAGGTTTAGGTTGGATATTAGGAAGAAATTCTTTACCAAAAGGGTTGTTAGGCATTGGAATGGGCTGCCCAGGGAAGTGGTTGAGTCACCATCCCTGGAGGTCTTTAAAAGACGTTTAGATGTAGAGCTGAGTGATATGTTTTAGTGGAGGACTTGTTAGTGTTAGGTTAGAGGTTGGACTGGGTGATCTTGGAGGTCTTTTCCAACCTAGATGATTCTGTGATTCTATGAATTCTGCTAAAAATGAGAAGGTGTTTTTCATTCTCCTGTGACTTCACTTATAGAAGCTCTGTTATTTCCCAGACAGGAAGTAGTCTGGTTGCTATTTGTCTTCATTGTAATTAATTTATAACAGAAGGATAAATGACATATACTTGATATTCTCCCCATTTCCAACATGTGCACAGTTGCAACAGTGTTGTCTAAAACAGGAATTTGTATCAGACAAAGTACAAGTAAATGACAGCTCACTAACTCATTGCATTAATATGAGGGGAAAATAATAGTTGTACTGGATGCTTGCATAGACATCTCTGAAGTTGTGTTGCAGGTTTATATGTTATAAACTGCATGTGGAGAAATCATGTATTGCTTTAAATCCTGAGCCATTTCCACATAGATATATTGGCACTGAATTCTCAATGACTATTCAAGTTGATTGCTTAACTTTGATCTTGAGTTCAAATAGTTTTGCAATTCCTATCTAGCTGTATTTACCTAATTTAGATTAAGTTAGATCCATTATCTTTCATCTGCTTTGCAAGGTGTTGGTCTATAAAATATTGTTTACATTAATGATGAGAAATGGTAATTGACTGGTCTTTTTGTCTTTGGGGCCTTTCTTCCTCAGCAGTAAGAGCAGAGACTTTTTTTTTTTTTTCCCTGTTCTATTTTCTTTCAGTTTTTCCATTACTTTGGAGCAGTGAGTTTGCTTTAGTGAACCTGTAGACTAGAAGTCTATGAAGGTAAATGACCAGACTTTTGTGTTTTGAAAAAACATAGGTTACATATAATTGAGACTTTTTTACCTTTTTTCTTTTTAATGATAAACAGTGCTGTATAGATCTACCACATTGTTAAAACTGAAACAGTTGTTACCGTTCATGAAGATTTCTGTAACACAATCTTTTTACTATGCTACCATAGAGTAAAATACCTGTAAGCCTTTCCTTATATCACAACGGAAAGCCAACACAAAATTGGTGGAGTAAAAGGCTATCTTTAATTTCAGCTATAAAACTGGCAGCTGCTGAAGTCCTTTTTATAGTGTTGGTACTACTGATTCCTCTGAATGTTTTACCTGCTGAGCTGAGGAGCTTCTTGCTTTTACCTGAGGCCTTTATATTAAAGAGCAGTTGTTCTGTGTCACCAACTAGCTGTTTTTTCAAATGCTTTGTACATCTGTGTTCTGTGCTCCACAGTTTCTTTTCTGTGAAAGTGAATCTTCCTCCTACAGATCCTGGAATTGTTCTTTACTGTGTCCAGATTTATGCTAATTTAAAAAACTTCATCTGTTGCTGGTTGTTATATACTCAGAATGTCTTATCATACAAAAATCAGTTTCCTATACAGATGGTAGACTTTGCAGAAGAACTCTTAGCAAGGTCTAAATAGTTCAATTGTTTAAAAATAAAATATTCCTCTTACAGATATTCCAGATATATGTCTTACATTTCTAGTGGGAATAATCAATGACATTCTTTGTTTCTCTTTCAATAAAAAAAGGAAGTTTAATACTCTTCTGTTCTATTTCCTGGGCCCTGGAATTCTGTCCGATGTGCATTGTGAACACTTTTTAATTGTTCTACCTGAAGAAAAGTATGATTAAAGTATGATTAAGAATCTCTTAATTATAAAATGTTCTGGGAAAATTATGCAAGAAGGTAATAGACTGAATAATGCTGATCTGAAGTTAAGTAATGCCATAAGATGAGATGTGACATCCATGAAAACCAGGAAAGATGATTATAGCAGAATCGCTGTCCCAGAATTGGTGGGGGAAAATACAGATAAGACAGTTTTCTGCCTGAACACAGATTAGCTGGAGAGAATGTACTGAAAGGAACTGATGGATTCACTTTTAGTAAACAGATAAGGCAATTACCCACAGGGCTGTACTATTCTGATAGACTTAGTGATAAGCAACATTCTTATTAAATTAAGTGTAAGGAAGGACTGTTTTGGGGGTTATATTTACAAAGGAGTTGCTAATTAACATCAAACATTTTGTTTTTACTTTACATGTTTAGGGTTGAATAACTTTGGGGCTAATTAGCCTATTTATATTCCATGGTGATTTTAAGAAAGATGCACCATGCAGCATGCAATTCTGGCTCATATTGTGCAATTAAGTGAAGTTGCTCTTTGGAATAATGACTATAGACTCTTCAGTATCATCATTCCTCTGGTTTGCAGTTCTGTCAAGGCCATGGGAGGTACCCAAATGGGCAAGCATAACTGAGTTTCTCTGAAGGAAAGTGGCTTAAATGGAGTAAGAAAATAGCTCCCAGCAAGACAGGCAATAGCTTGACTGGTTAGGTGGTGAAGTAACATTCCCAAAAAACTAAATTTTGAGAGCAATTTATGAAGGAGGAAGGCATGAAGCATGATCTTTGACGTGGGAGGAGCAGTTGGTTAGCACTTCTAGTTCGGAGTTAACTGGCTCAGAGCAAAAGAGGATTGGGAGAGAGAAAATTCCAGATATTGGAAAGAATCCATGAAGCTCTGTATGCTGTCCCTAACTATTTCACCTTCCAGGAGGGAAGGTACCAGCTGAGGGCAATAAATACAAGTCCATGAGAGATGCATCCGCGGGTCCTGAGGGAACTGGCAGATGTAGCTGCTAAGCCGCTAACCATCATATCTGACGAAGCTGTGGCAGTGTGGTGAAGTTCCCAGTGAATGGAAGAGGGGAAAATAACCCCCATTTTTAAAAAGTGAAAAAAAGGAAGATGTGGGGAGTTACAGTCCGGTCAGTTTCACCTCTGTGCCCAGCAAGTTCATGGAGAAAATCCTATTGGAATTTCTGCTAAGGCACATCGAAAACAAGGAGGTGATCGATGACAACCAACATGGCTTCACTAAGGACAAATTGTTTCTGACAAATCCGATGCACTTCTACAATGGGGTTACTGCATTGGTGGACAGGGGAAGAGTAACAGACATCATCTTGCTGGACTTGTGTAAAGCAATTGACATTGTCCCACATGATATCATTGTCTATAAATTAGAGAGACTTTGATTTAATGGATGGTCCACTTGATGGGTAAGGAATCGGCTGAAGGGTTATACTCAAAGAGTTGTGGTCAATGGCTCAATGTCTGAGTGGAGACCAATAACGAGTGATGTTCTTCAGGGGTCAGTACTGAGACTGGCACTATTTAACATCTTTGTTGGAGACATGGACATTGGGATTGAGTGCAACCTCAGCAAGTTTGCTGACAACACCAAGCTGTGTGGTGACATCAACACCCTGGAGGGAAGGGATGCCATCTAGAGGGACCTGGACAGGCTTGAGGGGTGGACCTGTGTGAACCTCATGAAGTTCAACAACGCCAAGTGGACAGTCATGTGCCTGGGCCAGTGCAATCCGAAACACAAATACAGGCTGAGTGTAGAGTGGTTTGAGAGCAGTCATGATGAGAAGGGTGATATTGGTTGATGGGGGTGTTGGTGGACAACAAGCTCAACACGAGCCATCAATGTGTGCTTGCAGCCCAGAAAGCCAACCACATCCTGGGCTACATCAAACGAGGCATGGCCGGCAGGGTGAGGGAGGTGATTGTCCCCCTCTACTCTGCTCTTGTGAGACTCCACCTGGAGCACCGTGTTCAGCTCTGGGGCCCCCAGCACAAGAAGGACACGGACCTATTAGAACAAGTCCAGAGGAGGGCCACTAGGATGATCAGAGGGCTGGAGCACCTCTCCTATGAAGACAGGCTTAGGATGTTGGGGTTGTTAAGCCTAGAGAAAGAAGGTTCTGGGAAGATCTTATAGAGGTCTTCCAGTACCTACAGTGGGTGTACAGACAAGCTGGGGAGGGACTCTCTGTCAGGGCGTATAGTAATAGGGCAGGGGGTAATGACTTTAAACTAAAAAATTGTAGATTTAGATCAGACATTAGGAAGAAGTTACACCATGAATGTGGTGAGGCACTGGAACAGGTTGCCCGGAGAAGTTGTGTTGCCCCATCCCAGGAAGGCTTGTTTAAGGCCAGATTGGATGGAGCTTTGAGCAACCTGGTCTAGTGGAATGTGTCCCTGGCTATGGCAGGTGGGTTGGAACTGGATGATCTTTAAGGTCTCTTCCGTCCCAAACCATTCTATGATTCTATGATTTAGTGCCACTGGTTTAAAAACCTGCTCCACTCACATTGTTGAAATCAGATGAAAATTGTTCATAGCTTTATTAACAATGTTCAATTATCCGGTAATCTGTGAATTACATATTCAAGATCAGTATCAGCCATACAATCGGAACTTACAAAATGTACATAAACTCCTACTGATTTTCAAATATGCTTTGTTAATCTTCAAAAATAGTAATTCTCCAGAGTCCTAATCCCCCTGTCACAGCACCACAAGCTCACCCCAACTCCTGTCCAGGCACGTTTCCCTTTGGGAAGAGGTTCAGGTTCTCCATCTCCTTGTGCACCCATATAACCCTCTACCATTCTCTGACCACATGCTGTTGAGAAACCCCTTCCTCAAGGTCATACAGACCTACCTGAGGTGTGTGTGTGGGACCCTGCTTGCTGCACCCTGCACCGTCAGCAGAGGTGGAGGCTACACATCTGACAGGGAGACTGCTTCATCAGGTCTAAACAGAAGTCACGGTTGGCTGTGCCAAACCCACTTTGACCACTGTTCTGTTATCTAGATCTTCTCCTTCAATCACAATTTTGTTTTGTACTTCTCTTTAGGCTGACTCTTCTTTCTCAATAGCTTTTTGGTAGTCTTTTTGTTACTGTTTGAACTGGTTAATGGTAGTCTCATGCAAGCTTTGTCTTTGTTAAACGTTTCATAATGCTATCAGGTTTTGGGCAAATGCTCTCTGACAGTTTTGGGTATGCCATCTGCATATGCCCTTCATTCGCACACATCATATCAGCTGTTACTATCCAGATCATCTCACCAAGAGGGACCACATGAATTCTCCACAGTCAGTAAGAGAATGGCCTAATGCATCCAAGGTGTCCTGTTTTTTGAAGAGACCGCAGTTAGAAGTAATACACTAGACCAGTACACCTGAGAAAACCAGAAATTGTTTTGGGTGTATTATCCTTCCTTTTTTTTTTTTTTTAATTTTAATTTTATTTATTTTTCTTTAACACAGTTCTGCGCCCAATAAAGACTCATTTCCTGTGTGTTGTATGTGAGGCCTACAAAAGTGCACCAGGCAGTGTAGTTTGAATCCAGAACTGTGTGGATAAATAGTATATTTTTGAGAAGGGATTTTTTTTAAGTCTAGGGAAAGTATGTGATTTGTCGGAACTGGTCCTTCTGTGGTTTGTCAAGACTGGCTGAAAGGTTTCATCCTCACAAAAGTGTTATGAACTACCTGGTTTGCTTCAGATGCCAAAGGAAAAGCACTGCTGCAGGCTACTTAAACTGAAATAGAATTAAAAGTGCTAGGCCTAACAAAATGGAGATTTTCCACAAGTCTAGGTAGCTACATTGAGGCTAAGACATTTATTTCTCTGTATGTAAAGACAGTGAAGGTTAAGATATCTAGTTTATAACCTTCCATGTGCTAACTTTTTATTGCAATTTAATCTTCTCTACATTAATGCATGTATATTCTATAACAAAGTACCATTTGAGCCTTTAGTACATATGTGACACAATTAATGTTGTCTTAAATGTTTTTCTTGTGCTGATGTTTTTTGAGGATCACTGTAACTATTCAAACATATTTGCTTCCAAGTAAGGATAAATTACTTAACATGGAGATGTTAAAAATTTTCTAGAATATGTTTTCCTTTGTCCTTGAAAATGTTACTATTGATTACTTATATGATAAATATTCAATGTTCCAATTCCTCTGACTGAATTTTAGGTTTATTGATAAGATTAACTACTAACAGGACAAAGATAATAACAGTAAAGTCGGCTGGTCTCTGATTCCACATCCCTTAATGACACATGGTCTACAGTGGTGCAACTACAAGATGCATTTTGTTAAGCTTTGGGTGATGTCATTTGTTTGTTCATTTGTTTTCACCATCATGAGCAAAGATGGTGATTTATATTAACTCAGATCGCACCTATCTGAATAATGATTGTATTCTCAGACCTTTAACCAGGAGCAGAAGGTAGTCAAAGCTCAACAAATGTAAATAGCATCTGCTCCAGAATGTATGCAAAATATAAATGCAACAATTTCTTAAAATAAAACACATTCTCCTTAACCAAGAAATGTTTTCTTCATTGTGATGTTTAGTCATAATATTTTTGTGGTGTTTTTCCAAAATCTAGAGCTGTGCAAGTACAGTATTTAGATATATATAATATATGCATTTCTTGATTATGGGTCACTGCATACGTGTACTGTTTTCTTCCCAAAATACTGTGGTACAACACCTGATTCTGACTGCCTGATTCTGGGGCTTCTGAGGTAGCTGATGTTAGTGAAACGATTAGTACAAGCAGCAGGTTTTTTTTTGTTGTTGTTTTTTGTGTGTTTGTTTTGTTTTCTTTTGTTTAGCCTCTAACATTAGGATCAAAATCTTAACCACTGAAGTAAATGAAAGAATAATAGAATCAAAACGAATGAATTAATTTTACTGACATTTTTTGATAGACTCCTGAACAGATTTAAGTGCTCTCAAAAGTTTATTTCTGAAGTTAGTTTCAGTAGTGCAAAGTATTTTAAATTTCTAATTATAACAGAATCAGTATAGAATTCATGTGTGATCTGTCAATGATATGACATCCATTATATGTTTAAATGTATTTTGAACACAAGGCAGTTCTGGAAAAAACTGTTTTCTTGCTCTAATGATATACTATTAGATAGGGGACTTCCTGTGAATTGTCTATCAACTTTCAGAAAATATGAGACTCTTTAGATAAAATCCTCCAAATGATATTTAATCCTGAAGAAATTCAAGTAACTTTTTTTTTCTTTTTTCTTTTTTTTTTTTTAGCTAGAAGTATTGTATAAATCTTATCCTTACCCCTGAAAATGGTATGTTCTACTTGCATATGCTTCAGCTGTATAATCCCTGCCTATGCAGCATTTGATAACTCCAACAGATGCAGCCAGCAGGAATATTAGAGATTGAAAGCATAATGTACTAACACTGATAAGGATAAACTTAGACTGTATTCTCAACAATACATTACTTTAATATATTTAAAGAGTTTTATTTCAACATATTTTATTGATTTGAAATAGGAGATCTAATAGAAATACATTAAAAATTCTGAAATGATGTGGATAGTCAGTTTCAAAACAGCAATTTTCACCTTTTTTTAGTTAAAAAGTTCAATGTCATCATTTGTTGGTATAAGACCATAAACTAAATCATACTACCTGTGACTTCCTGACAGGTTTCTGTGTTAACTCATGAACATACTACTGCACTTTCTGTTTTGGGAAATGTATTCTGGATCAGATATGAGAGAGAAGCAGCAGAGCATAGGATGCTAGGACAGCATGGGTCTAGCTTAGACTTTCGTAGGAAGAGTAACCCTATTTGCTGCACATGGTTACTCTGAGTTCTCCTTCTGCTGTCATATCTTGCCATCACCATTTACTACTTTCTGTTTCCTTCCCTGTCTTTCCCAGCAAAATTACTCAGTGAAACTGAAGTCTTACAACTCACTACATCTGACTATATTAAAAAAAAAATACAACCCAAACTGAGGTATTTGGTCACCACTGATTACACACATGTAGGATTTTTCTCTGTTGTTGGTGGCTGTTTTTATCACATTAAGACTGAATTTACTGCCCATACAGACAATAACCCTGCAAACATGGCCTGTGGAATAGCCAGAGGGCATCCTACAAAGTGTGTGAAGCTCTGTGTTTGTGTTTGGTGGTGTAGACACCACCTGGGAGACACTTCAGAGCAGGCTGCCACATGCACAGGAGGAACACTGTGATCACAACTCCTCTGAAGACTGCTCACTAGAGGAATTACAGACACCACCAGAAAGAGTTGGCACTGCTCAGATGTCTAGCAATTTTTAATTTTTTTTTTCCCCTTTGGGCTATGTATCCCTCCCCTTCTCTTATCCCTTTACCTGTAGCTATGAAGAATCTTAGGCATCTGTAAATATTTTAAAATTTGATCTTAATGTATCAAAGGGGAAGGTTTCTTAACTACCTATAGGCACAACTGGAACTGAATTTTTAGGCACCTGATTGCCTCTAAAAATCTGGCCCTTGGGCATTTTTAAATAGAATGTTGGCTACTTTTTTGTATATATATTGCACCGCAGGGTTCTAGGGTAATAATCCCTAATGCTCGCTGACAAAAGGTAGTTTCCTGAATTAATGTTGCATATCTGGGCATTGTTCCAATGAAAATGTTGGCTAGATGCTGCTCTGGCTAAAGATACTGAAAATGAATAGCTTCAGGCAGGCAGTACCAACTGGCTAGAACTTCTCTGCCCAAGGATCTGCTTTGTGCATGTTTTGATGGGGAAGAAAGATTACAAGCAGCAATTGCTCCCAGAGTATGAAAAAGAAAACACAAAACAAAGGAAAAAAATAGCTGCTGATTAAACAAATTTTAGTTTTACATCCACACATGCATGATAGTATTTTCCAAATTTTATATCTTGCACTGGATTTCATTCAAATCAAAATGGCACTAAGAACATTCATACAAATACAGAATTAATACAGCAACAACTGCGATCAGGTCTTTTTTTTTTTTTTTTTTTTTTTTTAAACCGTAACTGTAGTCAGTATGACACTTCTTAAGACACTTGAGTATATTTTAAAAAAATCTACCTTTAAAATGCACCTCCATTAGCTGAAGGGTCTGCCTCTGCAAGACATTCCTCATTACTCTTAGTACAGGCCTTTTGGGATACTTTTCCCAGGCAAAAAGAACTAGAAATAATCCGAATTCATAAAGCAAATGAGGGAAAACAGCTTGTCCGTGCTCAACTTTTTAAGATTATTAATTTTTTTTTTCCATATACAGTGGAGAATGAGATATCTTTAAACTTCATGTTTGCTGAAAACATTCAGTCCCAGGTAGTAGATTAAGTGGAAGCAGCACTCCCTTCTGTTGCGTGTTTTGTAGATGTAGGTGCCTCAGCACCTGTTCTATGAGTGTCTTTCCAAATGTACTGAATTACCTGTTAATGTAGACATAGGTACTTTCTCCTTCATTGGATATGCCAAGTAGCACACTAGTATCTGAACATACCATAAACTTCCATGCATTTATTTTCCTATACAAGTGTTCAGAGATGGAGAAACTGGTAAAAATTTAATGTGGAAACATATTTGTGCATGTAAGTGTGCGTATTTGTATCATTTTATATATAAACACATAAATATTAGGTGATATTTATGGTTTTATTTTTGTGATATTTATGGTTTTTTTTGGTGATATTTATGTCTCTGGTTGGTTAAGTGGAGCTAAATCTTTTTTGATGATACATCTACCTGACACAGAGAAGCTTGTGTCCATATTCCTTTAAAACGCTGACATCAGAAAAACAAAGGCTGCTCCCCAAACGAAAATTATTGAGGGCAAGAAATCTTTCCTGACCCCTGAGCTGAGAGTCTGGAAGTTTTTTTGTTTTTTTTTTTTGACAGCAATAGGGGCCATTACGAAAACTCACTATTAGAAATTACTGAATTTCCATGTCTAGGAACATTTTCTGACAGATTTGATTTAATACTGTGCTTTTTGCCAAAGAAATTGTTGAAACGGTTGAGCTACTCTACTTGAGTGTGCTCACAGCCATGCAGAAAGTGTGTGAATGTGTACTAAACTCTGTCCTGTATGACATCTCCAAGCAGTATGCAATTCATCCTTTCCATTAACTAACAACTGGCATTTGGCATTTCTGGTGGTAGAACATACCTCTCTTTTCTGTATGTGTAAAGAAGACAGCAAAAAAGAAGGTGATGGGGAAAATAATTAAAAAATCCTTTTTGCATGGGTGCCTGTTCTGTTTTAGCATGTTTGGCCCTGAGTGGGTTAAAAATTCTTCACTCCTGAACCAGCCTTCCCATTAACAAATTAACAAATTAAGAGGAAGAAATAGGTATGTAATGAAAAATACTTTGATGGAAATGTTCAGAAATTAAGTCCAGTAACTCATGTAATAGCATTAGGTGGTTGTAGGTTTGTGGGACATATTGATTAGCTAATGGCAATAAAAAGAAAAATCAGGGTGTTGCAGACAGACGGTGATATCTGTGCCAGAGAGGCTGTGATCCATCACTGAGTTGTGAGATCCTGAGAAGAAGGACATAGTACACTAATAAATCCACAAGGAGGAAAAAGTTCTCATCTGCTGACACTAATTTTAACGCTCTCTTTATGTAAATATAAGATGGAGAAAACACAACATTCTGAGCAGAAAGGCTGGCTGTGTAAATCACAGAGTGAGTCTGAGTAATGGTTCTTATTAAAATTAAAAAAGACATTTTTAAATCTTAGAATTTCTGAAACAATATTTCAACTTTTCTGAATTTTAGAAACAAGAAACAGCAGCTATTTCTGGGTACCCTGGGCAGATTTTAATATTTCGTGGCAATCCCTTTTGCTCTATAGAACACAGCTATGTATTCATGGTGCTGCAGGTTCTTGATTTCTTGGGCTAGTTGATTAACTAAGATTACAGGAGATGTTCTCTCTATTTATGATTTCTTTCTACAGGACTTTTTGGCCAGAATATACATAATATATCTGGGACTTAAATTATATCATTGTGAATGCGTTCAAGGACTGATCTTCAGGGGTAGCCAATAAATTGAGGTAGTGGTGGCTGACCTTCCTTGCAGGCTGCTCATCAGAACCTTCCTGTGCTTGAGAGCTTTGAGATTCATGCCCATGTCTTGGAATGATTAGGAAAAATGGGTCTTTCAATGTATTTGAAAGATTGGAGGGTGCTAGATGTTACTAAGGCAGAAAAGTCCCTCGCAGGAGTAGCTGACTCGTGCCCTCTACAGCCAAGGATCTCAATTATCTATTCCCAGCATGGTCTCACTGCTAGTTATGCCCATATCTTCCATTCAGGTGTGACACTGCCTGAGAATGAGAGTCAAAGGATGGATGAAGTGTGACAGAACTTACTGATTTTCTACCTGAAACTACTGGTGGAATTCCACCTTTTTTTTTTTTTTTTATTTTTCCACTTCAGAATTTTACACAGTACAGTACATTATACTCTGTGGAAAATTCAAAGTTCACAGCAACTCTGAACTGTGATTACTATGGGTAAACATGCGCTGGACAACTTTGACCAATGGCTTTGTAAAATAAAAACTTAGAATGCACGCTCAGAGGCTGTTCCCACAGTGGATGTGATTGCAGGAAAAAGCTTGATTTGTATTCTCCTTTGACCTATAGAAAAAATAATGACATTATTCATGATTTGAAAAAGCTGCCACCCTATTTCTGCTGCCAGAGTGCTCTGCAATCACAGCCTAACAGAAGACAAGCAGCTTTATTTAGGGAACATGTATGTAAAAGCTGCATAACTTGCTGTGGGCCATTTCACCACTCCACTGGAAATAATTCTTAAAGGTACAGAAAAGTGATTTTTAAACATGGTTTTCATAAGGAATTTTTATTGCATCTTATATTTAACATCTCTGTTGGGAAACTTGACTGATTATTTGTGTACCTATCCTTTAGAAAACTGATCCTGACTTCATTACCCAAGCCATCAGTCCACAGACAAAAGGGAGAAGAAAGAAACAAATGACTACATTGACACCCAGATCTTCCCTGTTTTATCTTGACAGGGTTTCATTTATACGATGGTGCATTTTTCCCTTGCAGCTATTGCCTCCTGTTACTCTTTATGGTAATTGAAGCTGGGCCCAAAAGACCTTAGAGGCTTGTATCTTCTCCTCACATGAGTGACACTTCAGTGATAAACTTGAACTTAAAGTTACTGAGGCGTAACTGAGGGTTCATTTGATAGCTAGTGGTTTTCAGCAGCACTGCAGGGCTTCAGGGGCTCAGCGTGAGTGAGATTGTTAATGTCCTGTGAGGGAAAACAATAACACATTTCATTAATGCGTTGATGTGTGAAGCATCCATTAGTGCACTGGAGGTATTAATGACGTTATGCTTTAAACTGACATGTGGGGCATGACAAGAATTGCAAGGTCTGATGAGAACAGATGACAAGATAAGCAAATATTTGAATGGCTTCATTTGCCTGCAGGTCAAACCGTGGTGTAGGGGAAATGAGAAAGCTAAAACCTGGGAGAGATTAGTGTTTTCCTAGCATGGACTGAACTGCAGGAAAGCTGAAGAAAGATTGTTTACTAAGTAAATAGAGCAGTCAGTAAGGGCAATAAATTTGTAAAAGACAGAAACTTAATTATTACTGAACCTCAGTCAGAAATTTTAATTTAATTTGAGTTAGACTGTTAAAGCCACAGCACATTTCAAGTATATATATAGAGAGACAAATATTTTGCTTGCATGATTAATCTTTTGACTTTTCAGTTAATTACCCTCTTTCTGCCTGTTGGAAAGGTGTAAAGTACATAGCCAAATTTGCTGCTGACTAAATCAACAAGATTGTTATACTTTGAGCCAGAATTTTATTTATTTATTTATTTATTTATTTATAGGACTTTAATGAACTAGATTATCTGCAAGTCAGCAGAAGGTGTAAGAGTTGATTAGATTATTTTTCCTTCTCAGAAGGTCTGATTGTCATGTGTGGTGTTTATGTTGTAAGGTTTCAACTAGCCATAAATTAGCAGGTAAAGACCTGTTCCTGTGTTTTGGACCACTGTCAGACTGCTATAGGAGGCTCACAGTGAAAAGTATTTGACAGATGCAACTCAGCCATTAGTTGACAGCAGTGCACATCTTAATGCCATCCAGCATAATTTAACATGAATGATCTGACATGCTTGGCAGCTTCTTGAGGAAGGGGAAGGAAAAGGCCAGTCTTGCTCACTCTGATTCAGAATGACTTCGCACAACAAGACTTTTTCCTTTTCAGAGGCAGTGGCACTCACTAGCAGGCTAATGCAATGAGATTGTGCATTATGAATATTGTGCTGCTGTGCTGCTATGCACAACCAAATCCAACAGCTTTTGCATTGTCAATCCTTTAGGATTCGTGAATAAAAAATGGCACAGTTCACTCATGTATCTTCAACTCACTTTCATCAAATACCTGAACACTTCCAAACCTCATTATTCTCTGATTTTCATCTTTTAGTCCAATGCAGTGATTTCCTGTCCAGACTTTTTCTAAGTACGTCAGCCTTGCAATAATTACAAAATTAAACAAACACCTTAATGACATTTTTCACACTGAAATTTGGGAAAAGTTGTTTGAAAATTTCCATTCCAACTGTTGTCGCAAATATTCAATATTTGACCTGAAGTTTTCCATCCATAGATTTTCCCTGAAATTTTCCTTATATTTTCAAGGAATAATATGAAACTCAACCTCTTCAATCATTTGGAATCATCAGAATTATCCTTTTTGACTGCACAGTTACCAATATGTAAAGATAATGTCAAGGTTGATGTGTTTTCCTTTTTAATAAGCTGCAGAGTTTTGTGTACAGTTTGCTGGGTTTTATGCTTGTCTGTGTAGCAGGATGTGTGAATGAGCATATTAAAGGACTGTATGCTAGTTTTCTCCCACTGGCAAGTCAAATTTGCCCCCCCTTCTTTTTCTTCTTCTTTGTCTTCTTGTTCTTGTTCTTCTTGTTTTTCTTCCTCTTCCTCTTCCTCTTCCTCTTCCTCTTCCTCTTCCTCTTCCTCTTCCTCTTCCTCTTCCTCTTCCTCTTCCTCTTCCTCTTCCTCTTCCTCTTCCTCTTCCTCTTCCTCTCTTCCTCTTCCTCTTCCTCTTCCTCTTCCTCTCCCTCTTCCTCTCCCTCTCCCTCTCCCTCTCCCTCTCCCTCTCCCTCTCCCTCTCCCTCTCCCTCTCCCTCTCCCTCTCCCTCTCCCTCTCCCTCTCCCTCTCCCTCTCCCTCTCCCTCTCCCTCTCCCTCTTCCTCTTCCTCTTCCTTTTCCTCTTCCTCTTCCTTTCCCTTTCCCTTTCCCTTTCCCTTTTCCCCTTCCCCTTCTCCTTCCTCCTCCTCCTCCTCCTCCTCTTCCACTTCCTTCTCCTCTCCCTCTCCCTCTCCCTCTCCCTCTCCCTCTCCCTCTCCCTCTCCCTCTCCCTCTCCCTCTCCCTCTCCCTCTCCCTCTCCCTCTCCCTCTCCCTCTCCCTCTCCCTCTCCCTCTCCCTCTCCCTTTCCCTTTTTGAGTTCTATATTTCATCTCTAAATATCAACAACCTCTTTTTTTTTTTTCCGGATTGGCATTAATGATAGAAATCGCCAATTAAAAAGAAAGAAACGGAGAAGGAAAGAAAGAAAGAAAGAAAGAAAGAAAGAAAGAAAGAAAGAAAGAAAGAAAGAAAGAAAGAAAGAAAGAAAGAAAGAAAGAAAGAAAGAAAGAAAGAAAGAAAGAAAGAAAGAAAGAAAAAGAAAGAAAGAAAAGTAAAATCTTCTAGGCTTACTCACGATATGAATTTAATATATTTGTTTCTCCTTTTCAGGGTTATCTGTATGTCATGGCCTAAGATAACCACACAATTTATTTTTATATGATTTCCAGTCTGCTTTACAAATGGAAATGATTTTGATAAACAGTTGAACTTTTGGATGTTTATTTGAACTGAGCCTCCAAGCCTTCAGTGACTTTCCTGCTTCTAATGCTAAACTAGTTTCTCTGATGTTGATGATGATGAAGAGTGGTGTATGATGTTGATGCTGAACATTAAACAGTAAAGGCAAGAGCCTGATATAAAAGGAACCCTTTGAGAACAAATTATCCCATGGCAATAAAGTGACACTATTGTATTTTCTATAGAAAATTTTACCTTTTGACAAGGTAAATCTAGAGGTAAATGACAAAATGTCATGTCTGTCT
This sequence comes from Anser brachyrhynchus, assembly GCF_964034855.1. Taxonomy (NCBI): domain Eukaryota; kingdom Metazoa; phylum Chordata; class Aves; order Anseriformes; family Anatidae; genus Anser; species Anser brachyrhynchus. The sequence continues at coordinate 35,237,246 of NC_137697.1, forward strand.
TTTGCCTTTTATGTAGAAAATGACTGACCACTTTTTCTTCCCATAGCATGCCTTATCTAACAGAAGGTAATGGAAGGCCAGCTGAAAATCTGAGGGGTAGCAAGCCCATATGCTAACCAAATCTAACAAGCTGGACAGACATACATATTGTGCTCTACATTTTATTCACAGGGACACTTGACTTTCAATGCAAAATAAGAATATATTTTTTTATAGTTTATACATTAATGCATAAGTAAACAATAAAATAATAAAATGTCTACCGCTCTGTAAGACTGTCTATGTCTTAAAAGGAGAAGGACAAGAGAGCAGTTCAGAGAAGAATTTGTTGAAAGTTATGCTGAAGAAACCCATGATATAACTTTTTTTTTTTTCCAGATCAGCTTGATTCTTTCTGATGTAATGAAACGTTTCAGAGGTTTGAATGGTAGAAATGGTATCTGTATGAGCTGGGATTACAAAGACTTTTCCTGCACTATAGGCAGCATATATTTCTGTGAGATCAGTATTTCATTCTGATTCTATTTGGAAATACATGAATAATGTATGAGGATTAAACTTAGCTTTAGTACTTTGCTCTGCCACTGATTTTGCAAAATAAACCAAAGAAAGAGGAGACTAATGAAGTGATGATACAGTCTGGCCATTTTTGTTTGGACCAGTACAATTAAGAGAAAGTGTCTGATGTGTAGTCCAAGCACAGTATTAAGAGTTTAAAACTGGTGAAAGGAGAAAGATCTGAGGAACTAGGCAAATGTGTCAGATGAACAAATAATTGTTTAATGGACAACATTTGCAATTTTACTGAATTAGAATAGAATTACTAGATTTTCCTGCTGTGTTGTGTACTGTGTCTTTCACAGAACTTGTCTAGCAGCAAAATGGCAGTTTTTGTGAATATTGTTCTCAGGTACCTTATAGGAAAAGTGAGTAGTTTTGAAATCTCTGGAAAGATATAATTTCTGTGATTACGCCTGCTGTGCTATAGTATATTTTTACTGACAAACATAATAACAAATCAGTAATTCGTTGCATATTTCATTTAGATGTTAATTGCAGTTCTAGCTCATTATTGATATTAATGATCCAGCAACTCTTAACTGCTAAGGGATGAACAATGCTGAAATCATGGTCCATAAGCTTGCAACTTTTTTAATAGGTTCAAATGAGAATTAGAATATGCATACAGACTGGGAGCTAGAAAGAGCGGGAGACTTTTAAAGCTGTTGCATCAATTCATTTTATTGGAAATCAGATATGTTAAAGCGGATGGGTGTTTTGCCTAGTAGCAAAGCAGTATCTCTGTCCTTGGCACTAGGTGTCAGTCTTGGAGCTGGTAGTGCAGGTAAACGAGGCAGAGGGGAGTGAGCTCTATGTGGCTGAACTCTTGAACTTAGCAAAATCCCTTCCCTTCCCTTCCCTTCCCTTCCCTTCCCTTCCCTTCCCTTCCCTTCCCTTCCCTTCCCTTCCCTTCCCTTCCCTTCCCTTCCCTTCCCTTCCCTTCCCTTCCCTTCCCTTCCCTTCCCTTCCCTTCCCTTCCCTTCCCTTCCCTTCCCTTCCCTTCCCTTCCCTTCCCTTCCCTTCCCTTCCCTTCCCTTCCCTTCCCTTCCCTTCCCTTCCCTTCCCTTCCCTTCCCTTCCCTTCCCTTCCCTTCCCTTCCCTTCCCTTCCCTTCCCTTCCCTTCCCTTCCCTTCCCTTCCCTTCCCTTCCCTTCCCTTCCCTTCCCTTCCCTCCCCTCCCCTCCCCTCCCCTCCCCTCCCCTCCCCTCCCCTCCCCTCCCCTCCCCTCCCCTCCCCTCCCCTCCCCTCCCCTCCCCTCCCCGTCCTCTCCCCTCCCCTCCCCTCCCCTCCCCTCCCCTCCCCTCCCCTCCCCTCCCCTCCCCTCCCCTCCCCTCCCCTCCCCTCCCCTCCCCTCCCCTCCCCTCCCCTCCCCTCCCCTCCCCTCCCCTCCCCTCCCCTCCCCTCCCCTCCCCTCCCCTCCCCTCCCCTCCCCTCCCCTCCCCTCCCCTGTGTCTAATTTGTCTAATGTCTAATTGTATAACTAACATATGTTATATATTTGGTTCTGTTGAAGTCCTTGTCTGATGCTAAACAGAAAGAAATTTTGTTGGTCATCATGACCAATCCTTAATTCTTGGCTGAAAGCTCTGGGGAGGTGGGGAGGGGGCTGTACAATGGAAACTGTGAAAACATTTACAGTGTTTTAAAATATATATGTCTAAAGGAGGGCTCTAAAACTTAGGAACCCAGGGGAAAATTCACTGTTACTTTTCTTGATAACTTGAAGTACACAATGTCCTCCAGATCTTCTCTTGATTTTAAAGGGGAAATGCAGACAACCGTTATCTGTTCTGGAGCTCTTATCTCTAACATGAAAACCTTGTTCTCTTACTTCATGCTAGAAAAACACACGATATAAATTCTGTTTAAATATATTTAAAAAAATGTTTTCTGCTCTTTCTGTAGTATGCACACCTATTGATTTTAAAATTAATATATACATAATTAGAGCTTAGTTTATGGGCATAACTTCTTATGAAGACATGCTTGACAGTTGGTATCCTACTCATGAAAATGAGTAGCAAATTTGCAAAGTAACAAATAAATACATTGTATAGCTTTACATAGTGACTCAAATCTGTTAGTTTGATAATACAGTTAGAAAAGAAGATAGAAGACCAGTCAGGTGTTCTCAAATCTCATCCTTCCTCTAGATCTCTGATTTCTCAGTGCTCAAATTTCTTGCTACAGAGACCGAATAACAATGATTTAGAGAGCCTATCATTTCTTAATCTGATAGCTTTCCTAAGACCTCTGCTTCTTTGTACCTGCACTAGAATTCTGTTAGATAAGACCGTTTCTTTAAAGTAGCAATAAAGTCATCTGAGAAGATTGCAACAGTCTTAAAAATGCTTGAAGTACACAAACTTTTTGAGAACATGGGTTGCTTATATGTTTACCTGCTGAAGTTGAAGTGTATTGTGAAGAAGCTATTTAATTTAAATTTTGTTTGGAATCTCAGCAGAGAAGATGTGCTGGTGATAGTGGAACCACTGTAGTGTTGGTGGAAGATCAGACTTCTGCTCATAAACTAGGAAGAGTCACAGGAAACCTTATTTTCCATAATGACAGAGAAAAAATATGTGAAAATGCTCAGTGGACTTTAAATAATAGAGGAGATTTCTAAACGGCTCTGAGGGGAAAGATGGAAGTGGGCTTGTCTGATATTCAAGGCAAGTTATGCTGTGACTGTGTACTGTGTCACCAGTGTGGAAAAAATATTCCCCTAGGTGTAGATCGTTGGCGTAATGAAGCTGTCCTGCTACTTTGCAACAACTTTAACCATGCAGAATGAACCTACCCTGTATTTGGGATGGTAGTTGAGAACACACTACTTTCTTTGATGTGCCTGTGTTTGAGGCTTATCTTTCCCATTTAAAAAAGGCAATGTTCCTATTTTCTACAGTCACTGAGACACTTATTTTCCAGAGCAAATAAGAAGGGTAAAGATATGTTACTAAGACTAAGCAGTTAATTTTTTCCATCTATTTGTTCTTTTCTCCTATTACTTCAGAAGTGGATTTGTTGTTGTTTTTTAATAGAAAATTTAATATAGAAGTTTACCTGAATTTATAACTTAGAGGTAGAGCTTTCATTCTGAGGAGAGTCACAATAGAGGTCAACTATAGATATATATGAGAGATGAAATTACTTAACTGGCATCACAGAATCACAGAATCACAGAATCATCTAGGTTGGAAGAGACCTCCAAGATCACCCAGTCCAATCTCTGATCTAACACTAACAAATTCTCCACTAAACCATATCACTAAGCTCTACATCTAAACGTCTTTTAAAGACCTCCAGGGATGGTGACTCAACCACTTCCCTGGGCAGCCCATTCCAATGCCTAACAACCCTTTCAGTAAAGAAGTTCTTCCTAACATCCAACCTAAACCTCCCTTGGCACAACTTTAACCCATTCCTCCTCGTCCTACCACCAGATACATGAGAGAATAGACCAACCCCTACCTTGTTACAGCCTCCTTTAAGGTATCTATAGAGTGCAATACGGTCACCCCTGAGCCTCCTCTTCTCCAGACTGAACAACCCCAGCTCCCTCAGCCATTCATCATGAGACTTGATCTCCAGACCCTTCACCGGTTTTGTTGCCCTTCTCTGGACTCGCTTGAGCACCTCGATGTCCTTCTTGTAGCAAGAACAGATGAGAAACTGTAGGGAAACAGTAGGCAAATATAAGAAAGATGATATTATATAACTGACATCAGCAAGTAGATAAGCACACATCAAGACTGAGGTGGACTGAAGGAAGTGTGGAAAGACACAGAATGCATGAGGTAGGACCTTTACAGAATCATGTGCTATATTATCTTAATGATAGTATAAGAAGCTGAATTGAGGTACAGTTTTGATTTCACCACAATGGGAGGATGACTGATGGGAAGGTTTTTAGAATATTGTAATTGAGAAGTGAAAAGATTTAACATTGTTACAGCTATATAGGAGAAAGGAAAAGAAATGAAGGAATCCAAGATGACCACCAGATTTTGGCCTCTGTGCAAGGGCAGGTGAAAACATTGCTATCTGTTCTTGTGTTTAAATGTGCATCACTCCCCAGAGTGGTGCTTGACATAGTCACTGCGAAGTAATTTCTCTCATCTGCATTCTAACAGAAATGTTATCCATGTTCTTTTCCTATATTTGCCTATATGTTCATGTAATCATACACCTATGCAGATCTATATCTATGCTGACACCTAAAAGAAGTTAATGTAGTTAACTTAAAACAAAATAAGTATTACCTTTAGAACAGAAAGTTATTTGAACTGAGTTTTAATTATTTCCCCCATCCTTTGGTGGCCTGTTTATTTTATTGTCAAGTAGGCTTGTTCTGAGGGTTGACATTCTTAAATGATCAGTCAGTAAACATCATTTTTTGTTGTTGTTTTGTTTTGTTTGGGAGCCCTATGGAGAGATGCACCAGCCAGATATCTGAGTTGGTGAGAAGTGAGACACTGAACAGAAGATCATGAGAACACCTTTCTCCCTAGGATTTTGTGGGACTGCATCTGAGATTTGCAGGTAGAGAGAGAGGGTGTCTGGAGAGAGGAGCAGGAGGTGTATAAGTGCAGAGACCAGGAGAAAGACACAGTGTGGAACCAGGAGAGCTGTGAGGATGCTGAAATTTAGAACTGAAGAACCAAGGCAGATCCCATATGATAGTCTGCTTAGAACTTGATAAGCCTGTGTACACCCTTGTGCACACAATACAACTGTTTGATATCTTTGTTATACTGTTCAGATATATTCTGAGAATGCAAGGGAACTCATAAACATGAATCTTTCACTGACAGTTTCCTGATAAGTTAAGATTTTTGTCCCCATTTCAAGAAATGAACTTGATAGTTGCCTCCTGTTACCCAGGTCTGTTCCAACTTACCTTTTGGGGAAAACATGCCTCCATGAAAAGGCTGCAAGAAAAAAAATGAGCTTTGAAACCAGTAAGATTCTGAAAAGATGTTTTTTTAAATACGATTGGCTTTCAGAAAAACTTCTATGTAGTGAAACTTCAGTTTTGAAAGCTCAGTGAAAACAACAGTGACTTAATTCTGTTAAGATTTGCAATGAAACTAGTGAATCCTTTGTCTGTCTGAAAGGTTGATAAAACTTGCTGAACCCAGATACGAATTTAATTTCCTATTTAGTTCAATCTGGGAGGGCTTTCTGTGATGGTGGAAATTTATGGTGGAAATATTGTGATGTGTCTATGAGAACTCGATGTAAGTAGCTTTTCCTGTTTCACTAAAAAGCCATGTCAGATATATGGAAGATCCGTTTAGTAGTAGCACCCTGTACCCCTTGTGAAAAATACAGCTTCTTTGTTTCCCTAGCAAGAAATAACCACTTTGAGAGGGAAGTAATTCAACTCCCATAAGAGAAGGACCTGAACCTGTTCTTGCCTGTCTTCTGTTTATTTATTTGTTTGTTTATTTATTTATTTATTTATTTATTTTGGGGTGCCAGGTGGTATGGACACCTGCAACACTACAAATGAATCAAACATGGGTTTTGATTTGAACTTGGGTGATGGCTGAGGGCTCTCTGACCATAAAACCTAAAAATGGTAGTAGCAGGTGGAGTACAATACAGCCATGCAACTGAAAATGTCCTTTCTCTGCCAGATAAATGATGTTCATTTGTAGGACAAGTAAATGGAGAGAGTAAAATGATGAATTTCTGTCCTGCCTTGTCCAACTCTGTGGACTGTCTGTAGAAAAAATAGAGGACAGTTCTTGGGATATAAAGAAAAGTGGAATATAATTTACAGGAGTTCTTTATTTGAGATGGCTCTCTTTTAGTAATAATTTTATATCTGCTAATTACTGAGAGGAAAAATATGTTGTCAAGTGTTTATAATACTGATTTATTTATTTTATTTTATTTTATTTTATTTTATTTTATTTTATTTTATTTTATTTTATTTTATTTTATTTTATTTTATTTTATTTTATTTTATTTTATTTTATTATTTTATTTTATTTTATTTTATTTTATTTTATTTTATTTTTTATTTTAATTTAATTTAATTTATTTTAATTTAATTTAATTTAATTTAATTTAATTTTATTTTATTTTATTTTACCTTATTTATTTTTTGTTCTTGGTTTTAAAATGTATGGTCCTAAAATTAGATATAAGGATTTCTTTTATTTTACAGAAGCTAATAGATCAAGGCAATGAACACAGATGGAATTTACATTGTTATGAAGATTTCATAGATCTTCTGTAAAAGGGGCCATTGCACATTCAGTGGCAAACTGCTATAGAACATTGAACTTTTGAATCCAGATGGTGTTTGTGGTACTTCATTTTGTGTTTATGGACTCTTCCTGGTGGAGGTCTATTCTATTTTATAACTATAATGAACAGTGCTATAACAAGGTATGGAGTGACCAAATATAAGAAATGGAGGTTGTGTCCGCAGTACTCTGATGAACTATTCTGGTAAAATGTTAAGAGTTTCCAAATATATATATATATTATATATATATATATTTTTTTTTCTGAAAGTGGGAGAACAGGGAAGTAAAAAAGATAGAGCTTTAAGATTTTAATCTATCTTGTTTTTTCTGTTTAAGTTAGAGTTCTTGAAGAGTTCAGGTGTAATCACAGCCTTCTGTTGCAACAGGAAGCACCATCTGCTGAGGCATTCTGTAAGCAATATAATGTCTCTCCAGAGATAGTTTAGCATTCAATTCACAGAGAAGGATGGCAGGGACTTGTAAACAAAAGGAGACAACTGAAGCAGTGAAGAATGGGCTGTGCTCTAAAGATTCAATATGTTTCTTTATAGCTGAAAAATCCTGTAATGCTATAAAGCCTGGCAGAGCTCTCTGATGTATTAATTGTGGCTTTTTTTCATCCACCTTTACTATTCAGAAGCCAAAAAGAAATGCCAAAAGATTTTTTATTTATTTTTTTTCCACAGAAACCTTCCAAGCTTTGAGTTCATATGAATCTGGCCCAAACTATGTAGCAAATATTTGTTTAAGCAAAGGGAGAAAAAGCTTCTAATTGCAGCTCATCGGTAATTAAGGCGGCAGTGTGTGCTCAGGAAAGAATAGTTATTGGCAGTTAATGCATATCCAGTTATGGCATCACTTGGAATGAACAACAGCTTTGATAGATGACAAATGGCTAATATAAACACTTTTCACCTTTACAGCTTCTTATAAAATATTTCAAAAGAGACCATGAGCATTGTATTGGAGAGGAGATGAGATTGAAGAGAGACTATTTCCTGTGTTGTTTTGAATTAAATCAAAGCATAAGAATTACAAAAGACAGATATTTAGAGTGCCACTTTAATGGTCTTGTCTTTAAATAAAACAAGTACCAAAGATAAGGTATTACATGTTTAAAGCAGAAGGTTAGAGAGTTTACAGGTTCTTGATCAAACAGAAGGGTCAGGTCTTCAGCAACTCTAGGATCTATTTTATAAAACATTTTAAAATAACAAAACCCTGTTTAATCATTATCTCATGTAAAGCCGTTTGCAGTACTCAGGAAATTTAAGTGTCTTCCATAAAATGGCAGTTCCCCTTAACCTCATCAGTCAGGAAAATATAATAGAGTGATGTCCATTTGTGGTGATACAAACGTGTGTTTTGTGTTCTGAATTTGTACTGGGTCTGTCTGGGATGGAGCTAACTTTCCTTGCAGCAGCCTGTACAGTGCTGTGCTCTGCACTTGTAGCAGTGGTATCCGCAGTGGTATCACACCAGTGTTTTGTCTACTGCTGAGCAACACTGGCACAGCATCAGGACTTCTGCTAACCCCCACAGAGCAAGCAGGCTGGGGGTGGGCAACAGGGAACATCACCAGAGCAGCTGACCTAAACCTACCAAAGGGATATTCTATACCATATAATGCCACACTCAGCAATAAAAGGTGGAAAAAGGAAGAAGAGGGGTGGGTGGGCTCTCGTGAAAACGTCTGTCCTCGCAGACAACGGTTATGTGCATTGAGGCCCTGCTTCAAGGATGCGGTCAAGCATCACTCGTTGGTGGGAAGGAATTTCTTCCCTTTGCACTTCCATGCGGCCTTTGCTTTCTTTTTTTTTTTTTTTTCCTTTTCCCCTTTCCCTTTTTCCCTTTAATTATTTAATTAATAATAAATTTCCCTTAATAATTATTTTTCCTTTAACTAAACTATCCTTATCTCAACCCATGAGTTGTTTCTTTCCTTTTCTTCTTCCCCTCCTCTTCTGAGGAGGGGAAGTGAGAGAATGGTTATGGTGGAGTTCAGCTGCCTAGCAAGGTAAAACCACCACAGAACTCTGTTTTTCATGTACTGTTCTACCTTAAACATTTGGATTATGTTAGATTTGTGTATATGATGAGGACTTCAGGAAGAGAAAAGAGAAATAAAAGGAATATATTTGTTAATTCATTTTCATCTGAAGACAGTTATGTCGTATTAGGTGTAAAAATGTCTTCATAGTTATGGTGCAAAGCACTGGACACTAAGAAGTCATTACTAAAAGCAGTTACTTTTACTAAAAAGCATTTGAGAGGGAAATGCATAATTACTTGCTCTTCACAGAAATCTGTAGCAGGCACTGAAAAAATGGAAAATATACAGCAGGATGAGATAGACCCAATTATCTGCTTCAAATAAATGTTTCAAAGAATGAGAAGAAAACAAAATATTCAAGTTGATCTCCTCTCTCCTTATATCAACAGTTTCTTTCAAAAATTACTAGGTTTCTGTTAATAACTGTGGCTAATATTGATAAATCATCTTCTAAAAAAAATAAAGATGTTCTGCTATGTGAAGAATAGTAAAAAATCCTTGAGAACCAG
>NC_137697.1:35246830-35291830 GCF_964034855.1 Anser brachyrhynchus
GAAAAGAAAAGAAAAGAAAAGAAAAGAAAAGAAAAGAAAAGAAAAGAAAAGAAAAGAAAAGAAAAGAAAAGAAAAGAAAAAAGAAAAGAAAAGAAAAGAAAAGAAAAGAAAAGAAAAGAAAAGAAAAGAAAAGAAAAGAAAAGAAAAGAAAAGAAAAGAAAGAAAAGAAAAGAAAAGAAAAGAAAAGAAAAGAAAAGAAAAGAAAAGAAAGAAAAGAAAAGAAAAGAAAAGAAAAGAAAAGAAAAGAAAAGAAAAGAAAAGAAAAGAAAAGAAAAGAAAAGAAAAGAAAAGAAAAGAAAAAGAAACCACCACAACAACAAACAAAACCCACCACCAAAAAGCACCAAAAAAACCCAGAAGTGGTGTTTCTTGATGATATAAGTGACTTGCTGATCTCACCTAAAGGTCTCTACATTTCCCCACTTTCCATCATCCTCTGATGGGTTTCTTGCTTACACTCCTAGCACTGAAATCAATCAAGTGAGAGCATTTCAGATAAGTTGTATTAGGAAATTCCTTTGAACAAAGATGAGATGAAAGCAAGTCTTTAATGTTGTATGTGAATTCTACTAATCAACAATCAACTACATTAACAGAGGCTACTCCAATGGTTGCCCACGTGTTTGTGCTGACCTATGAGACTTTTCAGGCAGTCACAAGGCTTCTCTAAGAAGTCATCAATTTCTTAATCTCCAGCATCAAGAAGGACCAGAAAAAAAACATCTCCTGATAAGAATGGGGTCAGACTGCCCAAAACAGACTTTACTGGTAGGCTTGCACAGATGTATGCATCTGTCTCTGAAGTCTTATTACTGGAAAAAGGAAGTACGATACACTGAGGGTCATGTTGGGAGCAGATGTGACTTCAGATACCCTTAGTATATTTTTTCTTTACTTTGGCATGCAAAACATCTCATGTACTAGAAAATGACCCTGGCCACAATACCGCATAAGGACACATGGCCATACCGTTAATGGTAGAAGGACAGCTCATAAAGCAGAATAAGCGTTCCTGTAGCTGGATCCATAAAAGTATCAGAACATGAAGTGGCGGCAGCAGTACTTACAATTTTTCTGTGGGAATGGAAGAAAAAAAACCACACTTGAATCATGGTGGTGTTGCACATTTAAAGTGAATCACCACTTCTAAAAGACCCTTATATGTCACTTCTGTTTCATTTATATTTTTAGCTTGCTCTTGAAGATGGATCTTGTCAGACTTATGCCTTTTTATCACACTTATTTCATTAGTGTTAGTATTGAAAAATTGCAGGTGTTACTGTGAATTTTATATTTTTAAACAGTTTTGCAAGCAGAAAACCAGAAATATGACTTTCCAGATAGTGAACAGAAATCCCTAGAGTACCAACAATTGGAAGTGCATGTTAGTTTCTCTATTACTTGATCAATGCTGTCACTAATGCAAATATATTCCCACAATGCACGGAGTGTCATTAATTTTATGTTGTTTACGTACTCTTGCCATAAGGTTAAGCAATTCCTACTATTAAGCTAGATGAAATTGCATTACCTTAATGAAATGCACTTTACTGATAAAGAAGAATGTCACTTTCACAAGTGGAAGTGCTGTTAGCAAATTTTTACGAGAGAATTCCCAAAATCATATCTTAATTGCTTGGACAGCTGTGTAGTTTACATAACGAGCAAACAATGCCAAGGTTTTTTATTTTCTTTGTCAGCTGTATTGGATGTTAGTATGCATGGTGGACCTTTTTTAGGCCTTTTATTACTTGATTGCAAATCATTCTTCATTGCTGCCCAAATTTATGGAAGGACATTGCTCCCTGAGGTGCCGTATCCTTTCAGGTCTGTAACTGAACATGACTGATGGCTCCAGTGTAACAGTTGCTTATTACGGCGCTCACTGAGCTATGATTGCTCCAATACTTTATGTTGGCAGATGTGTTTCCCTTGGAACAGCATCTCCGAGACAGAGGTCATTGATCAAACCCCCCTCTGGCTGTTCCATTATGTGCAAATTATTGCTAAAAGCAGAGAGACTGAGAGACAGGGGGGTGTGCATGCATGTGCATGCAGTCTGCTCACTGCAGAATTGAGGGAAGGGAAAATCTAATGTAATGAACCAAAAAAAAAAAATCTGTCTAAACTGGAAAAATATTTTTATAATGTGATCAAATGGAGGAGAAAGAAGGAAATTAAGATTATTTCAGTGGGGGGAAAATTACATAATATGGTAGCATTTTCTTTTTAACTGAGCAATACACAATATTTTTGTCTGTGATGTGTTGCTGATGTGCACTTTTAGTGCTGAAGTTAACAGAAAAAGGGTCAGTTGATAACCTAGGACACTTCCATAAACATTTGATAATACATGAGAGAACTTTTATTTATTGGAGAGGGCTTTGCTGTACAGTAGTGGGGAGTGACTGAACAGTGCACCAGCTCCAAGAAATCAGAACAGAGGTAAGAGTTGCTGAATTGGGCAAGTGGTTGTCTTGAGTGCCTCCTAGACTGTCTGAGTGAGACAATGGACACATGTTCCTATAACCACTCTTTCTCAACGTGAACCCCCACAAAAATAAATTGTTTTTGGTAAAAGTGAATCACTGATTTTATTTCACAACTTCTTTTAGCTTTGTACCTGTAAGAACTGTGGTTAACACAGAGGGAAAAGTATAAAGAAAAAACAAATCAGTTAATGCCTTGCTTTACAATCTTTAGTTCAGTCTCCAGGATGTATCCCATGAACCTTATCCATGGAGACAACGAAAATTTAACTGAACAAGGTCCCCAGATAATTGCTATAAGTCAGCCTTGCTTTGAATGGAGTTGCAAATCAAGGTAGACTAAATGAGATCCAGAGGTCCTTTACATCTATATTACTCCATTGTTCTCAAAGTATTCTTGATCACTTTCTCCAGTAACTAATTGATTACTGAACTTTACACCTTGCCAAAGCACAGTGTGATTTTGCAGCTTTTACAAAGGAGTATTTTTGATACTTTCCCTATCATGTACCAAGACCAAGTCCGTTTTGGTATTTGGGCCTGGGCTTCTCCTCAGAAACATAACCAATCTATTGCTTGCTACTTGTTTCTATGTATCTTTCTAAAGCATGCTTTTAAAATTTTTTGCAAGAAGGTGATCTGATGTTGGAAACTAATTTTCTATAAATATTCTTCTGAATTCAACAACAAAGATTTTTTTCTATGCTCTTTTTCTTCTACTTTTAACCCCCCATTTATCCCATTCCCCTTCCAACCATCCCCCCATCCAATCTTAAAACTTACTAGTTAAACAACAAAAGCTTTCTATAGCTAGCCTGTTTTAACTTGCAACCTCTCACTTTTCATGGAAAACTGCCTGGGTCAAATCTATACTTTGTGTAAATTAGGGTAGGCCCACTTAAAATGATTTATCCAAGGATTTGGCCTACTGTAACTAGACAGTTGTAATGATCTTTAACTATCTTAAAGTAAGAAATTCCATTAACTTCTTAATAAAACCTCTTTATATTATTCCTTGGTAAAAAGTAAAGCTCCCATAAAACTGCTGAGGAATAGCATTTTCTCTATGGAGTCCTACTTTTTTTTTTTTTTTTTCAGAAACAGTTTGACAATAATCATGCTGGATATCAAGCAATTACCATGTATAAACTGTCAATTACTTTATCCACATAAGCATGCTCTATCTGTTCTAGCTTTCTTTATAACATTAGAAAAATCTTTTCTCCTCTGACTCTGGCTAAAGAAATTAATCAAAACCAAGTCTATCAGAGAAAAACAAAAATACTTGTGATTAATATTTATATATACATATATTTTCCCTCTCCTCTAGTCTCCATTTCTGATGAGGGATTCAATTTTTAATTTAAAAGAAAATTAAAATGATTTTAGTAGTCATTCAAGTTTATAAATTAAAAATCTGAAAGAAAATATTTCCTTACTCATAGTGAATGTATTTCCTTTGTCTATCACTTTTGCACATTCTCTCTTGTATGGTGTACTAGAATTCAAGAACCTTCAAAAAATAACTCATGGCCTTATCTTTTAAAGGAAGAAAAAATGGAGTTATGGTTTTAGTTTTATTTATATATTTATTTTTCAAACAGGAAAAGCTCTTCTCCTTGTTTTGCTCTTGACGTTTTTATTTCCATACTAGTGATAAATTAGATAATATTTGGAAAAAGAAGAGCAGAGAGAGCTTTGCAAACACCCTTCCCGCAAACAGCTGTTGCTTTAGTTACGACTCTTGCCCAATGTGTGGATACCTGATATGTCTTTCATGGTCCAGGAAAAATTGCTGAATCATCACACCAGCATAGGCTGTTTTTGTCTCCTTGGAAGGTATTGTCATCTGATTGTTTGAGAAATTTTTCCTTTGTACTAATCCTGTTGATATTTACCTTTTGCTCATCATAAAATGTGATAAAAAATGTTTAATCCTTGTAATAGCTGTTTGCTGGGGTGAATAATAAAACTGTTTTATGTTCATTTCCATGAGTACAAGAAACCACAAATCTGTGAATTCTGAAATAGAATATTTGAACAGAAACAACTGGAATTTAAAAATAAGTTATTTACATAAATACTAAATCCTGTTTTCTCTCTATTTTTTTGACCCCAAATAAGATAAAATTATTGCTTCAGAAGCAATATCACACATTTATGGCCTGGTTAAATGTTGCTGCTGCACTGTGTCTATTAGTCACTCACATATTTGCCTGTGCTAGTGGCATTGGTTGGTATCCATAAAGACAAACATATAGGCCATGACCAGTCATTCCATGAAGCCACTTTTCATGCCTGAAAACAATTAAGTTTCTCCTAGCATTCCCTTTATATGTTTTAAATAGGCAGGTAATGACTGTGAGAAAATTATTTTTGCAGTACTTTCTGATGCAATACGTGCACTCACAGTTGAAATGTGGAACTAGGAATGCCTGTAAGATTTGGATGCTATTTACCATTGTGCATAATAAGTTTATTTTCTACTCATCTGATGATGTTCTAAACAAGTTTTAGTAGCAATAATGTGAGCACAGTCATGTCAGTGTGGAATTACGATCTTCTGTAGTTTTTGGAGATGAAGTACCTAGAATAACCAATAGGCTTATAGTCAAAGATGAATGACATACTTCTTTTGCCCTAGGCTATGATTCTTGGAAAATTTCCTCTGGTATCCTCAAGTCCCTTTTTACTTTGTCTTTAAGGTAGTCATAGTGCTTTAAAACCCTTGTCTTGCAAGAATTAATTATATCTGTTCTTGAATGTAAGTTAATTTTAAACAAGGAGAACCTTAGATAACAAACGAAGATGTAGCTATGCAAAGCAGCTTTTAAAAAAATATAAGGCACATATTGGCCGTTTCCTATAAAACTAAAATACTTAGGGCATGAGACAACATTATATAATAGCAGGATGTTTGTTATCATTTGATTCTCTTCGTCTGATATATTGTCAACTCTGGTGAATGTGTTATGTTTATAAAAAGCATAAATCCCAAATCCTGGATCCATTGCCACAACTGATTATATTCAGAAATACCATTTTAAATTAAGAAACCTTTTTGGATAATGTTCTTGTGACGTGTTCCTAAATATGTGACTAAAATAAATTTTAGTTTTGCTGAATTGGTCTTTTCTGAAAAACTATAAATAGGCCATTGAAAAGTCCGAGAAATAGTAAAGGAGTCTCTGATAACAGATTACATTTCAGTAACAGGGATGGAACAAAACTTTATTAAAACAATAGAAATATTCTACACCAAATAATTCACCCATTAAGAATTGTGTATGCACTGAAGTATTCTCTTAAATAATGTCTGGCCTCTCAAAGTCCATTTAGAAACCAAGGCAATATGGATAATTGCCACATTGTTCGACAAGATAGAAGGATGTTAGTGAGAGCCAAGTTGCTAAAAGTCTTTTACAATCATTTGGTAACAAGCCTGGCTGAAGTAACAGTGCTTCCAGGTCAGTGAGTGTCTTGTCTAAGCTCTGCTGACTTTTTCTAGATTAGCAAAAATTTATATCTCTAGACACTTTCCAGGTCAATAAAAATATTTCAAATCTCTGGCTTTCCTCAAGGTGTTGAAGAGTCAGAAAGGGAAAGTTTAAACTAATATAGTCATGATATATTTGTTCTACTTTAATTATTCCAGTCTGTGTAAATTATTTTTCAAGTTTTTAAAGGTGCAAACCAAAACTGGTAAAATAATCTCTCTTCTGCCTTGGGGGAGAAAAAAAAAAAAGGAAAAAAAATTAGTCCAAACCTACAAACTCATATGCTTTAAGTGTTAAAAGTTCTATCCTTAGAATAAATTATATAATTTTCTTCTTATTCTTTTTAATTAATAATTATTTCTTCTATAGTACTATGGAAGTTCTATTATAGGGTTCCTTTAAAAAAAAAAAAAAGTATTACTGATGTTTTTCAAAGTGCTCAAAGTTGGTGTTACTTTGAAGAAGTTTTAAGCTGTGAAAATGACAGGGAACATTTTAAAGCAACATTCATTAACTTAGCAATCAAATACAGCACTGTCACGTTCATGTTCATCTTGAAAGTCTTTCCCGCACAGCTTAACATCACTAATTAAAGGTTCATTATTATTAAAATTGTAATTTGCACAGCCTGATTCATTTAACTAACTGGACTTTAATTCAAACGTATGAAGTGACATTTCACTTTATCAGAGTTCACTCAAACATGATTTTATTCAGTTCAATGCAACGCATATAATTTGCAACCACACAAACATAACACTTTTTAGTAGATTTCTTTGTATTACTGTATGGAATCAATAATTTTCATGAAATTCCAGTGTACATTTATCAACTTATGTTCACCTGAGTCTGTTGCTTTGGGACCCATAGAATACTGCTGTGGTTATTGGTATATTTCATCAAGAAACTGTTGGCATAGGCTGGTGGCATTGAGAAATATGGCCTTATTACATTTTTCAATAACTTGAACAAGGAAGATGAACATAGCTACATATCTCATTTTCCTATGAGGTTGTTAGGCCTTCTTTAAGTTACCAAGTAAAGTGTGGGGGAAAAAAGGTGACATTAATCTGGAGTATAGGGCAGAACAGTGGTATATAACAGACAGCACAAGGAAACTTGTGAGACACAGGTATAGTTGAAGACCTTCACTTTGATCTTTAACAGTTACCTTAGTTTAATTCTTGTCACATTTACCTCTTTTAAAATAACTTCCTATTCCATGAGAGAAAGGTGGGGCAAAAATCTTTCACAATCATTTTGAGACACTTGGTGATTACTGAAATATCTTGTGGCTATGTCCAGACAAGTTTATTTAGACCTATTCCATGAGAGAAAGGTGGGGCAAAAATCTTTCACAATCATTTTGAGACACTTGGTGATTACTGAAATATCTTGTGGCTATGTCCAGACAAGTTTATTTAGACAGATAAACATTCAAGTACTATGTTGAATGATAATTACAACAACAACAAAAAACAACAAAACAAACAAAACAAACAAACAAAAAACACAGCAACACTTCTCAGTTTGGCAAGGAACTTTATAGTACCATGAACTTCAACATGCTGGAAATGTATGTCTATTACCTCAACAGAGCAAATATCATCACCCGTGTGTGAACAGAGCATATGAACCCACAGTTAATTTGACTGTTCAAATGAGAGTAGAGTTAATTGGCAGGGTATCATGTGGACTGACGTAGGAACAAAGGAGAAAGTGGGTGTTGAACCAAAAATAAAATCCCTTAAAGACTGAACATTTACTTGGATTTTGTCTGCCTTAAAATAAGAACTACACCCATATTAACAAGGCTGTTTATGTTCTTAACATTATTTTAATTCCTTTTCATTATTTCTCTCCTCTTTTCTCACTGTATTTGTGGTATTTAGAATGACTATATGAAATAGGCCATATGCCTACAAAGATCCTTAGAAAGGATAAGATGAGGTCTTGTGATACAAGGTGACCATAAAATGTGAGTGCAAAGTTGGGTACTATCAAGCTGGTACAACCAATCTCTGTTTTAATGCTTGCATTTGAATTGACTTTTTAAAATTTATATTATTATTATTATTATTATGGTAGACATTTACATTGTGGGAAAAGTAATAGAAATAAAATATTATAGAAATATTACCTATGCAGGTATACAGTGCTAATCTGTTTAGAGGTATGAGGGTAAATGAACCCAGACAAGCACCAGAGCTTTCAGTCAGAGCCAGAAACCTTGATGCTTTTATTTTCAACTTGGACTATGGGAATGTGCACTAAAAATCTAGCTTTAGGGCTAATGTAGTAACAGAAGCACTTTGGACATGCAATGCAAAACACTCCTGAAGCAGAAACTCATTCTCCTAATTCACATTTGTTCAAAACATATTTATAGTTTAACAAATTAAGCCTCGAATATTGTACTTTTGTTTGTTTGTTTGTTTGTTTGTTTGTTTGTTTCCTGCACTTAGCACGAAGCTGTTGTGGAAGAATAAAGCTACTGCAAACTCTAACTAATTTGTCAGCAAGCAAGCAAGCAGTGGGCATTTTCAGCACTAGTGACTGTGAAGCCGTGGCCTTTCATCCATTCCACACTTCACTCATGCAAAATCAATTGCTGTACGTAGCATTTATTCTCCAAAGTCTGATACTATATTGGGTATTCTTTGGATAAAATCAGAATTAAGACTGCAGTCTTTAAATTATTTCAGATAAAAAATTAATAGGAATGTATTGATTTATAAAATAAATCATGTCAGATTTTCCTTTCTGCTCTGTAGCTTAAAATTATTCAGATCCTGAGTATGCATAACAATAACATATGTATATACCTGTAAATACGTGTAGGTATTGCCTATAGTTTTCAGATGAAAATACAAACTCTGAAAGATTTATTGGGTAGGATCACAGGTTTGAGGGATGCTTGCAGTTATAATAGGGTAGCTGTCTTCAGTGATCTTGTCTAGCCTATCTCAAAATTACTGCATGGAAACAAAACAAAATAACTTGCTGCTGAGGTGATTTTGAGTGGCTGTATTGTTAAACTTACAGAAAAGAAACAACAAACAAACAAACAAAACCCAACAACCTACTGTATCTATAGTGCAATCAAGCAAAACTGTCAGAACACGTGAAGCAGAAGGACACACAGAGAAGATAATGTCCAGAAAGAACATATATCAGTTTAGAAAAAAATGAAAAAACATGTCCTTTACTGCAATGTACATATAACTGATGGTGTGCACAGAATTGAAAATCTTGGTATTGCTCCATAATCACTGAAACAGGAAATGTGTTTATCTGCATGTATTTGTCACCAGGTCATAAGAATTTTGCTCACGGAAGAGTATTAATGCAAGAGCACCTGAATGAATCTTTCTAAACCAGTTTTTACTGTTAGGGCTGAGTATGCTGTCCAGAAAAAGTGATTGTCTTATAAGGATACACTCATAAGGATACACTCAATGGAGAATGCAATTTTACTGGTCCCCCTAGAAAGTACCTAACATCATCTTTTAAAAACATAAACCCCATCTGCAGGTGGAACTTTGGCAAGTGTGAGTCTGAAAAGTTAATTCTTGTTGCAGCATATTTCCAGGCTTATGGTACAAGCTCATGGTTGAAGAAAGGAACAATATCTTGGATATCTCTGTATCTCAGACTCTCTTGCTTTCAGTTATGTCCCACAGGGCTATGAAAACGTAGCACAAATTTAGATCCATAAATTTAGAGGTTAGTCTCTGCTGGGTAGTACAAGAGCTGATGTGGATGATGTCCAGGTGCCTGCAAAGCAGCTTTCAAAATGTATTCCTCATGGAATTCCTCACCAGCTTTTTAACACACAGCTCGTGATCAAACTATCATCCTGAAGAATGTTTTAGCATTTTTTTTTCTTTCTTTCTTTCCTTTTTTTTTTTTTTTCCTTCATGTCAACAGTCTTAGGATTAGGTGTTAGATGGCCACATTATCACATTGTAATTTCAGTTATAATTACTTTTCCTTTTTTAAATGATTATTTCTCCCCTCCTCCTCCTTTTTTTATTTTGAATGTATATGAATTAAAAAGCTTTCTTTTTTGTTTTAAATCATGAAAATTGCATGATGCAACATTATCTTCAATATGTGTGGCTCAACATGCTTTATAGAAGAATCATAAAATTGGAATTCTAGCTGCTTTGACAGTATGTCTTTTGAACACTATCTACAGTGTTTGGAGAAAATAAACTGGAAATATTGACTAAGATTCTTGTGTTAAAATCCTCATCAAGACACACAGTGACATTCTCAATTTTTCTTTAAGAATATAAAAATACAGACTTTAAGTTTTCTTTTCCGTGTGTGAGTGATTTCATGAGAAGTTTCGGTACAGATTTTACACTGTTAGTTGAAAACAAATCAACAAGAAATCATTACTTGCTTCATGCATAAAAATTTAATAGAAATGTCTTAGTGCAAGTATGAGTATAAAGGCCAATATCCTTCAGAATCACTTCAAAACAAAATTAAGATCACCTGGCTATGAAAAATTAAAGTAATGGACAAGTTTTGGAGAGATGCTCCAAAAGCCACAGTCAGAAAGAATGAGAATATTTTTAGACATTTAATTGGAAGGGATATAAGTTGAAAACATCTATAAAAATAAAAATCTAAACAGATTATTTTTTTCTGATTATTTTTCTAAACAGATCAAAGAATAATAAAAGGAAAAGTGGAGAGATGATAAATTGTTATATCTGTTGCTAAACTGCAGGAAAAAAACAGGCCAAATTTCTAAGAGGGAATGTACCAAATTGTACTTAGCAATTTGATCTACCAGTTCCCTCAGTACCCGCAGTAGAAGAGTTGGTAGTTCTTCATTCTCCCTGTCCCTGCCATTGATTTCTGGGGCTTAGGTTAACCAGCTAAAGCTCTTGCCAGTGAAGACTGAGGCAAAAAAGTCATTGAGAACCTCAGCCTCCTCTATATCCTGGGTTACCAGGTCTCCTGCTTCCTTCCAGAAAGGGTCCTCAATTTCCCTTCTCTTCTTTGTATGACTGATATATCTATTAGAAATCTTTCTTTTTGCTCTTGACATCCCTGGCATTCTTTGTGCTCTTCCTAGGCTACATGTCCTTGCTTCTACCCTTTGCAGGCCTCCTTTCCTAGCTTGAGTTTGTCCAGGAGCTTCTTGTTCATACATACATGCCTCCTGGTGTTTTTGCGCGACTTCCTCTGTACAGGGATGCATCGCTCCTGAGCTCCTTTGTGTGCGTGCATCTTATAATGAGTTCTACCAGCTAATTCTGTACATTACAAAGAAACCAAATTTGGTTTTAAGTAGTCTTTTGTTAATTTTGATCAAAATTCTCTATGTTTGAAATGGCAATAGACAGCCAACAATCATTGCTTATTTTCCCTTCCATATTCTTGTATTTTCTAGACATCTACCTTCATCTTTCCTCCAACCTGAAGAACCTTAGGCTTTACTTACTGGGTGGACAGACACTGCCCATAAGTAGGATGCTGACACTTTCTGCAACAGCAGAACCTTTTCCAGTTTGATTTCCTTATTAATTTCTCCCTTACTGAGGTGGTAGAGAAATGAAGTCTATGCACACACAATTCAAGATGCAGGCTTACTATCTGCTATGCCAAATATATTGGGATAGCTGAGACTGCTTTTACAGTTCTTAGACTCCTTTACTTCTTAGACAGCTACATATCTTTTCTTTAAGCCTCTTCAGACTTATGTTGGTACCTTACATTCTGAATTATTGGTACCTGGCCTTAGCTCAACAATAACCACGCGGGTGGTAACCAAACACAGAAATAACTGCAAACTATTCCCAATGGTATTTCTTTAACCACAACGCTATCTTCACATTCAGTTGATAATCTGCAGTGAGTTGCAAGTCTTTGTCAGAAGTACTGCTTTCTGTCAAAGGAAGCTCTGATGTACAAAAGGTGACTGGGCTGTATTAGTCCAGGAGGACCCTGAATCCAGAACACTATGGTATGTAAAAACAGTTTGCATTATTCGTTTCTCCCTGTATGACATATGTATGACATATCACCGGTTCCACTCAGCTTAGGGTGTGGAGTGTTTCATATCAGTTCTCTGACTTCTGTTTAATTGATCCTTCAGTTTTAATGTTCTTAGTGAATTGATCAATAATGATCATTTATATGCCTTAATTTATGCCTTATGATCATTTATATGCCAATAATTTATGCCTTACATAAAACTGTTAAACAACTCTGGGCCCACAGAACTCATCCAGAGGAACATACACTCAGCAAGGATTCCCTTTTACAATTATTTGTTCTAACACTCTTTCTGCATAATGCTTTTATCTTATGCATATCCTATTGATTTCATATTGGTTTTGCTCCTTAGTCAAAATGCTTTGCAATACCAAGTTAAAATACCCTTCATATCTCTAACTGTATTACATCATCACTTTCAGCAGTCAAGCTTATGGTTAATAATTTTTTTCCTGTTAGCTTAACAAAATGTATTTTCAATAAGTCCATGTCTGTGGGCATTCATTAACTTCTCTTAACTCTTAAAGTCACTGCTGCTATCCACCATTCCAATTGTCCACAATCTATACAAGCTGACAAGCTTATAATTACCCAGGTCATCTTATTTTCTTTCTTTAAATATTGTCACAGGATTAGTTTTTTTTCAGTCCCCCAGAATTTTCCCAGCATTCCACAATACACAGACAGCTCAGATAGGTTATACAATTCAGAATCTAAAATGTCAAACTTTAAAAAAAAAAACACTTTAATATCTAACATCTTTCTGAAAACATCTTCAAACCATGTAAATCATATTTTTAGCTTTTTCTCAAATCTAGAATGGAAATATTTATATTATTATTAATATTGTAACTGTTATCATAATATTATATTTTAACACATAGTATATATTATTAATATTACTTATTAACATATACAACAATATTATAATATTACTTATATAATATTATATAATGTATAATATTATTATTTTCATGTATTAGTGCATGCAATATTTTCATGATTCCCTTTAATCCCCAAGTACTCAAACACTCATTATTCTAAGTTCATGGAATCATAGAATCATGGAATATCCTGAGTTGGAAGGGACCCACAAGGATCATTGAGTCTAACTCCTGGCTTGGGTGCAAACATCCAAAAATCAGACCCTATGTCTGAGAGCATTGACCAAACACTTCTTGAACTTCAGCAGGCATGGTGACAACACCACTGCCTTAGGGAGCCCGTCCCAGTGCCTGACCACCCTCTCGGTGAAGAACCTTTCCCTAACACCCAGCCTGACCCTCCCCTGTCACAGTTCCATGCAATTCCCTCGGGTCCTGTCCTCAGAGAGTGGAGTTCAGCGCCTGCCCCTCCGCTCTTTTTGTGAGGGAGCTGCAGGCCGCCATGTGGCCTCCCCTCAGCCTTCTCTTCTCTGGACTGAACAAACCAAGTGACTTCAGTCACTCCTTATACACGTTCCCCTCTAGACCCTTTGCCATCCTTATTGCCATCATTTGGACACTAATACGTTTATGTCCTTATATGGTAGTGCCCAGAACTGTACACAGTACTTGTGAGGCTGCACCAGCACAGAGCTGAGTGGGAGAGTCTCTTCCCTCAACCTGCTGGCAGTGCTGTGTGTGATCCACCCCAGGGTATGGCTGGCCCTTTTGGATGCCAGGGCACACTGTTTACTCATAACCAACTCAACACGACACAGAGCTCCCAAATCCCTTTCCATGGGCTTGCTCTCTAACCTCTTGTCCCTCAGTCTGTACATATAGCCAGGATTGCATCATCCCAGGTGCAAAATCTGGCACTTCCTCTTGTTGAACCTCTTGTGTTTGGTGATTGCCCAGCCCTCTAATTTGGCAGGATCTCTCTGCACGTCCTCTGTGCTTTCAAGGGAGTCCTAATTTAGTTACAACTGCAAACTCACTTAGTATGTCTCATCTGTGTGCCTGGCAAAATCATGGAGCAGATCCTCCTGGAAACTATGCTAAGGCGCTTGGGAAACAAAGAAGTGATTCATGATAGCCAACATGGCTTCACTAAGGGCAAATTATGCCTGAAAAATCTGGTGCCCTTCTACAAAGGGGTTACAGAATTGGTGGATAGGGGAAGAGCAACTGACATCATCTCCCTGGAATTGTGCAAAGCATTTGGCACTGTCTCCCATGATATCCTTGTCCCTAAATTGGAGAGACTTGGATCTAATGGATGGTCCACTTGATGGGCAAGGAATTGGCTGGATGGTCATCCTCAAAAAGTTGTGGTCAACAGCTCAATATCCAGGTGGAAACCAGTGATGAGTAGCATGCCTCAGGGGTTGGTAATGGGACAGGTGCTATGTAATATCTTTGTTGGCAACATGGACATTGGGATTGAGTGCACCCTGAGCAAGTTTGCCAGCTATGCCAAGCTGTGTGGTGAGGTCATCATGCTGGAGGAAAGGGATACCATCCAGAGAGACCTGGACAGGCTTGAGGTGGATCTGTGCAAAACTCGTGGTGTTCAACAAGGCCAAGTGCAAGGTCCTGCACCTGGGTTGGGGCAATCCCAAGCACAAATACAGGCTGGGTGGAGAATGAATTTGAGAGCTGCCCTAATGAGACAAATGTGGAGGTATCACTTGGTGAAAAAACAAACATGACCTGGCAATGTGTGCTTACAGCCCAGAAAGCCAATTGTATCTGGGGCTGCATGAAAAGAAGTATGGCCAGCAGGTCAAGGGAGGTGATTCTCCCTCTCTATTCTGCTCTTGTGAGACTCCACCCGGAGTACTAAGTTCATCTCTTGGGCCTAAATCATAACAACAACATGCTATTTCTAGAAAGTCTGTGGTGACCCAGACTGACTGCCCACTCAAAAATGCAGCAGTTCAGGTCTCTGGATGCAGGGAATGCCTGAG
Organism: Anser brachyrhynchus; assembly: GCF_964034855.1. NCBI lineage: Eukaryota > Metazoa > Chordata > Aves > Anseriformes > Anatidae > Anser > Anser brachyrhynchus. Next base: position 35,261,728 of record NC_137697.1, read on the forward strand.
CCTGTTGCTGCCATCTGAGGGTGGCAGAGACATCATGCATGTGAGGTGTGAACAGGTGGATGACCTGGTCAGCCTGGTGGTAGAGCTCAAGGAGGAGGTGGAGAAGCTAAGGGCTATCAGGGAGTGTGAGCAGGAGATAGACTGGTGGAGCAACTCCCTGCCAAGCCTGAAGGAAAGACACTGGGGTTAGACACCCTGAACAGTGGTGGACCCTCTACTCTGTCGCTGTTGGGCAGAGGGAGGGGACCTAGGAGATGAAAAGGAATGGAAGCAGGTCCTCGCTCAACATTGCAGGGAGCCCTGCTCCCTACTGGCCTCACCTTCCCAGGTGCCCTTACACAACAGGTTTGAGGCCTTGGAGCTTGAGAGACTGGTGGGTGAGGATGAGGTCGAAAGTCCACCCAGGAAGTTGCCTAGGGTGAGGAAGTTGACTCCACGCCTCAAGACTTCCTCCACTATGAAAGAAAGAAGGGTGATTGTTGTAGGCAACTCCCTTCTCAGGGGAGCAGAGGGCCCTATTTTTCGGCCTGACCCTACCCATAAGGAAGTCTGCTGCCTCCCTGGGGCCTGGGTTAGGGACACTGCCAGAAACCTTCTCAACCTGGTTCATCCCTCTGATTATTATCCTCTATTGATAGTCCAGGCTGGCAGCGATGAAAATGCTGATAGAAGCCTGAAGGCTATGAAGTGGGACTGTAGGGGACTGGGGCGATTAATAGATAGAGCGGGAGTACAGGTCGTGTTTTCCTCCACCCCTACAGTGGAAGGGAGGGGTACAGAGAGGACCCGGAAAGCCCACCTGATAAACACATGGCTCAGAGGCTGGTGCCAACACAGAAATTTTGTTTTTTTTTGACCACGGGGTGCTTTACTCGGCACCCGGCCTGATAGCTGCAGATGGGTCTCACCTATCTATAAGGGGAAAACAGATCCTAGACCAGGAGCTGGGAGGGGTCATTGAGAGGGCTTTAAACTAGGTAAGAAGGGGGATGGAGATGAAATAAGGCTTGTTAGGGGTGAGCTGGGGGGACAATGTCAGGGCTAGGGGAAAAGGCAATGGCCTAACTGAAGTGCATCTACACTAACGCATGCAACATGGGCAAAAACCAGGAGGAGCTGGAAGCCATCGTGCAGCAGGCAAGCTATGACTTTGTTGCCATCACTGAAACATGGTGGGACCACTCCCATGACTGGAGTGCTGCAATGGCTGGCTATAGGCTCTTCAGAAGGGACAGGCAGAACAGAAGGGGTGGTGATGTGGCTCTCTGTATTAGAGAGTGTTTTGTTGCTGTGGAACTCGAGGCTGGGACTGATAAGGTTGAATCCCTATGGGCTAGGATCAGCGGAAAGGCCAACAAGGCAAGCATCCTGGTGGGGGTCTGTTATAGACCGCCAAACCAGGATGAGGAGACAGATGAGGCATTCTACAAGCAGCTGGCAGAAGTTGCGCAATTGCTAACACTTGTTCTCCTGAGGAACTCCAACTTCCCAGACATATCCTGGAAATACAACACAGCTCAGAGGAAGAAGTCTAGGAGGTTTCTGGAGAGCATGGAAGAGAGTTTCCTGACACAGCTGGTTAGTGAGCCTACCAGAGGAGGTGCCCCACTTGACCTTCTGTTCACAGACAGAGAAGGACTGGTGGGAGATGTGGTGATAGGGAGCTGTCTTGAGCAGAGTGACCACAAAATGGTAGAGTTCTCTATTCTTGACAAAGTCAGGAGGGGGATCAGTAAAACTGCTCTCTTGGACTTCCGGAGGGCAGACTTTGAGCTGTTCAGGACACTGGTTGGCAGAGTCCCTTGGGAGGAAGTTCTGAAGGGCAGAGGAGTCCAGGAAGGCTGGGCACTCCTCAAGAAGGAAATCTTAAAGGTTCACGAGCTGTCTTTCCCCATGTGCCCAAAGACAAGCCGGTGCGGGAGAAGACCAGCCTGGCTGAACAGAGAGCTATGGCTAGAGCTTAGGAAAAAGAGGGTTTATGACCTTTGGAAAAGAAGGTGGGCCACTCAGGAGGACTATAAGGATATTGTAAGGCTGTGCATGGACAAAATTAGAAAGGTCAAAGCTCATCTGGATCTCAATCTGGCTACTGCCGTTAAAGATAAGAGAAAATGTTTTTATAAATACATAAACACCAAAACGAGGACTAAGGAGAATCTCCATCCTTTACTGGATGTGGGGGGAAACTTAGTGATGAGAGATGAGGAAAAGGCTTAGGTGCTTAATGCCTTTTTTGCTTCAGTCTTCAGTGGCAAGACCAGTTGTTCTCTGGATACCCAGAACCTAGAGCTGGTGGAAGGGGATCACATAATCACAGAATTGTAGGGATTGCAAGGGACGTCAAGAGATCATTGGGTTCAACCCCCCTGCCAAAGCAGGTTCCATAGGGCAGGTTGCCCAGGTAGGCGTCCAGGTGGGCCTTGAATATCTCCAGAGACGAAGACTCCACAACCTCCCTGGGCAGCCTGTCCCAGTGCTCCGTCACCCTCACCGTGAAGAAGTTCTTTCGCATGTTGGTGCGGAACTTCCTGTGCTCCATTTTGTGGCCATTGCCTCTTGTCCTGTCCCCACAAACCACTGAAAAGAGGTTGGCCAAATCCCTCTGTCTCCCACACCTCAGGTATTTATACACATTGATAAGATCCCCTCTCAGTCTTCTTTTCTCCAGGCTGAACAGACCCAGGTCTCTCAGTCTTTCCTCATAGGGAAGATGCTCCAGGCCCTGTATCATCTTTGTTGCCCTCTGCTGGGCTCTTTCCAGAAGATCCCCGTCTTTCTTTTACTGGGGAGCCCAGAACTGGACACAGTACTCCAAGTGAGGCCTGACCAGGGCAGAGTAGAGGGGGAGGATCACCTCCCTTGACCTGCTGGCCATGCTCCTTTTTATGCATGCCAGGACCCACTGGCCTTTTTGGCCACCAGGGCACACTTCTGGCTCATGGTTGACCTGTCCCCCACCAGAACCCCCAGGTCCTTCTCCGCAGCGCTCCTATCCAGCAGGTCATCCCCCAGACTGTACTGAGAAATGAGGTTGTTCCTTCCAAGATGCAGGACTCTACACTCGCTCCTGTTAAACCTCATTTGGTTACTTCCCGCCCAGCTCTCCAGCCTGTCCTGGTCTGGCTGAATGGCAGCACAGACTTCTGGCATGTCAGCCACTCCTCCCAGCTTTGTATCACTGGCATACTTGCTGAGGGTGGACACTATTCCCTCATCAAGGTTGTTGATGAAGATGTTGAACAAGACCGGACCCAGCATTGACCCCTGGGGAACACTGCTAGTCACAGGTCTCCAGTTGGACTCTGTGCTGCCAATCACCACCCTGATGGGGTGGGGATGGGGAGCAGAATGTGGCCCTCATAATCCACAAGGAAATGGTTGGCAACCTGCTACAGCACTTAGGTGTATGCAAGTTGATGGGGCCAGATGGGATACACCCGAGGGTTCTGAGAGAACTGGCGGAAGAGTTGGCCAAGCTTCTTTCCATCATTTATCAGTAGTCCTGGCTATCAGGGGAGGTCCCAGTCAACTAATGGCTAGCAAACGTGATGCCCATCCACAAGAAGGGCCGGAGGGTAGACCCGGGGAACTATAGGCCTGTTAGTTTGACTTCAGTGCCAGGAAAGCTCATGGAGCAGATTATCTTGAGTGTCATCACGCGGCACTTGCAGGGCAACCAGGCGATCAGGCCCAGCCAGCATGGGTTTATGAAAGGCAGGTCCTGCTTGACAAACCCGATCTCCTTCTATGACAAAGTGACTTGCTTAGTGGATGAGGGAGAGGCTGTGGATGTAGTCTACCTTGACTTCAGTAAGGCTTTTGACACCGTTTCCCATAGCATTCTCCTGAAGAAACTGGCTGCTCTTGGCTTGGACTGGCATACGCTCCGTCGGGTTAAAAACTGCCTGGGTAGCTGGGCCCAAAGAGTTGTGGTGAATAGAGTTAAATCCAGTTGGAGGCTGGTCACTAGTGGAGTCCCCCAGGGCTCAGTATTAGGGCCAGTTCTCTTTAATACCTTTATCAATGATCTGGATGAGGGGATCAAGTGCACCCTCAGTAAGTTTGCAGACGACACCAGGTTAGGTACATGTGCTGATCTGTTTAATGGTAGAAAGGCTCTGCAGGAGGATCTGGATAGGCTGGACCGATGGGCTGAGTTCAATTGTATGAGGTTCAACAAGACTAAGTGCCAGGTCCTGTACCTAAGGCACAACAACCCCAAGCAGTGCTGCAGGCTGGGAGATGCGTGGCTGGAAAGCTGCCTGGCCGAGAAGGACCCAGGAGTATTGGTTGATAGTCGGCTGAATATGGGCCAGCAGTGTGCTCAGGTGGTCAAGAAGGCCAAGAGCATCCTGGCTTATATCAGAAACAGTGTGGCCAGCAGGGCTAGGGAAGTGATTGTCCCCCTGTACTCGGCTCTGGTGAGGCCGCACCTTGAGTACTGTGTTCAGTTTTGGGCCCCTCACTACAAGAAGGACATCGAGGTGCTGAAGTGAGTCCAGAGAATGGCAACGAAGCTGGTGAGGAGTCTGGAGAACAAGTCTTGGGAGGAGTGGCTGAGGGAGCTGTGGTTGTTCAGCCTGAAGAAGAAGAGGCTCAGGGGTGACCTTATTGCTCTCTATAAGTATCTTAAAGGAGGCTGTAGCAAGGTGGGGATTGGTCTATTCTCCCATGTGTCTGGTGGTAGAACGACCTCATGACTGTACGTAAATATCTGAAAGGATGGAGTCAAGAAGATGGAACTAGTCTCTTTTCAGATGTGCTCATTGACAGAACAAGAGGTAATAGACACAAACTGAAGCATAGAAAGTTCCATTTGAATATGAGAGGGCACTTCTTCACTGTGAGGGTGACAGAGCACTGGAACAGGTCGCCCAGAGAGGCTGTGGAGTCTTCTTCTCTGGAGATATTTAAAATCCACCTGGATGCTATCCTGTGCAATGTGCTCTACGTGATCCTGCTTGGCAGGGGGTTTGGACTACATGATCTTCAGAGGTCCCTTCCAACCTCAGCCATTCTGTGATTCTGTGATTGTGACATATACATAGAGTAAGTGATAAGAAAAGGGGAAGCAGCCTTAAGTTGTGCCAGGGGAGGTTTACATTGGATATTAGGAAACATTTAATCACTGAAAGGGTTGTGAAGTATTGGAACAGGCTATCCAGGGAAGCAGTTGAGTCACCATCCCTGGAGGTCTTCGAAAGGTGTGTAGATGTAGTGCTTAGTGACATGGTTTAATGGTGGACATGGAAGTGCCAGGTTAAAGGTTGGACTAGATATCTTAGAGGTCTTTTCCAATCTAAATGATTCTTTGATTTTATGATTCTATATCCAAATATATTGTTTAAGCCTGTTTGCTTTTTCCTCAAAGGTAAACATTTTGAAACTCATCAGAAACCATTACTGACCAAACTTTTAAAACTGAAGCAATGAACCTATATTACAGGTGATGTCAAATAAGCAGTAAAACTTTTACATTAGATAGTATGTTTTACATTACATACTATCTGCATACTACATGCTACCTACATACTACATACTACCTACATACTACAATACTTTTACATTACGTAGTATGTGTAATGCAGATCACTGGAATACATGTATATATAAAGGAAACTCTTGCTCTTGAAAGGCAATAGAAATTTATGTATATATGCATGCATACGCATGTAAGCACTTAAGTGTAATGGAAAAATACTTAGCTTGAATTAATTGCAGATTATGAATCTGCAAATTAATAGGTGATGGAAAATACATTTTAACACAAACATACATTAGAATAAAACTATTTTGCGAATCTGTAATCAGACTACTGAACTGCTTATATTAACAGCTTTAAATTTTGATTGATTTTGTGTAAAAGAGCTACTAAACTGAGAGCTAGTTAGTTTGCCTCTTACCACATGTAACTTTAACAATCTATTATTTTACTATTAGTTTAACTTTTAGAACATTTTGGAACATATATAGCAGAACACAAGTTTTCTCCTCCATAATATCACTACTTTTTCATTTCTCTACATCCTATATTGTTCTATTTCTTGTTAATTATTGCATTAGTAACACATAAACATGATGTAAAAAATATTAGGGAAACAATATGACATTTTTGGACAACTAGTAGACTTTGAGTCCAAAGTCTTATTACCTGTCCTGATATACTAATGCAGAATTCTTGGAGAGTATTTCATCAGTTCATTTAGTATTATTTTTAGTGATATAAAGTGAAAATAATCTGGTTTTGTGTAAGTGATCTGTAGAAGGGCTAAAAAAATAATAAAAACAAAAAATTATATTCAGAGGTTAGTGAGTTTGTAAGTACTTATATGTTCTGGTCACTCTTCCACGTAATTTAAACATTAGATCTTAGAATCCATATTATGAATTTAAAACAAAGAACATTAGTTTAGAGGTAGGTGAGGTAAGCAAGGTTTAAGTGGTGTGATTGTCATTGTGTGAACCTTCCTCATCACTATGACATTTGTCCTTGGACTTTTTGTTTGAGGATGCAGTGATTGTAGACTTTAACTGTCCTGCAAAGTGTGCTGGCTTAGTTCTTTTTTTTGTTTGTTTGTTTGTTTATTCTTATATACATACTTGGGTCTTGCTGAATAAGCCACCTTAGAATGATATACTTTTTCTATTGTTTACTTTGACAGAAAATAAATAACTTGGGTTTCAGGTTGTGTTTCCTTCTTTTGCTCTGTAAGGAAGCTGTGAATAACAATATAAAAAGAAATACATTTTACCATGATTTCAGGAAAAGGGACAAATGGCTTAAATCTCCATCCCCTTGCATAAAAAAGTGGGCAGGGAGGGCAGTCAACTGGGATGGCTGAGCAAGGACCCGCTGGTCAAACTGAGGCACAAGAAGGAAATACACAGGCAGTGGAAGCATGGACTTGTGGCCTAAAATGAGAACAGGGATGTTATCCGGATGTGCATGGATATGATCAGGAATGCCAAGGCACGGATTGAACTGAGCTTGGCAAGGGATGCAAAGAATAACAGGAAGGGATTTTGTAGGTACATTGCTCAGAAAAGAAAGGCCAAGGAGAGTGTCCCCCCTCTGACGGATGAGAAAGGTGAACTGGTAATGACGGACATGGAGAAGGATGAGGTATTCAACAGCCTCTTTGCCTCAGTCTCCACTGCCAGTCAGGTTTCTCACGTCTCTAGTTTCCTTGAATTTGTAGATGAGAGCTGGGGGAGCAAAGTTCCACACACTGTAAGCAAAGAGCAGGTTTGAGACCACCTGATGAAATTAAACAGGTACAAATCTGTGGGACTTGATGACATGCATCCTAGGGTCCTGAGGGAAGTGGCTGATGTAGTTGCCAATCCACTCTCCATCATATTTGAAAAGTCACGATGGTATTCAGGCGAAGTCCCTGGTGACTGGAAAAACAGAAACATCGCTCCCATTTTTAAAAAGGGTGGAAAGTAAGACCCAGGGAAATACAGACTTATGAGCCTCACCTCTGTGCATGGGAAATCATGGAACATATTCTCCTGGAAGCAACATCAAGGCACATGGAGGACGAGAAGGTGATCCGAGACAGCCAGCATGGCTTCACCAAGAGCAAATCATGCCTGACCAATAATGGCTTTCTGGTGGCTTTCTACAATGGAGTGAATGCATCAGTTGAAAGAAGAAGACCAACCAATGTCACCTACCTGGCCTTCTGCAAGGCCTTTGACACAGTCCCACATGACATCCTGGTGTCCAAATTGGAGAGAGATGGATAAGGTCACACCCAGAGAATGGTGGTCAATGGCTATATGTCCAAGTGGAGGCTAGTGATGAGTGGTGTACCTGAGGAGTCTGTCCTCTGACCAGTACTGTTCAATATCTTTATCAACAACATAGTGGGATTGAGTGCATCCTCAGCAAATTTACAGATGACACCAAGTTGAGTGGTGCGGTTGATACTATGGAAGGAAGGAATGCCATCCAAAAGGACCTGGACAAGTTACACAAGTGGGCCCATGTGAACCTATTGAGGTTCAACAAGGTCAAGCACAGCGTGCTGCACCTGGGCCAGAGAAATCCCAGACATGAGTACAGACTGGGAGAAGAACTCATTGAGTGCAGCCCTGCAGGGAAGGACTTGGGGTTTCTAGCGGATGAAAAGCTTGACATGAGCCAGCAGCATGCACTTGCAGCCAACTACATCCTGGGCTGCAACAAAAGAGGAGTGGTCAGCAGTTTGATGAGCATGGTTGTCCCCCTCTACTCAGCCCTTGTGAGGCTCCACTTGGAGTGCTGCATCCAATTCTGGAGCCCCTGACACAAGAAGGATGTTGAGCTTTCAGAATGAGTCCAGAGGAGTGCCAGAAAGATGATCAAGGGGCTGGAGCAACTCTCCTACATAGAAAAGCTGAGAGAGCTGGGCCAGTTAAGCCTAAAGAAGGGAAGGCTCTGGGGGGACATCATTGAAACCTTTCAGTACTGAAATCGGACTTACAAAAAAGATGGAGAGAAACTCTTTTTTCAATCGGATAATGACTTGATGAAGCGGAATGTTTTTAGACTAAAGGAGGAGAGATTTAGATTAAAGGTTAGGAGAAAATTATTTACTCAGAAGGTGGTGAGGCACTGGAACAGGTTGCCCGGAGAAGCTGTGGATGCCCCACCCCTGGAGGTGTTCAAAACCAGCTTAGATGAGGCCCTGAGCAACCTGATCTAGTGGGTGATGTTCCTGCCTATGGCATGGGGGGATTGGAACAAGATAGTCTGTGAGGCCCCTTCCAACCCAAGCCATTCTATGATTTTATGATTAAGGACAAACAAGGCTTGAAATGCAATGTAGAGCCCAGAAATGAAGGCAATTCTGTACAGCACTGAAAATCTTAAAAGTTAAGGAAAACAAAACAAAACAACTATATACAAGAACATCAGATGATAATGGTGAGCAAAAATAAGGTGTTGAGGTTATTTAAAGTCTCCCATGATATGCCCCCAACAATTAAGAGAAAATAAAGAGGACATGTAGACAAATAGCGTTGTACACAACGTTTATGTTCTGATTTGAGGGAAGATGCAGGTGTTCACCTCTGTTGAAAAAAAGACCATTAAATGATAAAATATCTCTTAAATGTAGGTGGCAATGCTAGAGAGCATATGTCTGTGACAAATTGAAAACTCTGTGTACACATTCCAAGCCAGAGACAACAAAATTAGGAATAGAAATTAGGCAATACTGCTGATCTTAGGATAAAGTAGTTGGGTGTATAAGGGAGGTAAAATTGATGGAAATAGTTCAGAAACGGATATAGAACTGATTTTTTCAAAAAAGTTTCAAATATGTAGGTAAAATCAGTATGCTTACTTTTCAGATGGTAAGAACTGTGTAGATTGCCCTTGGGTCAGGGAAATCCCAAACATGAACAAAGGCTGGGCAACGAGTGGATTGAGTGCAGCACTGCAGAGAAGGACATGGGGGAACTGGTGGATGACAGTCTCAGCATGAGCCAGCAATGTGTGCTTGCAGCCCAGAAAGTCAACTATTTCTCAGACTGCATTAAAAGAAGTGTAGCTAGCATGTGGAGGGAGGTGTTTCTCTCCCTCTACACTGCTCTTGTGAAACTCCACCTGGATTGCTGTGCTCAGCTCTGGGGCCCCTAGCATAAGAAAGACATGGACCTGCTGGAGTGAGCCCAGAGAAGGGCTAAGGGGATGATCAGAGGAGCCTGGAGTACCTCATCTACAAAAAGAGGCAGAGTTGAGGTTGTTTAGCCTGGAGAAGAGAAGGCTCCGTGGAGACCTTACAGCAGCCTTCTGTTACCTAAAGGGACCTACAGGAAAGCTGGGGAGGGACTCTTTGTCAAGGAACACAGTGATAGGACAAGGGGGGAATGGCTTTAAACTAACAGAGGGTAGATTTAGATTAGAGATTTGAAAGAAATTATTTACTGTGAAGGTGGTGAAACACTGGGACAGTTTGCCCAGATAAACTATTGATTCCCACATCCCTGTCAGTGTTCAAGGCCAAGTTGGAAGGGGCTTTGAGCAACTTGGTCTAGTGAGAGGTGTCTCTGCCCGGAATCTGTGCAGGGTAGGGGTCCTGGATCTAAACCATGATACATTTCTTGTTGGTGAGATTCAAGAGATCAGCAGCATAACAGTAAGGGCAATATGGCTATTCATGCTTCTCTTTCTGTGACCTCTGGTGCAAAATGCCAGTCACTGTCTCAGCAGGGAACAGTATCACGAGTTGGTATTTCAAGACAAGATGAACAATCTTCTTAAATGAGTTGTATTTCTCACCTGTTGTGGTTGGTAACTGCCATATAGTAAATGTGGAAAGAAAATACAATGCTGAGCACTATGGAGCCTCTGCTGATGTCTAATGAGATTCTTAAGATGGAGGAACTACTTGGGAGCATTTAACAGCCAATTTTAGTAGTGATTCAGAAACACGTAAGCTGGGAAATGAGCAGTGGCTTGAATTACGTGGAGTGAAAGAAGTGGAGAGTAAGTTAAATCAACATCAAATATCATCTGATGGAATACAAATAAGGAAAATAGAGATCAGGTGGGTTAGGTAATCCAAAAATGACTTACATGCTGCTCTGCACAGTGCCCTTTTGCTCCAGAACAAATTATAAGTTTAGCTTCCAAACTCCTCCTGTTGCAAACTGATCAAAAATTCTTGTGTTCTGGGATAGGAAGAAGTCTGATGACTTTTATTTATCCTTTTCAGACTACTGCTGATTATCTAACTACTTTTCCTCTTTATTTAGGCAGCTTGATAGATTTATTGTTTCTGAATTTGTGCTACCATTGACTTCAACCCATGCAACAGAAGAAAGCCTAATAAGGCTATTTCAGTGAACTTGGATGTTTCTCAAGTACTTCCAACAATTTCTGAAAATAAATCAAAACCGTGTTAGTTTTAAACGGAAGTGAGACTTTAAATGGATTTTAAAGACAAATCAAAAGCTAGAAGGACAAGTTCAGGCCCAAGAATGTGTTCTGATGGAAAACCTTTCAAGAAAACTGGAGATAGTGAGGAGTTCTATGTTAAAGGGATAATTTAAGAGAAGTGGGAAAAGGAGAAGGCAAAGACATCAAGAAAGCAAATCCAAAAAATTGTGTTGGGCACATCACTGTGACAGTATAAATTAGAATGCTTTGGCTTTCTTTTGAAGCCTGTCCTAAGACATTTTCTACAGTAAATAATACTGCTCATTTTGGAAAAACTAATTGTCTAAAAAAGATGGAAGTATCATAATGTTGTTCATAATGGACCCTTGAGCTCTTCAAAATAACTTTTAAAATGAATTTACATCCTAATTTAATTGGAGAGAGGATGGTGGGGGAAAAGGTGATTATCTTTCTCTATATACTTAACTCTTTGTTGTCAGCAAGTCTGTCTTTTCCATTCTTTTTGCTTATCCACCTGCATATATTTTGGCACTTAAATGGTAAGAGCTGTATGCATTTGGAAAAGATTATATTACCAATGTTAGAGAGTGGATATGAGGATACTGATTAACACAAATAGTTAAGAAATAGACAACACATTGTTCTAATTAAGAAGAGTTCAAATTTTATTGATACGTACTTTTAGGTAATCATCTGCATATTTTTTACAGTGTTTTAAGAAAATAAGTACAGCTTTTCTTAGTATATGATCAATGAGAAATATAGATATATATATCATATTGAAATATGGTAAATATTACACACAAGTTTTATTGATACATGTGTATCGCTGAACATGAATACAGAAGTTCATTGTCTTAAACTAACAAGCAAGCAAACAAACAAATAAACCCTCCATATCTTTTCCAGAATAATCAGTAAAATATTATTGGTGGTTTTGGCAGTACTGAAGAGAAACAAAGTCCCTATTATGTCAGACTTTTAGTGATTCATAAGATGTTCAATGTGTCTAAGAAGGAAAATCATTCAGGCTCATGTGATGCTTAATGCTGCTTCTGTCTGGAGAATTTGTGGAGTCAAGGATTTTCTAAAATTCTCAATTAAGTTGGCAAGCAAAGCCTCTGGGACTGCTAAGTGGTATAATCACTGACTTTCAGAGTAAAAACTTTGTTTCTTTGCAGCTTTGGAAAAGCAATTTCTGGTTGTAATTTCATTGTTTTGAAATGAATTGTGAAGATGTAATTGGCTGCAAAATGAAACACAAATTTGACCTCTTTGACATCAGCCATAAAGCAGACACCAAATAACACAGCTAGCTGCAACCAGTTCTGTTCACAGAACTACAAGAATATTAGTTTGTATGTCTAAAACAGCAGAGTATTTTGATGTAAATCTTCACAAGGCAGAAGGTAAGAATATTTAATCTTTAAATATGCTTTAATGGAGAACTAATCAAAGGAAATATATATATATATATATACATATAAAATTTCACTATTTTGAACATACATAAAATCTTTCATTTTCCACCCTGCCAAATTATCTTACATACATGTACATGCTTTATTTTCATACATTGGTAATGTTCAATTTAAAGGAAGAGAAATAAATCTTAGGTTTCTTGTTCATGAGATACATAACATAAACTTGCAGGCTAGCTGAATTAAAAAGATTTGAATTTCCAGATCTCTCTAGATGGGAATCCTGAGTTCTGGTACTAAAAGGTAATAAAGAGTCACAAAAACACAACTTCATAAGGGAAAAAAAATAATTAACTGAATGATTGTTCTTCCTGTCAAGAGTGACGTGACCATTTTATCCCATCTTTCTACTAAGTTTTGTTGTGATGTGACTATCTCAAACTCTGTGTTAACTCTGCATGATTAAACAGGGCAAGAAAAAAACTTCAGAAGCTTTCAAGTTGCTGGGAAGCATTGTATGTTTTTCTCAGATGCTGTGACCATAGGGCGAGATACATTTACTGGCATCATCTTGAATTTCTGAGAGAAGATAGGAGAAGAAATGGCAGAATACTTTCCAAAAAAACTCTTTACAGGTTTTATTTTTTATTCTTTTCTGCTTGGCCTTGTGAACATTAGAAAAATGAGAACATTGATTTTTTTTCTTAATATTACCAAACCTATTTTAACAGGTAGAATACAAATTGTTCATTTTGGGGAAAATGTTCTAATGTAGATTTGGAAAGATGACTTTTCTTGTTGTTCTGTTATGATATATTTGGAACTGTGGTCTTTGTTGGCTTAAAATACTATCTTGTTTGCATTAAACATTTTTTCTTCAGAATAACCTTTTTACTGCGTTATATTTGATGTCATTTGAATCAACTCATTGCCTTTTCAAGTACTTAAATTTGTAGAGGAAAGTCATCCGTGGCTAGTACCAGCAGTGAGGAGATATTGCTTCAATATTTTGCTGGGATGACTTTTTTTCTCTATTACTAAGTCTGTAGCACAACACTTTGTAAAATCAGTCTAAGGTTTCTAATTCAGCAGTGAATAATTTCAGCAGTAAATTCCTTTTTATAGAATTACTGATCAGCTGTATGCCTTGGTGATGTCTCTTTTTATTTGGCATGCCAAGTATGCACTGTGTTGGGAGTTACATCATAAGAAAAAAAATATCTTCCTCCTCGACAAGAGGTTTCTGATGTGATTTTACAGATGGCTATCTCCACTGAATTCACACAATCTGCACAAAGCTGACATTCTTCATGCAAGTGCAGACAGATAATGCATGCATTCTAAATAATTAGTCTTTAAGATATTGTACCATATTTGGTGTATCTTCATGTATTTTTTTAATCACCTTAACTTTGCATAATATATTTATTGGTCGCAAAGACAACCAGACAGAATTCAGTATAATATTCATCCCCACTACTCTGGAGTTCTGAGTGTCTGAATGTAAGTGAACTAAGATTTTAACCTTCCTGTAGTGGAAATTTAAACTTTGCATGATTTTCTTTAAATTTATTGGGTAGTGAATAGAAATGATATCTTGATATACAATTAGAAGAAGAATTTGGTATTCTTGAAAATCTATTGTTTGTCTATTTGGCTGTTTTCCTTTTTTTTTTTTTGTTTGAGAAAGGAAGATAATATAATAAATGTTAGAACATTTTGCAGCATACTAAACTCTGTAAGCACTGTTCATTTTTAATATGGAATTATTATTATTATTGTTGTTGTTGCCATTTAGGAAGGTAATACTTAGATCTGCTAGTATAAACTAAAAGTTTATTTTGGTTTAAGAGAACCAAAGCATTCAGGGTAATCATACATCAACATTTGTACACACTGTTGTAATCCAGGTACTTAGTATTCTGTAAAGAGATTACAGACCATCAGCACTCGTTTTTGAATGAGTTTCAAGAATTTCAGTTTTTCTTATTATCAAGAAGATCCTACATTAAATAAATAAATAAATATCGGAGCAATTCATTGAGCAATATGTTTAATTCAGATAAGAATAATATGAATTTTCAGTAAAAGGCTACAGGTAATGAACAGACAGACTTTGAAGAGAACTAGTTATCACCTGAACTGTGAATCTGAACTGGAGAGAGTAAAAGGCTCCAGTGTTGCTGAAATAGATCATAGTCTTGATGTGTTATTAAATATTTTATTTCTTTTATTGTAAAGGAGAAATGGTGAACAATATAACATGCTCTGTGATTACAGTCACTCCTTCCCAGTGCTTGGCCAGAAGTTTTTTGTGCAACTTGGAGATCACTGTTTTCTACCTGATATAGAGGCACACAAACACAAGCAGATGCTGCATACATCCAGCTGTTGAATCATTTAAGCACCTGGCAATATTTCTTAACTGATGTGGTATATGATATTGAAAAATACATTTTTTTTTTTCTGGGACCCTGCTGAAAAGGTATTAGCTAAAAGCATTCCTTCTGCAGAATATTTCCATATAACAATTCTAGATGACTAGCAAATCAGTTATGCTTCATCTGTACTTGGTGAGTAGTACAACGCTTTAAATAACAGCAGAGGAAGTCTCTTTAAAGGAAAATTAGTTTTATTATAGTGGATTTCTGAAAAGGCTGTAGGTGGATTAAAAGACCAAAACCTACCTGGCCTGGCCAAAGCTTAACAAGGAAAGAAGAATATCCTGCTTCTTAATTCTTCAGTATGACAAAACTTGGGAGTAAGTTTTATTTATTTATTTATTTTATTTTATTTTATTTTATTTTATTTTATTTTATTTTATTTTATTTTATTTTATTTTATTTTATTTTATTTTATTTTATTTTATTTTATTTTATTTTATTTTATTTTATTTTATTTTATTTTAATTTGCTTTTATTTGCTTTTTATTTTATTTTAATTTGCTTTTATTTGCTTTTTATTTTATTTTAATTTGCTTTTATTTGCTTTTTATTTTATTTTAATTTGCTTTTATTTGCTTTTTATTTTATTTTAATTTGCTTTTATTTGCTTTTTATTTGTTAGTACTGGTATTGTCAACAAGCTTTTTGTTGTACTTCATAAGTAAGCACATCCTAAATATTGCTAAATATATACAGTGGTTCTTGTATGAAATTACAACACAAAGACCCTGTACTGTGTTTTACCTCAGAGGTAGCTAGTGTGAGATGGATTGTACAAAAACAGTGTCATCAGCAATGGTACTCCATAAATAAGGGCTGATATTTTCACTGGATATAATATATTAGCATCTAGGTATGACTCATAGATCAGGAGAAAGAGTGTTAGTGTTCATTTGTGAAAACTGTGGTAGGAAAACTAAAACATATCAGAATGGAAATCCAGTTCATTTTCAGCATCACTCTAATATTTTATTGTGTTAGAACAAAGTGCAATTTATTATTGACCCAGAATAAAAGTTGTGTTAGCTCATACAGAAATGAAAACTCTACTAGGGTTAGGAGAGCTTTTCTTTGTTTCATTCATTCATTTCATATTATTTCATTAATTCAGTCATATTTTGGGCCCAAAGTAAATGATTTTGAACCCTACACATGGAAAATGATACTCACACCCTTTCAACTTTTTATTTTATTGTGTTTGTGGAATTTTCCATTTCACAAATTCCAGAAACTCCAGTCTATAGATCAGAGTAGCCTTTTGTTGTTGTTGTTGTTGTTGTTGTTGTTGTTTTTTTGGTCTGGACATCTGATGCAGGGCTTTATCAGCACTGCTAAGGAGCTTTAATCTAACTCTATATTGAGACTTCCTCTGCTTTTGCATGATGTTGTTGAGTTATGCTCAACATAACATTTGGCATAGATTAGCTTATATCTGTGCATTTCAATAGAAAGTTCTACCATATTTAACATGACCTACGGTTGTGAGATATTTAAATTTAAGAGATGCGACTCTGCTTCAGGCAAAGATATAAGTATAAAGGTCTATGCTGAGTACATGAGTGTAAATACCACAAACATTGAAAAAAATATAAAATGTAAAAAGTTACAATACTTATAACAAAATGTAAAATATTGTAAAAGGAAAAAAGTACAGTAATATCTGTATTATTGGAAACTCTTCCTGCTCACCAAGGGAAAATATTTCTGTTTGATTTTTAGTTTTGACCTTGGTTATCCATTTAAGAAGGATTTAGAATAGAATTACAATGAACTGATAAAAAAAAAATCACAAACAGATCAAAAAATCACCAATTTTATTGAAAAGTTTATCTAGACTATTTTTTTTGGTTAGAGTTTTACTTAAATTGGAGCATGAAATTGCTCTATTATTGTTAGCATCAAATCAAGCTGTAAATCTTTTAAAAAATATGTGCTGTATTTGCAGTCAGCAGCCTGACCTTAAATTTGGAAATATCTGGTACCTATTCAGCACCAACTGTTCAGTAGCAGTTCAGTATCACTATAACTTGTCTGCTGGAAAGACATACAAAGCAGAAGTTGTTTGTCAGGCGTGATCTACTTCTGACAAACTCAGAGTACAGAGCTGAACAGTAACTGAATTTTAGTCAAACATTTCAAAGGAATAACCATATCTAATGAGACCAGATAACTCTCAAGGATAAATAATTTATAAACCATCTTGTGAAAATAGACATTGGACTAAAAAACACTTCTATATCTTTATATTTCACTTTGAAATACTATTTAAAGCTTTCAAAACACTCAAATACTCTCTCTGGAAAATATGACTGGGAAGTGTTAGCCACTATTTAATGGCTAACACTAATACAAACTATTGAACTATGATTGAAGAATGGAATAAACTTTGTTAGGTTATGTAATAAAAGCTCCTCTGCACACCCACTAAGGAAACAATGTCGGTATACTTGGCAAAACAAATAATACCCTGCTGGCTGCACAGCAGGAGCCATCATTCCCTCAAAACTGTCACAGGAGCCATCTGCCCATCAAAAGCCCACCTCTGCTCCAGAAAAGTTCCACGTCTAGGTGTGAAACCCACTGGGATGAGTCACCCAGAACAGCTCTTGGGGTCACCTTTCAGAATAAGGAAGGTTGCTGTCCAGAGGCCTGGGATGTGTTATGAGATGTAGTAGAAGAGTATTTCAGGATAGCACAAAACTTACTATGGGATATTTAGAGGAGGAACTGAAGGTGGGAAAGAGATGGACCTAAGTGATTTAAGGAGAAAGAAGTGTTGGAAAATAGAGGGATAATTAGATAAAAAGGGCTGGTCAATGGCTGGGGACCATTAGTGATCTGGTTGGTATGCTTGCCTTGCCATGCATCTCATATCTTACGAAATGCCTTCATAACTCTTTCCTGGGGGACACTATATTCCGTGTGTGTGTGTGTTTATGTGTCTGTATGGGGCTATACAAAGAAACCAGAGTCAGAAAGTGGTGGGAGGGCTCTGTGCCCACGGCATCTGTATGGGTGTGTGAGTGTGTGATTATTATTGAAGTTCAAGCTAGACAGTTGGTGAACAGATGTGGCCTGCAAGAAAAGGGTGAGTGGGTATCTTAAAAGCCAGCTCTGGGTGTGAGAATGCCTGACTAGCTGTAAGGGTGAAAGTGTACAGGGGTCTGCTATGGTACCAGGGGAGTCCTGGCTAACTGCATCTGTGTGTGTGTCCATGGCTGTGTGCCTGTCTGTCTGTAGGTCTGTACCAGCAACTGTAGTGGGTTTGTGTATGTTGATGTGCTGCCAGCTGGGGAGACTGAATCCAGGACTGGCTATTGGGCAGACTGTTTGATCCAGATTCTATATGTGTATATGCATTCTTACCAGTAGACCTTGGTCCTGCTCAGCCAGGCTACTGTTAACATTCATGTGAGTGCTCCATGTGTCAGACCATGGGCCAGCTACATGTATAAATATATATATAGTGTTTACATGTGGTCTCTGTTTATGTTCGTACTGGGAAAACTCTTTTGATCTCTTTGCTGGTAGGAGCTGGGGGCATGACGCTGCAGCAGCCTCAATTATCTCAGGTTGTGGGATTGGAACGATGTTTTCCTCTAACAAAATTCTAGATACTAGTTTTCCTTTCCTCAGACGCTCTATTTGAGTATGGCTCACTCATGCTGTTTAGATGTTTTAAAGTGATTTTAAGAAATAAACTCATCCTTGTGGTGGTTTTACACTGCTGATCAGCTGAATTCCACCACAATCACTCCTTCTTCAAAAGAAGAGGGGTAGAAGAAAGTATGCTGGAAAGGAAAAAGTTGAGGTGTTAAGATAAGGATAATTTAATTAAAGGGAAAAGAAAGAGGGGAAAACAAAACAAAACAAGAAAGAGGAAGCAAAGAGGGAAAAAAACATAAATGAACAAGTGATGTTTGGTCACATCCTGGGAAGCAAGACCTACATGATTTTATGATTATGAATACATGAAGCTGTTTGGGATGACAGACGTCTTCATAAGGAGAGTCCCCCCTTCTCCTTCTCCTTTTAGTTCCCTAGCTTTTATTGGTGTGTGACATCATATGGTATGGAATATCTCTTTGGTCAGTTTAGGTCAGCTGCCATAGTGATGTCACATCTTGCCCACTCCCAGCCTACAGCCTTTGAGGGGGTAGGAGGGAGTCTGGATCGTGTGCCAGTTCTGCACAGCAATAGACAAAACACTGGTGTGATACCAGTGCAGTTCTAGCTACAAGTGCAGAGCACAGCACTGTATGGGCTGCTGCAGGGAAAATTAACTCCATCCCAGCCAGACCCAATAAATAACCAAGACAATGTAGATTCCAGTTTGACAGGAAATTATGTAGGAGTGCTGTGGATCTGATCCATTGTGACTTTAGGGTTCTGTCCTAAGCTGGTGATCAGCTCCCTGTGATGTGGGAGAAAAGAACAGCCATTTTGCTAAGATATTTGTTAGCTGTTCAATGCTGGGTAGCTATCCAGAAAAAATATGCTAAAGAAGAGTCACCTTGAGAACTCAAAGAGATTTTCAGTGTGAATTTGAAAGCCTATCTTTAAAACTAAAGCATGGTTCATTGATTGTATTCCTAAGCTGTTTCTGTCAGTCCATGTGTCACCCTTAGCCTCACAAGGAAATCAAACAAACTCATGAAAGATACTTTGTAGGAATTAGGCTATAACAGTGCCAATATTTACACTTAAAGGAATATTCCTATGGTATTTTTCTATGATGTTTGTGGACTGGCACATGTTTTTTCCCCCCCCTGGTTTGCCTCACTGACTGACAATGATTCCCCAAAGAAATAATGCCCTGACCGTGCAAAACTTGCATATAGGCTTTTGTGAATGTGGAGATAAGAGGTGTGATATTTTGAAGGCTTCCTTTCAGGCCATATCTGAGTCACCTGGTTATTGGAGCAGAATTCATTTTTTTTTGTATGTGTTTCTTGAGATGCACTAGGAGGTGGTATCTACTTTGAAGAGTTGCATCTTCCAATGGTATTAAATAAATGTCATTTAAATATCAAAACACATAGGAAACATTGTAAATTCTTATGTAGACCAATCCAAACTCCTCTATTGCTTTCTAATCCTACCGGTAACAATCTCCTCCAGGATAATGAAGTTGATGGGTCATTTACTGTCAATACTGTCTCTAGCATCTCTTCAAGTGGAAAATCGTGCAGCTCATTGAAATAAAGGACTTCAATGTTCCTCTTGCATTCTCATTACAAATGAAAAAAATGATCAGTCTAATACTTTTGTATGGAGTTGAAGAGCTTAATGCTAGTCGTATTATCATTATGAATAGTTTTTCTTGCCTTGTATTTATCTGCATTCTGACTTAGAAATTGTAGTGTTTACTGGTTTCTTAACATTTTGTTTATTTATTCATTTATTTTTTAAAGTGAAGACCAAAGCCGAATAGAGTAATGAAAAAGCATATTCATGGCCAAAAATTGACTGTTTTTGGCTTGGCCAAGACGCAGGCTGGTATTTACACTTTTGGTTATCCAACAAACACATACTTTGAAGAGACTGTTGTTTAAGAGAATATTGAGGAATTACTGTTCTTCTACTTACATATGAGAACAATGATACTTGTTTGAGGATATGCTATTCATGCTGAAATGATCTGCCTCCTATATTGTGAAGGTTTTCCTCAGTCACAGAATTGCCAAGCAGAAACAATGCCATGTAACTCATATGATTTAGTCACACAATACAAATAATTAATAAAAAATACTCAGAGAAGTACAGTAACAAGAGTACATAATTTGCAATCAACCCTTGGGCAGATATGTTCACATGAAGCATTTATGCTGAAATAATGAATACTCTCAGAAAACAGGTGGTTCAGAGATCATTTAACAGAAAAGAAAAAGCTGAATTCTTCAAGTAATCTTTTGTGATATGTGTGTTAGAATGGAGAAGAAATATAAAGGGTTACCATAGGTAATATAATCAGATTTATCTAGCCATTTTGGAGGAGAAAACACAAGGAGTGGTCATAGGTTCAAATAATGTAAACTCTTATCTGTTTCTTTTTCACAGGCTCTGATGCAGTCAGGCTGTAAGAATACACAAATTCTGAAGTTTTAGGGGCATGGGGAATTCTTTTCACTGGGTATTTGTAATATGGCTAGAAGTATAGGTTATTCCTGAAACAGCTTGACACAATCTCAGTACAAATATAGAAAACATCACAGAATTCTCACAGAACGGCTTGGGTTGGAAGGGACCTTAAAGATCATCTAGTTCCAACCTCTAGATGCCACCCAGTAGATCAGGTTGCCCAGGGCCTCATCTAAGCTGGTCTTGAACACCTCCAGGGGTGGGACACCCACAACTTCTCTGGGCAAGCTGTTCCAGTGCCTCACCACCTTCTGAGTGAAGAATTTTCTCCTAACCTCTAATCTAAATCTCTCCTCCAGTAGTTTAAATCCTGTACCACTATCTGATTGAGCAAAAAGTTGCCCTCTGTCTTTTCTGTAAGCCCCCTTTAAATATTAAAAAGCCGCAATGAGGTCTCCCTGGAGCTTTCTCTTCTCCAGGCTGTTCAGTCCCAGATCTCTCTTCTCAGCCTTTCTCCACAGGAGAGGTGCTCCAGCCCCTTGATCATCTTTCTGGCACTCCTCTGGACCTGCTTTAAAAGACCCACATCCTTCTTGTGCTGAGGGCCTCAGACTTGGATACACCACTCCAAGTGGAGCCCCACAAGGGCTGAGTAGAGGGTGACAGTCATCTACCTCAGCCTGCTGGCTGCATTTATAGAACACTTTGTTGCAGCCCAGGATGCAGTTGGCCTTCTGGGCTGCAAGTGGACACTGCTGGCTCATGTCAAGCTTTTTGTCAACCAGAACTCCCAAGTTTTTCTCTGCAGGACTGCTCTCAATGAGTTTTTCTCCCAGTCTGTTCTCATGTCTGGGATTGCCCTGAGCCAGGTGCAGCACCTTGCGCTTGACCTTGTTGAACCTCAATAGGTTCACATGGGCCCACTTGTGTAACTTGTCCAGGTCCTTTTGGATGGCTTCTTTCCTTCCATAGTATCAACCGCACCACTCAACTTGGTGTCATCTGTAAATTTGCTGAGGGTGCACTCACTGTCTATGTTGTTGATAAAGACATTGAACAGTACCGGTCAGAGGACAGACTCCTCAGGTACACCACTCATCACCAGCCTCCACTTGAACATATAGCCATTGACCACCACTCTCTGGGTGCAACCATCAAGCCATTTCCTTATCCATTGAATGGTCCACCCTTCAAATCCATATATTTTCAATTTGGAGATCAGGATGTCATGTGATACTGTGTCAAAGGCCTTGGAAAAATCCAGGTAGATGAGATCAGTTGGTTTTCCCTTGTCAGCTGAGGTAGTCACTCCATTGTAGAAAGCTACCAGTTTGGTCAGGCATGATTTGCCCATGGTGAGGCCATGCTGGCTGTCTTGGATCACCTTCTCGTCCTCCATGTACCTTGATGTTGCTTCCAGGAGAATATGTTCCATGATTTCCCATGCACAGAGGTGAGGCTCATAAGTCTGTATTTCCCTGGGTCTTACTTTCCACCCTTTTTAAAAATGGGAGCGATGTTTCTGTTTTTCCAGTCACCAGGGACTTCGCCTGAATACCATCGTGACTTTTCAAATATGATGGAGAGTGGATTGGCAACTACATCAGCCACTTCCCTCAGGACCCTAGGATGCATGTCATCAAGTCCCACAGATTTGTACCTGTTTAATTTCATCAGGTGGTCTCAAACCTGCTCTTTGCTTACAGTGTGTGGAACTTTGCTCCCCCAGCTCTCATCTACAAATTCA
The DNA here is from genome assembly GCF_964034855.1 of Anser brachyrhynchus. Taxonomy (NCBI): domain Eukaryota; kingdom Metazoa; phylum Chordata; class Aves; order Anseriformes; family Anatidae; genus Anser; species Anser brachyrhynchus. Next base: position 35,284,315 of record NC_137697.1, read on the forward strand.
AGGAAACTAGAGACGTGAGAAACCTGACTGGCAGTGGAGACTGAGGCAAAGAGGCTGTTGAATACCTCATCCTTCTCCATGTCCGTCATTACCAGTTCACCTTTCTCATCCGTCAGAGGGGGGACACTCTCCTTGGCCTTTCTTTTCTGAGCAATGTACCTACAAAATCCCTTCCTGTTATTCTTTGCATCCCTTGCCAAGCTCAGTTCAATCCGTGCCTTGGCATTCCTGATCATATCCATGCACATCCGGATAACATCCCTGTTCTCATTTTAGGCCACAAGTCCATGCTTCCACTGCCTGTGTATTTCCTTCTTGTGCCTCAGTTTGACCAGCGGGTCCTTGCTCAGCCATCCCAGTTGACTGCCCTCCCTGCCCACTTTTTTATGCAAGGGGATGGAGATTTAAGCCATTTGTCCCTTTTCCTGAAATCATGGTAAAATGTATTTCTTTTTATATTGTTATTCACAGCTTCCTTACAGAGCAAAAGAAGGAAACACAACCTGAAACCCAAGTTATTTATTTTCTGTCAAAGTAAACAATAGAAAAAGTATATCATTCTAAGGTGGCTTATTCAGCAAGACCCAAGTATGTATATAAGAATAAACAAACAAACAAACAAAAAAAAGAACTAAGCCAGCACACTTTGCAGGACAGTTAAAGTCTACAATCACTGCATCCTCAAACAAAAAGTCCAAGGACAAATGTCATAGTGATGAGGAAGGTTCACACAATGACAATCACACCACTTAAACCTTACTTACCTTATCTACCTCCAAACTAGTGTTCTAGTGTTTGACCAGCAGGACTTGCTCAGCCATCTCCATTTCCTGTCCTCCCAGCTCGCTTTCTTACACATGGGGATGGAGAGTGCCTGTGCTCTAAGAAAAGCATCCTTAAACAGTTGCCAGCTGTGTTCAGTTCCTTTGTCCCTAACAACAGTGTTCCAGGGGATCTTGTCCACTAGGTTTTTAAACAGCTAGAATTTTGCTCTTCAGAAGTTCAGGGTCCTGAATTTGCTATTTGCCAGGCCCCTATTTGAAGGGGGTGAGCAGAACTGCCACCCTGGACTTCTGGAGCGCAGACTTCAGCCTACTTAGGAGACTGGTTGGTGGAATCCCTTGGGAGGTGGTCCAGGATGGCTGGACACTATTGAAGAAGGAAATCTTAAAGGTGCAGGAGCAGGCCTTCCCCACATGCCAAAAGATGAGCTGGTGTGGAAAACTGTCCTGGCTGAACAGAGAGATGTGGCTAGAGCTCAGGAAGAAAAATAGTGTTTATGAGCTTTTGAATAAGGGGCGGGCTGCTCAGGAGAACTATAAATATGTCGTGAGATTGTGCAGGGAGAAAATTAGAAGAGCCAAAGCCCAGCTGGAGCTCAGTCTGAGTACCGCTGTTAAAGGCATAAAAAATGTTTTTACAAATTCGTAAACAAGAAAAAGAGGGCTAAGGAAAATCTGCATCCTTTATTGGCTGTGAGGGGAAATCGTGAAAATTGATGAGGAAAAGGCTGAAGTACTTGAAGACTTATTTGCCTCAGTCTTTAGCAGCAAGACCAGTTGTTCTCCAGGTACCTAGTCCCCTGAGGGAGACTAGTAGATAGGGATAGGGAGGGGGACTAGTAGATAGGGAGCAGAATGAAGCCCTCATAATTCATGAGGAAATATTTAACAACCTGATAAACCACTTAAACATATGCAAGTTTATGGGGTCAGATGTGATCCACCCAACAGTACTGAGAGAGCTGGTGGAAGTGCTCACCAGGATGCTTTCCATCAGTTATTAGCAGTCCTGGCTATCAGGGAAGGTCCCAGTCAACTGGCAGCTAGCAAACGTGATCCCCATCTACACGAAGGGCTGGAAGGAGGATCCAGGCCTGTCAGTCTGACCTCAGTACTGGGGAAGCTCATGGGACAGATTATCTTGAGTGCCATCATGTGGCACCTACAGAGCTATCAGGCAATCAGACCCATTCAGCATGGGTTTATGAAAGGTAGGTCCTGCTTAATCAGCTTGATCTCCTACAATAAGGTGATATGTTAAGTGGACAAGTGAATGGCTGTGGATATTGTCTACCTAGATTTCAGTAAGGCTTTTGACACTGTTTCCCACAGCATTCTCCTGGAGAAACTGGTTGATCATGGCTTCAGTAGGTGTGTGCTTTGTTGGGTTAAAAGCTGGCTCTGTGGCTGGAAGGGACATGGTGAATGGAGTTAAATACACCTGGAGGCCCATCACAAGTAGTGTCCCCCAGGGCCCAGTATTGGGGCCAGTTCTCTTCAATTACTTCATCAATGATCTGGATGAAAGGATCCCTCAATAAGTTCACAGACAACACCAAATTGGGTGTGAGTATTGACCTGAATGAGGGTAGGAAGGGTCTAGAGAGGGTCTGGACAGGCTGGATCAATGGGATAAGGCCAACGGTATGAAGTTCAACAAGGCTAAATGTTGTGCTCTGCACTTGGGGAACAATAACCCCATGCAACACTACAGGCTGGGGGAAGAGTGTCTGAAAATCTGCCCGGCAAAAGGGATCTGGGGGTATTGGTCAATAGCCAGGGAATATGAGCCAGCAGTGTGCTCAGGTGGCCAAGAAGGCCAACAGCATCCTCACTTATATCAAAAATCAAGAGGTCAGCAGGACTAGGGAAGTGATTGTCCCCTGTACTTGGCTCCAGTGTGGCCACACCTCGAACACTGTGTTCCGTTTTGGGCCCTTGGACAAGAAGGACACAGGTGCTGGAGCGTGTTCAGAGAAGGGCAACGAAGCTGGTGAAGGATCTAGAGAAGTAGTCTTATGAGGAGCAGCTGAGGGAGTTGTACCAAATATGTAGTAATGGTACATTTCCAAAATCTAGACATAAGCAGTTTCAAGAGATCGGTTTTTTATTCACATTCAGTGTGACATGAAGAATAATCTGCAGAAAAAATATTCAGACAGATTTATTTATTTATTTTAGAATTTTTGTTTTAAGACAGGATGTGAATTTGAGTGAATTTAAACAAAAGAAAAACAGATTTTGTTTTTCACTCTTTATCTCCTATCCTGTAAACACAGCATTTGAACTTCCCACTGAAAAAAAACGTGTTTATAAGAGCTGATGGATGAAGTAAGCAATGAGAAATTAATGACTCTTTCACCATTGAAAGTAGTTTTTAGATAAATAGATAATAAAAATATAAGCCAGTACACATAGAACCCGACAAATTAAGTGATTGCAAGAAGTAGAAGTTTTCATATAAATGGTACATTTTTATGTTACCTGTTTTTTTTCTTTTTTTCAAGATTCTGAAAGACTTATTGTATCTTATAATTTTTAAGTAATTTTTGTGTAGTTGGAGCATAGTTTTGCTCAATTTGGAATGGAAGGAAAAATCCTTAGTTTCTTAATTTCAGAACCATGTCCAAATTTTTGTGCAGGATTTCAACTGTTTCCAAGCAGAAACTTTCAGCCAAGTTGCCAGGTGTTAAAATATTTTTTTCCCACATGAGGGCATCAGAGTTGTTCCAACACAATATACAGAAGACACCTTGTTATGCTGTTTAGTTTCCTATTTTCAGGACAATGGGAAATAAAGGTGCACATAGAAAATATTGCTTCAGTTTTACAGTGCAAAAGAAGTAATCTACTTCGTGTATTTGAGAATGAGCACTGTCATTTTGCAAAATGGTGTCAACGACAATATTTCCTTGGGTCAAATTATATTGACAGAACTCACAAGAGTAGATCACGACAGTATAATAATTAGAGTGTAAGCTACTGTTTGTCTTGGACAAGACCTAATAATAAAAACAGGTTGTAACCAGAATAGGGATGTTATCAAACAAATAGCTACGTAAGTGCTTGCAACTTTTTGTTTATTAGTCTCACAAGTAGCAGTAGGAGATGGAAGTAGCATGATCCAAAACCACACAGTGTTCCTTTTTCTTGTTTTTCTCTTATCAGCTGTCTCCTTGAAGACGTAGAAAGCTAGATACATCTTCAAAGGGGAGAAATGGAAGAGAGAGTAGAGTTCTGTTTTCATTTTATTTTTATAGTCAGCTTTAAATAGCTATGTGTGCTTCTGAATCCTACAACACACTTGTGCATTGCCCACTAGTAGGAATGCTAGAAAAAACTTGCAAGGAGTCAACTCCATTGCATCTTTGTGAGAATGTGGTAATCTTTCTCTTATCACTTGTTGCAATTCTGTTGCACAATTCCAATTATAATGGTTAATTTAGTTTTTAAAATTCCCATGTGCCTGTTCCATTTAATCTCACTGGTTTCTTACCCAGTGCAGCAAGTCTCTTAACTGAGCAAGCTATTTCCCCTCTGCTTTTCTTTCTCTTTCTTTCTTTCTCTCTTTCTCTCTTTCTCTCTTTCTTTCTTTCTCTCTTTCTTTCTTTCTTTCTTTCTTTCTTTCTTTCTTTCTTTCTTTCTTTCTTTCTTTCTTTCTTTCTTTCTTTCTTTCTTTCTTTCTTTCTTTCTTTCTTTCTTTCTTTCTTTCTTTCTTTCTTTCTTTCTTTCTTTCTTTCTTTCTTTCTTTCTTTCTTTCTTTCTTTCTTTCTTTCTTTCTTTCTTTCTTTCTTTCTTTCTTTCTTTCCTTTCTTTCTTTCTCTCTCTCTCTCTCTCTCTCTTTCTCTCTTTCTCTCTTTCTCTCTTTCTCTTCTTTCTCTTCTTTCTCTTTCTCTCTCTCTCTCTCTCTCTCTCTCCTTCCTTCCTTCCTTTCTTCCTTCCTGTCTTTATGTCTTTCTCTCTCTCTGTTTCTTTCTTTTTTCTATTGTATTGTTATCAGTGCTAGTTATGCACAGGAACAAAATTCATTATTATCTGGACTTGTGGTGCAGTGATGTTCGTCAGGACCATGCTTTAATTTTATAGTCTTACAGAAAAGTTGAAGAGTGTCACATGTTACCATTACAATTTTACATTTTGTTTTCCATGAATAAACAGATGAATATGATTTAGAAGATTCCTTCCAGTTGAGAATAGATGCTTTCCCATAGCTAGTTAGCATATTATTTAACAATTTTCATACAGTTATTCATTTGCATCTTAAAATTACTTAATAAAACTATAGTAGAACAAGAATGAAATTTATTAGACTACGCTTCTTAGAAAGTAATATAGAGAAATCCTGTCATGATACCCAGAAAGATCAAATAACTGGAGCAGAATTTCAAGAGGACTTTGGGCTCTGGATCTGTGTATCCTGTGAGCTTGGACCTGTTCAGATCTCAGAGCTGAGCTCATTTCTATTGTAAGTTGGCAGAAGATTTATAAAATTGTGCTTTAAGTACAATATCCTATCATTAATTAATAGTATTTTCTTACAGAAGCAAATAATTGAACCTCTGCTTAAAACCCATGAGTGCTAGTTCTTCTGGTATAGTAAATCAAAGAAACTTAAATAAATGTTATTGTCCATTTTCTCTACAGGCTTTCGGCTACTAGTTTATAGGAAAGCACAGTTGTGCTGAAAAACATTCATTGGAAGGTGGTATTTTTGTCTTAATGATCTACAGGTATAACAAATGACTTTGAGATACACAGTACTTTTAAAAAAAAAGGCAAAAAAAATTATAATTAGAAGTGATGGGTGCCAAGAGTGAAAACTGATGATTTGACAAAGACTTTCTTTTGTCTCAAGTTTCATTCATTTTCTTCCCCAATTGCTTTACAGCTTAACTCATCCAGTTTATTGTGCAGATAAGCTGTATTTATAAGTATGCTTGACCCTGTGTGTGAGTGTGGGGAGTATGTGTTTGGATAGATGAATTACAAATCCCAGCTCTATTGATGACTAGAAATGGTTGAGTAGTTTTCCAGTGTATTCTTTTTGCTGTTAGTGCAGGAGAGTTTTCCACCTCTCTCTCTCTCTCTCTCTGATTCTTTAATCAGAATCAACAGATAGTTTGTGGCAAACTCAGTAAAATTAAGGGAGAATGTAAAAGCTTCTAGGTAGCACAATGAGCAGTTCCTGCTGACACACAAATCCCCTCAGGTTCCCACTGAGGCAGACACCTATTGATTTCTTTGTTTTCCACCTTCACAAGTCATAGATTTCCCTGTCTATCTCCAAGTAAAGAATATAGTCAAACTAATTATGTACTTAATTTGAAAAACCAAAAGGGCAACAGGTAGTGAAAAATGTTTGCAATGTGTTAGATGAATAGAAACTTGCTTCTATAGTTTTCATTTTTATCCAACTTCGCAGTAGTATTCTGACAAAGAGTAAATGAACCTTAGCTTAGGCAAGTTTAAATTATAGATCTCAGAGAGTGAATACACAAACTTTGCACTTTTGCTTCTTGAAGACAGAATGGGATATCAGTATTTCCAATTTTCTTCATTTAATTTTCATAAGGAAGTGAGGGGTTTGGATCTAATGAAAAGCTTAGAACAGAGACTGAGGAGAGCCTTATTTTCAGGTTGTTAGAATTCACAGGCCCGATAAAATCACATCCTCTCAGAATTTCCAAGCACTAGAAAATAAAAATCAATCTTCAAATGACCTTGACATTAATACTGGCGTGCTGTCCATTTGATCCTAAAACGACATCACCTTGGGCAAAGAGGAGGAGGATGTAGAGCAGTATACTTATTGTGCATCATTGTACAACATGCCTAAAATAGGAATAATAAAAAGGATATAATGAAGGCAAATGGGAGAAAGGCACAGGATAAGAGGCAGAGAAATATGAAATGATATACAAGTGTTAAACTGAAGCATCCATTGCACATTTACACTGGAGATCATAGCCTTCCTCTGTGAGAACTGTGAAATTTAAAACACACACACACACACACACACACACACATTAAACCAAACTCTCCTGTAATTCAGCATACTGTAAAAAAGGGATATTTAGCATGTCCTAAAAATCTAATGAAGCTTGCTACAACTTCCTAATCTGTATGATCTATGGTTGGGTTTGAAAACTGGGGAGATGGAGAAAAAACACAATGCAACAGCTAGAAAGAAGTCAACTGTAACTGTACAAAAAAACGGTGTGCCTATTACCTTAAAATATACCCAGACAAAGGGCCAATGCTTATATTTTAATGTTGTGTAATTAAAATAGATGAAGAATTCTTTTAGTCTTATTTTGGATCTTTTCCTATTCTGTTGTCTTTTTGATGTTCTCTGTGTTCTCCAGTGTGGATCTCCCTGAGAGCCTTTAAAAGTGGTAGAAGGACAGAAGAATATTTCAGTATCTACTAGCATGAAAACAGACAGATAAAACACTTCTGTTTCTGAAATCATGTTTGCAGTCTTATTATCAACATCTCTAAAATACTTGAGACTTGAAAAGTGGTGTGTGGGATGTAAAAAGGATAAACTGAAATACAGTGAATACTGTCACTCAAAAAGAAAAAAAAAGTTTTGATTTAACTGAGATACAAGAAACCTGACAATACTGTGTGCAGTTGGCTTATGTTCATCATGTACCATTTAAAAATGAGTTTACTGTGCATGTAAAGTTTGTCTATCTGTACTAAATTCCATTCTAAGCAAATAAATTAGC
>NC_137697.1:35296830-35318289 GCF_964034855.1 Anser brachyrhynchus
GGGGAACCATCCACATTCCCATGAAGATTCCCGCCCAGTTACAAAGGGCTAGTTTCAAAAAAAGTTAGAACTGTGGCAGTTTTTGTAAAACTATTGTGACCTTTTCAGCTTGATAGCTGAACCTTGTATACACAATGCAGGTAGCACTGTGACCAGTTTTGTAACACATCCAAAAAAACTTGAATGGTTTTAACTTTTAATTCTGACTATGTTTTGCAAGACATGCAACAGCTTTATAGGAGGGCCTTATCTCATTAACTAGGCTTAAGGCTGACCTTAAGAGAAATGTGAAGGAATTGAAAATCAGTTAAAAAGTCAGTGTGTGCTTGCAGTTGTAATTCTTCCTGTAGTAACTTGCATATTAATTTGCAATGAATATTAACTTAACTTCCTGTAGTAACTTGCATATAAGCCAACAAAGCAAGCATCCTGGTGGGGGTCTGTTATAGACCGCCAAACCAGGATGAGGAGACAGATGAGGCGTTCTGCAAGCAGCTGGCAGAAGTTGCGCAATTGCTAACACTTGTTCTCCTGAGGAACTCCAACTTCTCAGACATATCCTGGAAATACAACACAGCTCAGAGGAAGAAGTCTAGGAGGTTTCTGGAGAGCGTGGAAGAGAGTTTCCTGACACAGCTGGTTAGTGAGCCTACCAGAGGAGATGCCCCGCTTGACCTTCTGTTCACAGACAGAGAAGGACTGGTGGGAGATGTGGTGATAGGGAGCTGTCTTGAGCAGAGTGACCACAAAATGGTAGAGTTCTCTATTCTTGACAAAGTCAGGAGGGGGATCAGTAAAACTGCTCTCTTGGACTTCCGGAGGGCAGACTTTGAGCTGTTCAGGACACTGGTTGGCAGAGTCCCTTGGGAGGAAGTTCTGAAGGGCAGAGGAGTCCAGGAAGGCTGGGCACTCCTCAAGGAGGAAATCTTAAAGGTTCATGAGCTGTCTTTCCCCACGTGCCCAAAGACAAGCCGGTGCGGAAGAAGACCAGCCTGGCTGAACAAAGAGCTATGGCTAGAGCTTAGGAAAAAGAGGGTTTATGACCTTTGGAAAAGAAGGTGGGCCACTCAGGAGGACTATAAGGATATTGTAAGGCTGTGCATGGACAAAATTAGAAAGGCCAAAGCTCATCTGGATCTCAATCTGGCTACTGCTGTTAAAGATAAGAGAAAATGTTTTTATAAATACATAAACAAAAAAAGGAAAACTAAGGAGAATCTCTATCCTTTACTGGATGTGGGGGGAAACTTAGTGATGAGAGATGAGGAAAAGGCTTAGGTGCTTAATGCCTTCTTTGCCTTAGTCTTTAGCGGCAAAAGTAGGTTGTTCTCTGGATACCCAGAACCCTGAGCTAGTGGAAGGAGATGGGGAGCAGAATGTGGCCCTCATAATCCACAAGGAAATGGTTGGCAACCTGCTACAGCACTTAGGTGTATGCAAGTTGATGGGGCCAGATGGGATACACCCGAGGGTTCTGAGAGAACTGGCCGAACAGCTGGCCAAGCTGCTTTTCACCATTTATCAGTAGTTCTGGCTATCAGGGGAGGTCCCAATCAACTAACGGCTAGCAAATGTGATGCCCATCCACAAGAAGGGCCGGAGGGTAGACCCTGGAAACTATAGGCCTGTTAGTTTGACTTCAGTGCCAGGAAAGCTCATGGAGCAGATTATCTTGAGTGTCATCACGCGGCACTTGCAGGGCAACCAGGCGATCAGGCCCAGCCAGCATGGGTTTATGAAAGGCAGGTCCTGCTTGACAAACCCGATCTCCTTCTATGACAAAGTGACTTGCTTAGTGGATGAGGCTGTGGATGTAGTCTACCTTGACTTCAGTAAGGCTTTTGACACCGTTTCCCATAGCATTCTCCTGAAGAAACTGGCTGCTCTTGGCTTGGACTGGCATACGCTCCGTTGGGTTAAAAACTGCCTGGGTAGCTGGGCCCAAAGAGTTGTGGTGAATAGAGTTAAATCCAGTTGGAGGCCGGTCACTAGTGGAGTCCCCCAGGGCTCAGTATTAGGGCCAGTTCTCTTTAATACCTTTATCAATGATCTGGATGAGGGGATCAAGTGCACCCTCAGTAAGTTTGCAGACGACACCAGGTTAGGTACATGTGCTGATCTGTTTAAGGGTAGAAAGGCTCTGCAGGAGGATCTGGATAGGCTGGAGCGATGGGCTGAGGTCAACTGTATGAGGTTCAACAAGACTAAGTGCCAGGTCCTGTACCTAAGGCACAACAACCCCAAGCAGCGCTACAGGCTGGGAGATGTGTGGTTAGAAAGCTGCCTGGCAGAGAAGGACCTAGGAGTATTGGTTGATAGGCGGCTGAATATGGGCCAGCAGTGTGCTCAGGTGGCCAAGAAGGCCAAGAGCATCCTGGCTTATATCAGAAACAGTGTGGCCAGCAGGGCTAGGGAAGTGATTGTCCCCCTGTACTCGGCTCTGGTGAGGCCGCACCTTGAGTACTGTGTTCAGTTTTGGGCTCCTCACTACAAGAAGGACATCGAGGTGCTCAAGTGAGTCCAGAGAACAGCAACGAAGCTGGTGAGGAGTCTGGAGAACAAGTCTTAGGAGGAGTGGCTGAGGGAGCTGGGGTTGTTCAGTCTGGAGAAGAGGCTCGGGGCAACCTTATCACTCTCTATAAGTACCTTAAAGGAGGCTGTAACGAGGTGGGGGTTGGTCTATTCTCTCATATATCTGGTGGTAGGACAAGAGGGAATGGGCTAAAGTTGTGCCAGGGGAGGTTTAGGTTGGATATTAAGAAAAACTTCTTTACCAAAAGGGTTGTTAAGCATTGGAATGGGCTGCCCAGGGATGTGGTAGAGTCTGGAGGTCTTTAAAAGACGTTTAGATGTAGAGAAAGAAGTAGAGCTGAGTGATATGGTTTAGTGGAGGACTTGTTAGTGTTAGGTCAGAGGTTGGACTAGGTGATCTTGGAGGTCTCTTCCAACCTAGATGATTCTGTGATTCTGTGATATCCTTTCTATTATAAACACAGGAAAGTTCTCAGGTGTTTACAGCAACCTGGTAATGTGAATCTGAATATGTGAAAACTTCAAAACTTCAGTGAAGCCTATCATACACTCTACATTTTAGAGATGTTGTAGGACTCTTATTTACAAGATTTAAAAGGTGAAGGGGAATTCTATATATAAAAAAAAAGTAGTTATTTTCTTTTTCCACTTTCGCTTTAAAATGCCACTTCTAGCTACAGTTTTCTTTCATTCTTGGAATAACTTCATTTACCTTGAAACGTTTAATAGCAATCTTTGATCCACTACAACACAGTCTTTTTGCAATTACACAGCTCACTGTCAGCTTTCAGGGAAACTTAAAAGCAAGAACTATGTATACTCCAGGACTAGCAGCATGTAAATTTATGAACTAGTAGCCTCCATGAAAAAAGTTTTACTGGAAAATTAATGGCAATTTAATCAGTTTTCACACACACACACACACACGCACACACACAAAGATGAGGATGCTTCACTCAATGAGTAGTTACGGACAAATACATTTTACAGATGTAAGACAGATGAAAAATACATATCTTAATTTTATGCTTTTAAAGAGATGCAGATTTTGACTAATGATTTTAATGAATCATGGGATTATTATTTTTGAATAATTGCTTTGTTTGCCCAATTTTAAACTTGGAGTGGGAAAAATATGAGTTTGCTACATTTTGTAATGTATGCATTTTTCACATCTATTTGCATGTTTATATTCAGAATTCTGTAAAAAGACCTAAAACTTTATCACTGTTTTAAATTAGGAAAAATACAACCAGAAAAAAAAAAAAAATCAGTCCTTTCAAAGACTGAGTGAATTGAGGACCCCCAAAATGCAAGTGCATCAGTAGTTTCTATTTTAACTGGTGTTTGCAAGTATTGCTACTTGATGATTACAGCTGTTTGTTGATCTATTAGTGCATAAGAACATTCAATAAGTATTAAGATTTTTAATGCTACCCTATTTAGAGAAACAAGGAATTGTGGTGGTTGGAAGAAAACTCTGGAGGTCATCTTCCCTTCCCTTCCCTTCCCTTCCCTTCCCTTCCCTTCCCTTCCCTTCCCTTCCCTTCCCTTCCCTTCCCTTCCCTTCCCTTCCCTTCCCTTCCCTTCCCTTCCCTTCCCTTCCCTTCCCTTCCCTTCCCTTCCCTTCCCTTCCCTTCCCTTCCCTTCCCTTCCCTTCCCTTCCCTTCCCTTCCCTTCCCTTCCCTTCCCTTCCCTTCCCTTCCCTTCCCTTCCCTTCCCTTCCCTTCCCTTCCCTTCCCTTCCCTTCCCTTCCCTTCCCTTCCCTTCCCTTCCCTTCCCTTCCCTTCCCTTCCCTTCCCTTCCCTTCCCTTCCCTTCCCTTCCCTTCCCTTCCCTTCCCTTCCCTTCCCTTCCCTTCCCTTCCCTTCCCTTCCCTTCCCTTCCCTTCCCTTCCCTTCCCTTCCCTTCCCTTCCCTTCCCTTCCCTTCCCTTCCCTTCCCTTCCCTTCCCTTCCCTTCCCTTCCCTTCCCTTCCCTTCCCTTCCCTTCCCTTCCCTTCCCTTCCCTTCCCTTCCCTTCCCTTCCCTTCCGTTGCCTTGAGGTCAGCATCAGACTGCTTAAAACAGAAGTGTTGGAGGGGCTACAAGCCACGGTCAGTCACAGCCAAAGCTCACTGAAATCACAGGGGTTGCTGGAGCTGTCCAGCTGTCCAGTGATGAAGACAAAAGATCCCAAAGGGGAAAGCCTGTTTTAGGGGTTGTGCAGTAGTTTTTCCAAAACAGACAGTGATTCCACCAAAGAGAAGGACCAGCCCCAGGGATGGGGCTGTCAGCATGGCCGTGCCTATGGCAGCTGAGTTGTGTGCAGGTCTTGAGGACCTGCCACCAACCTGTGGGGTCAGAGGGCTTGTACAACCCTGGCCCAGTGCTGGGAAGCAGGAGTCTGGGAGAGCAGCATGGAGACATGCTCTGTTGTGGCATTTATGCTACACCAAGTCAGCACTCAGACCTGGAAATTTCATCCGCTGTTGAGTCAGTGTTGGAAAGCATTCCCTAGAGTGGGTTGTTCTGTTGTTTTAAAAAACACTCCCCTGAATGTGACCCAGATGTTTATTGGAGGTAACAGAAGTCAAACCGCAGAGCTCACCACAGCATGGTTCTGAAGCTGGCTCGAGGTGTGGCCATAGGGCCGGATGGCCGCTGCCCTGCACTCAGCCGGGTTGGCTCCCCAGAAGTGCTGGATGTGGGAGCCTGCTGGAAGGTGGTGTTGGAGGGCCTCTGAACGGCATTTTCTCTGGATGCTGAGTCATGTCCCACAGGCCTCCTTCTCAGTGCTGAGGGGCTGTGGTCAGCAGCTGAGTTGTGGGCTGGAGTGGCAGTGAGGGGACCTACTCCGGTCCCTCTCTCTGGCCACATCCCTGCGGTGATGGGTGGAAGAGATGACCATGTACTCCCCTACTCCTCGTACTCCCACGTACTCGCCCTTGTTGCCAGTGGGAAAGCCCCAGGAAGCACCAGGATGGCTGAGGTTGGACGGGTTGGAAGGGTCATCTGGGCCAACACCCCTGCTATAACAGGCTCACCTAGCGCAGATTGCCAAGGAAGATGTTTAGAGAGCTATAAAAGATCTGCCTCTAGATGGCCATGAAGGATCTACATGGGCAAAGAGGCCACCACATCTCTGGGCAATCTGTCACTATGCTCAGTCACCCTCACAATAAAAAGGTGTCTCCTTAAATTCAGGAGGAATATCCTGTTTTTCATTTTGTGCCCACTGCCTCTTGCCCTCTCACTGAGCACCACCAGAAAAAGCCTGTCTGTGTCTTTAGACCCTACTTTCAGATACAGGAATACCCTGATGAGATCCTGGTAGAGTTTCATCCAGGCTAAAGAGCCACAGCTCTCCCAGCTGTTTCTGCTATGGGAGATGCTCCAGCCCTTTCAATATCTACAAGGCCCTTTGCTGGACTGTCTCGGGTAGCTCCATCTCTCTTGAATAGTGGGTGGCCTCAGCCTGGACACAGTACTCCATTGGATGTCTCAGCTGTGCTGAGGAGAGGGGAAAGATTACTCGGCTCGACCTGCTGCTAAGACTCCTCCTTATGCATTCCAGGAGTCTGCTGTCTTACGTTTGCCTTGAGGGAAGAATGCTGACAGTTATTCATATCATCCTGCACCAGGATCTCCAAGCCATAGAATCCCTGAACCAGAAATTTTTGGGTCAGAATGGACCTGAAAGATCATGTAATTTCAACCTCCCTGCACATAGGCAGGGACTCCTTCCACTAGATGAGGTTGTTCAAACCCCATCCAACCTGGTCTTGAACACTTTGAAGAATGGGACATCTACAACGTCTCTGGGCAACCTGTTCCAGTGCCTCATCACCCTCATAGCAAACAATTTCTTCCATATATCTAATCTAAACCTACCCTCTTTTAGGTTAAAACCATTACTCCCTGTTCTATTGCTACACTCTCTGACAAATAGTCCTTTCCTGTCTTTCCTGTAGGTCCTCTTTACGTATTGGAAGGCTGCTATAAAGCCTTCTCAGAGCCGTCTCTTCTCCAGGCTGAACAACTGCATCTCAGACTGTCTTTCTAGGAGAGGTGCTCCAGCCCCTTGATGATCTCTGTGGTCCTCCTCTAGACTCATTTTAATACTTTCATGTCCTTCTTGTGCTGAGGGTGCTAGAGCTGAACTGAATGCAGTACTCCAGTGTCCTGTTCTACAGAGATGTTTTCCAACAGGTCATTCCCCTGCGTACTATTGTACCTCATTTGTTTTTTTTTTTTTTTTTTTTTTTTTTTTTTTTAATACCCAGGTGCATAAGGTTGCAATTCCTTTTGTTGACTTTCATGAGATTCCTTCATCCCATTTCTACTGCCTGTCAAGGTCCTTCTGGATGGCAGTACAAACCCCTGGCATATTAACCACTCCTTGATTTTTTTTATTTATTTATTTTTTTTGTCAGCAGAAAACTTGCTGAGGATACACTCTGCCCCATCATGCAAATTGCTAATGAATACATTGAGCAGCATCAGGCTGCTTTTTGACAGCTGGTGTACTCCACTAGTTACTAGCATCCAACTAGACTTTGTGCCACTTATCACCACTTATCTCTGCGCCCAGCTGTACAGCCAGTTTTTAGTTCACCTCACTGCCTGCTCATTCAGCTTCTCTATGAGGATCTTATCGGAGACAGTGCTGGATACCACACTAATGTCTAGGTAGACAACACGCACTTGTCCACTAAGTCAGTCATTTCATCACAGAAGGTTATCAGGTTGGTCAAGCATACTTGTACTCATGTCACTGCTAAATAAAGAGTTTGGTCTTTAAAGTATTAGTTGATAAAGTAAAAACGTCTTTTGTCATATGAGATGCATGTATTTTATGTAGTATGGAATATATCTTATTTGGATATACCTTAAAGAGAAGGGGCTGAAAGAGGCAGTCTTCTGCTATGGTTTCTCACTGCAGTTCTGGTGTTTGTTGCCTGTTTGTGCAAACATCTGTATACATGTTAAATACAAATCTTAAAATCAAACTTTTAAAACATAGCTCAACTCTTTTGGGAAATGGCATAAAATAACTTTTTTTATCATATTTTATTCATTTATTTATTTTTGGAAACAATAGGGAAATCCTTCTTCCATAACCTGTGTAAGAAAAAGGGTTGCCCACTCTGCACTTTCATGGTTTCTTTAAAATTTCAACTCATCAAATGTCAACCCATGAATCTTTTTAAGTGTGACATGATGTGAATGATGTTGGAGAAGAAGCTGCGGGCTATGTTTGGTTTGTGTGGACTGAGTTCATTGACTTTAAATGCAACATTGTCAAAAATTAGTTAGCCTCAGCAGCTACGTAATGTTGGCACTTCAGCACTTGGTGAATAGCTTGATTTGACTGATAAAACCTCAAAATTAAAGCAACTTATTCTGCATATATTGCCACATTTTAAGGTAAATAAAGACTGACTTCATTTTTAACTGGTACTATGTAGGTGATTAGACTAAAAACAAAATAAAACACTGTCACAACTTTGATTTACTTTGGCTTTCAACAAAGTTTAAAGTATGAGACACATCAGACACAAGCAGAGATCTGTTGACCTTCGTTGGCCTATCTTTGTCCTGTTTTTCACAGGCAGTACGTATCTGTATGTGAGCACATATGCATGTATAAATACATGTATATGTTCAAAAAGGAGGCTAGACCCATATTCCTCACTGTAATACCTTGTTGCTATTTTAGTCAGTTTTTGCTGGGAAGGTTTTCCCACATGCCTCCCAGGCCCCTGAGCCTACTAGAAAAGTCTGTGGAAGTGAAGCAAGTCAGGGATCACTTAAGCCAATTAGAGATAGAGAACTGCATAGGACCGGATGGAAAGCATTGATGGGTGCTGAAGGAGCTAGCTAATGTAATTGTAAGACTCTGTCATCTTCAAAAGGTCAAGACATCCTTTTGAAGGGAGGTTCTTCATGGACTCTGTTGGTTTTACTTGGGTGGGCGGCCGAGCTCCACCACAACCTTTTTTGAAGAAAAAAAATCCTTCAAAGAGGAATGGGGAGAAAATACGATGAAAAGGGCTCAAGGGTTGAGATAAGGACAGGGAGATCACACAGTAATTATCATGATGGGCAAAACAGACTCAGCATAGGGAGCTAGTAAGCTTTATTGCTGATTACTAACAAGCTAGAGAAGCGAGAAACAAAGGAACGAAACCAAAAGCACCTTCCCCCCCATCCACTCTCTTCCACCTCCTCCCCCCGAGTGGCGCAGGGGAATGGGGGAATGGGGGTTATGGTCAGTCTATAGTGCTTCTTCTCCACCGCTCCTTCTCGGTCACTCTTGTCCCATGTGCTGTTGGGTCCCTCCCACGGGATGCAGTCCTTGGTGAACTGATCCAGCGTGGGTTTCCCACAGGCAGCAGCTCTTCAAGAACTGCTCCATATATTGGTTTGTACCACGGGGTCCATCCTTCAGGAGCAAACTGCTCCGACCTGGATCCCCCACAGGCAGCAGCTCCTGCCAGGTCACCTGCTCCTGTGTGGTCTCCTCTCCACGGGCTACAGGTCCGGCCCGGAATCTGCTCCAGCAGGGGTCTTCCACAGGCCACGGCCTCTGTCGGTGCAGGTCCACCTGCTCCACCGTGGTCTTCTCCACAGGCTGCAGCGTAGAACCCTGCTCCACTGTGGTACTCCATGGGCTGCAGGGGGACAGCCTGCTTCACCATGGTCCTCACCACAGGCTGCAGGGGACTTCTGCTCCGGCGCCTGGAGCACCTCTCCCCCTCCTTCTTCACTGACCTTGATGCCTGCAAGGCTGTTCCTCACTTCTCTCACTCTCCCAGCTGGTGTGTGTTGCAGTGTATATTTTTTTTTTCCCTTTTTTAAATATGCTCTCACAGAGGCGCAAAACAACATCGCTTATTGGCTCAGCTCTGGTCAGCAATGGGGCCCTTACTTAACATGGGGCAGCTTCTAGATTCTTCTCACAGAAGCGAACCCTGTGGCACCCTGCTACCAAAACCTTGCCACGTAAACCCACTACATGACTGAAAAAAGGCAATGTTGCAACCAACTTCAGAAAAGTGAAGACATAGTATCCAGGTAACTACAGGCAACTTTAAAAGGTTATGGAACAAATCCTCTTAGAAGCCATTTCTATACAAGGCACAAGAAGGTTATCGGAATCCTTATGCCAACATGGGTTTACCAAAGTTTACCAAGGACAAATAATATCTGACATATCCGATTAACCTATCTGATTACTTTCTATGATGCTGTGACTAACACTGTGAACAAGGCAGTGGGTATTGCATGCCTTGAATTTATCAAGACCTTTGACAGTCTCCCATAGTCTCATTGTCACCAGATTGGTGAGAAATATGCTGTGGAAGTGAATGATAGATGATTGGAAAACTCGCTGGTGTGCTCAACTCAAAGAGTTCAGAATTGCACAAAGTTCACCTGGCAGCCCTTAACTACTAGAAACCCCCAGGGATAAAACTTTGAACAAAATTTTTTAATGTCTTCATTAACTTAGATGGTGATAAGATGGAGTACATCCTGAGTTTGTAGATGTGGAGTACATCCAATTTTGTAGAAAAATAAAATAAAAATTGAATTTAGTGGTGAGTACACTGAAGAGAAAGACTCCTAGTCAAAGAAACCTGGATAGGCTGGAGAAATGAGCTGACAGGCATCTTACAGAGCTTAGCAAAGGCCAAGTACTGCAACGAGGATGGAATAACCCCATGAAACAGTACAGGCTGATGACCAAATAGCTGGAAAACAGCTCTGCAGAAAAGGATTTGGGAGTTCTTGTGGACAACAACTTGAAAGTTAGTCAGAAAAGGCCACCTGCATCCTCAGCTGTATTAGTAAGAATGTACTCAGCAAGTCTGGGGAAGTGATCCTCTATTTGACACTTGTGAGATTATCCCTACAATGCCATGTCCAGTTCTGGGCTCCTCAGTAAAAGAATAATCTTAACATATATTAGCAAGTCCAATGGAGGCCACTAAGATGGTCAGGGACTGGAGCACACATCAGAAGAGAAGCTGAGAGAACTTAGTGTGTTCAGCTTGGAGAAGAGAAGGCAAAGGGGAGACTTTACTGGTGCCTTATAAATATGTAATACGAGGATACAGAGAAGATGGAGCCAGACTTGTCTTGGAAATGCATGCAGATAGAATGAGAGGTAACAGACACAAGTTGGACCATAGAAAATTTTGATTTTTATTTAAGTATTTATTTATTTACTTTCCCACATGGATGATCAA
The DNA here is from genome assembly GCF_964034855.1 of Anser brachyrhynchus. Taxonomy (NCBI): domain Eukaryota; kingdom Metazoa; phylum Chordata; class Aves; order Anseriformes; family Anatidae; genus Anser; species Anser brachyrhynchus. The sequence goes on from NC_137697.1 coordinate 35,307,594, forward strand.
ATCCTGGGAGTCCAGAAAGGGTGTGGAATCTCTGTTCGTGGAGTTGTTCAAGACTGCACTAGCCATGGCCTTGAGCAACGTGGTCTAATTAGATCTACTTTGAGCAGGAGGTTGTTCTAATGACCTCCAGAGGTCTCTTCAAGGCTAAATTATTCTATGATTCTACAGATACCACTGATATCCATATCTTCAGATGCTCAGATTTGCAAAAATTGGACTTTGCTTAAAAAATCCAAACCAATATATATTTATCTGGTATACATAAGAACACACTGAAGTACATTAAAACAAATTTAAAATGTCAAGAAACATTTCATGTACCAACCTAGCAGTAAGCTCAGTTGCTTTATATAACTTGTTCCTTCCATTTCCCCCTGAATGGATTTTAAATAGGATAAACAGCACATATCTGCTGCTGAAGTTATAGGTGGATCTGTAGGGCACTTCTTATCAATTTAAGACTAAATTGGTTTTCTATTTATTACCAAAATTTTCACTAGAATTCTTCTCAAAATTTTTCCCTGTCATGTTTATAATCACATGCATCTTCTAAAACCAGCAATTATTACTGTTTTGTAACTTCTTGATACTTTTGAATTTGGATTATGATAAGACAATATACTTTATTCAGCAGATTTGTTTTAATCTAATTACGTAGGTGAATAAAAATTGCTGCATGCTGTTGCATCTAATGTAAGTTATCTATTATTCACACCACATTTACTTTTAATATTCATGCAGATTCCCTTTGACATAACCTACTGTGTCACAGTTAATCCAATAAAGATAAAATATAGCTCAGCAAAACACCAGTCGATTCCAGCATTCAGGTAATTATTAAAGACTATTTCACACTGGTTCCTTCAATCAATGCATTTTCCCTAGGATGTGATAGTGTTCCTCTTTGAAGCTTTCAGTCCTCCCAGTGGATTCAGGGGAACATTCAGGCACTTTTTTAGTCTCTGGGTCTCTGAGGCAGTTCAAAGAGCACAACAAGTCATCACAGGTTTATCCTCAAAGGCTGACACTGTCTGTTTGATGTATGGTGACTTAAAAAGTCATCTCTAGCAAAGCATGTATTTGTTACGAGTCTATTGAATCAGCCATTTATCAGCTAATCTGTATGCACCCAGCACACCTGCTAACAGATCCAAGGATAAAACAACTGTCTCCTCCTGGACCTATAATCGATTTGATTTCCCTCTCTAATTTCATACTGCTTTGGTGTCCTGTTATTGAAGCAACTTTTTACCTTATTAAATGAGCATGTGTGCAGCATTCTGGTGGTTGGGAGTTTATGTGCAAGAGCAGATAGTGAGTAAGATTTTGCAATGATGCAGTTCCAGCAGGACTTGCCTTCTGCTTGATCCTCAGTAGTCTGCAGCCCCTGGCTGCCAGGTTACATGGGACCCATGTAAAGTGCTGTATATTTTCTTTTTTTTTTTTTTTAATTTTAGTTGTAGAGCTGTCAAGGCTAAGACAGTAATACCTCAATATGGGTTATTTTACAATGAAGAGTCACAGTGGTGTTTCACTTTTTTTCTTGGTCAACAGTTGGCAATGGCTGTCTTTTGTCACTTGATGAGGATGCACAAATAATTTTTGTATATTCCATATTTTACTAGGGGCTGTGGGCTTGACAAAGGGGAGTGGCATTGCAACTGTCCACCAAAATTTGGAAGAAATGAACCAGCAGTATTTACAATGTGGTACATGTATTCACAGGAAGGTTCCTAGGTAATTGTAGATAGACCTGAGAACAACACTCAGGACTTATCCTGTCACACAAAACCAAACATGCTAAAAAAAAAATTCTGCATAAGGATGAACTTGATATCTACCCTGATAAGTGCCTATTTTTCTTTTGCTGTGGTATTGGGAACTCTGTCCTCCACTAGCATTCTAACATTCCTTACAGGCATGGGAAAGATGAACATCTGTGGATCCTGTTGGCCTGTTACAGACCAGTAGTCTAATTCTTTGTGAAATTATGCTGTGTATTAGCTCTTTCTGTGATCATAAGAACTTGGCAATTGTTCCCTTGTCATTTTTTTCTGCAATCCTTCTTTTAGAAAAAGTATATTTGAAGTCAATGGTACTCACCTGGCATTATGTTACGTACTAAAATTTAATTTCCCTTTACTCTTCCCCCAAAACATAACAAGCAGCACAGAGTGGATACGAAGAACAGCAAGTCTGTGACAATGGAGTGTTACCTCCTGATATGTATACAGTTCAATGGTCTTTGGAAATGTTATCTTCATGGTTGCCACAAGCAAACTTGCTTTTGCAGTCATCCAGAGATTGAGGAGGATATAAAGTAGTGTATACGTCTCCTGGTGGTGCCAGTGGGAGATTTTTGATACTTTAAAACCTCTGGTCTACTTTGGACTTTCATTGTAGATATGCTTAACCACTCTTACCGTGTTACAAAACTGAGTATTGGACTGACTTTGTTGTAGAACAGGCCTCTCAATTACACCTATTTCCGCAGTAAAAGAATGAAATTCTTTTAAATCTAATTTAAAAGAAATGAGATTTCTATTCTGCAAAATAAATTAGATTATGAATGACATTAGAAAGCATGGGAGCATGTGTAGAGGGTAAACATTACCCTTTTTCCTTGCCTGCTTTTAACATCACGTGGTTCCTTCCTCACAATTTTTTTCATATGAACTAAAATCCTGTGCCCCCAAAGATATTAGTCTTGCCAAATCTATTACAGCTTCTATTTTTAATTCATCTGATGATCTAATAATTTTCCCTACATAAGTGCCTAAGATGACTATTCTGAAGTATGCTATGTACACAAAGCATACACACATACTTCAGAGCATGCTATGTACATGAATTATGCTATGTATGCGAAGTGGGAAAAATCTATTTGCTAGTGAATGGTTCCAGCGTCAAAGAATGTAGGGGATCATGAAGAAAATAACTGAACAGTTAATGTCAATAGACTTTGTACCACGTTTCATAGAGCATACAAAACTGATGCATTAGAGAAAAAAAATGTAGATTAAACATTTTTATGTTTGTTTTATATATATATATATATATATATTTTGTTAACCACTTTCCACTTGAGTATTCCAGAAATGTCAGGTACAAAGATACAGCTGCACAGTGTGCACAGTAGTATTCAGGAGGTTCTGGATTTTGAAACCAGCAATTCTACACAACTTGGGCTGCTAGAATGATTTTTTGTAATGCTTTGGGAAATATAAGCTTTGCTACTAAGGAGGACTAAATAACCAACATCATTGCAAGCACACATGACATTATGCTATTTACTATGCTTTTCTATGAGAACTGCCTTGACTAATAGACAAGGAACTAAAGAAAACGAACATTCTGAACTAACACTCTGGAGCTAAAGAACATGGAGTTGTGTGTTTGTAATATCTCATGTATTCTGTGGAGCAGCAGGGCAAAGATTTGTAAGGTACACTTATATAGACAGTGACCTTTAGGGCTTTGGAGTACTTGGTCAAAAGCATGCTTTATACTTCAAAATTTCCATTCTCCTACTTAGTCTTTTTCAGGAAATATAAAAAAGAAAAAAATATTAATTGCCAAAAAGTGTTTTCTCCGTCTCTCTCTCCTGCCACCTTCACATTTATGCTCATCTGGGAGACAAGCAATTGCAAAATTCATTACCTACTGATCCCTCTCTTGAGTATGATCCACAGTATTGCTCTGGACAGCTGTCTATTTATGGAGTCCAAACATCATCAAGAGATTTGTTTGTCAGTCTAGAAGGTGTACCTTAGAAAGCTGGGCATGAATAGTGAGGTAAAGTGAATGTGCAGTAAAGCATTACAAAACTGAGACTTAAGTAAGCAGTGTAGCCTACAGATATGCTCATTTAACAAGCTGTGTGTCAGGGACTGGATCTTTGAATGCATAGGAGGAACTGTATAAAGACAAAGAAAAAAAAAGAGAAAAAAAAAAAAAGACAAGTGTCAAAATCCTGTATTTCTGTTTTCTCTTCCTATAGCTCTGGTACAGCAAACTACGAACCACGTAAAACAAATGGATGAACCACATAAGATGGGGAGCAGTCTGCATATGTTTGTGCATGTATCATTTAAGCCCCAGCTACCCAGCCAGCCAATCTCTGAATCCCTCTCCTCAACAGCACAGTGAGAAAGTAAGATGGAAAAGCTCCTTGGTCAAGGTAAATACAAGGAGACCTCTTACCAATTACAGTCATAGGCAAAACAGATTTGACTTGGGGAAAAGGAATTTAGTTTATTGCCAATTAAAACAGAGGTGGATCTTGAGAAACAAAGGAATAAAACCAACACCTCCCCTCCTCCCCCCATTTCCTCCCAGGCAGAACTTCCCTCCATTCCTGTCTGCAGGGCTGTTTCTCACACTTCTTCCTCTCAGTCATCTCTGCTGAGCAGTGTTTTGCTCTTTTCAAAATACATTTTCAGAGGGTCTCTTCCGAAGACCACAGCTGTGCCTGGCGGGGTGCCTGTTGTGGAGCTGGCTGGAACTGGCTGGAACCGTCTGTGCCCAGCAGGGGCAGCCGTAGCCCCTCCTCACACAGGCCGCCCCTGCAGCACCCTGCTGCCTCTACCTCGACGCCTACCTCCAATACAACAGTTTAGAAGTTTTGTGTGTTATCTCTACATCCTTCAAATCAGCTGAAAAGGAGCGTAGAAATCTGTATTATATCCTGCTGTCCCAAGATGAGAAAGCGTGTCAATTTCTTGCACAGAGTCATTTTTAAATACTAAAACCACAGCCATTATGCTGAGTTGTTCTCATGTTGGAGCAAAGGAGAGGCAGGTAAGAGGACTGTAGAGACAGGCAGACCTGTTGTCAAATAGCTATGCTGAGACGTTAACTGCTGCTCTGCAGAAGAATGAATAAAACGGAGAAGAGAAACCTGATTCCTTCCCTTTTCGTTGTTATGAGACACTTCTACTAAAAATTGCTGCAGGTCCACAGGTGGCATTTTTGGGTGATCTTTCTCTTTCAGTACTTTTCTGAAGCTTCCTGAGAGAATCTAGTTTTGTCTAGGCACAAGCTATGATCAGCCCCAGACTTTTTAGAACAAAGCCACTCAACTTCAAAACTTTCTCATTTGCTGCAGAAGAGAGCATGTAAAGGCCCCCTCCTCCCCTGGCTATCCCTTCCCCTAAAGAAGCCAAACACATATCAAATCTTTATTCAGAAGGAACATAAGACTGAAAGGGTGCAATTTATGAGCTGTTCAGTCAATGTTGGCCCTCATTTTGGAAAGACAATTAAAACCTACCTAGTAATCAAATTGTTCACTTTAAAAATCCACATTAAGATTACATATAATCGACTTTTTATCCCCCCCCCCTTTTTTTTTCTAGAATCAAAAATGTTATACTCAAGTCTAGTCGTAGCAGTATTTCTTGTCCTGATACCCAAACTTGTCAGGTGCTTAGTAGCTCTACCAAAACTGGATTTGGAGATGCAAATGCAAATGATAAGCTGCAATTTGGACAAAATGTTATGTCAGAAACAAAACTTTACATTCATACTTAGTAACTTTTATGCTTTGTAGCAGCCTGTATGCCAAGTGAAAAATAAATGAGTTGAAAATCCATATTATCTTTATTTACTAGCCTGAGCTGTTTTAACGTTAAACGACTCCTGTGTATTGCTTCTGCCCATATATTTAGACATTGGCTTTGTCTCTGATCCTTCACTCTGATATAGATGTCATTCAAAGAATCTCATCTACCGTTCTTGTATCATTTAAGCCTACCTTGTGAATTAACTTTTGAGTCAAATCATGTCTTCATTGTAGTTTACTGTTCTATGTATCATTAACAGAGAGAAAAAGTGTTTTCATACATCCTAACTAGGTCTTAAACATCTTCTACCTAACAAAGTATATTTCTGAACATCTAGTTTATGTTACTTTTATTTCTTCATGTACCCCTAAGTTTATATAACTTGTAGAATTAAATGTAAGGTAAAATGGCAGAAAATTTTTTCAAGTCTTTCCTCCTTCCTACTAAAGTAAAGATAAAAGTACATATGCTAACTTTACAGAGCTTTTTAGCAGCTCCTGAAGTTTCTACAAAAGCTTGTTGCTGACCAGGAAACTAGGCCATAGAATTGTTCTTCAGTAAAGATGATCTTTTGATGTGTCTCAGCAGCAGCCTTTCTTTAACAGGAGTCCTGCGGTTTGAACTCTTCACAAATTGAGCTTCATGCCACAGATATTTCTTTTATTTTAATGAAATCCTTCCATCTGACTTTTTTTTTTTTTTGGATTGATGCATCCTGTTCATACCATGAGGTTATTCTGTGTTGGGTTTATTTAATTATTGAAATGTATTTTCAGACAGACTCTCCTAAAGTTCAGACCTGTGTTTACAGAGACTTATGCCGAGTTAACGTCTGTGATATATTATATATTGCCAGAGGGAGGACAGTAAACATTATCATGAGCAGGCAACAAACGGTGACAAATAGACATAAAATTCAGTTCAAATGGATCTTTTGTGGTCATCAGGGGCATTTTGAGAACCTCATTTCTCAAGAAGCCATGTTTTCTAATCCTTTTAATGCTGAGAAAATAAACACCTTTTTATTCTTGTGACTGTTCAGAATGACTATTTTAGCAAATACAGAGTGCAATATGCATAACTCATTTGATCAGATACCCCTTAGTATGTATATGAATTGTGAATCGATGAAAGAAACTGTCACCTACTATGTTATATTGATATTAATAGGATAAAAAGGCAAAGTTGGAAGCATCTGGGATAAATTGCATGATAGAATGCCTTTGCTTTTAAGAATAATACATGCGTACCACACACACAAACACAAATTATTTTTAAATACATCTTTTGGCTTCATGCAAATCTGGTTTTGATGGCTCCTATTTAATGTAGACCCTGTTCATATCATTCAACCTGGGCAAAAATATATCAATGCTTGGTTTATCTTGTCTGCCTTCACATCTCTGAATACCTAAGACTTTATTAATTAATTAAATAAATATTATTCATTTTGTTCATTCAAGGAAAAATGGCTTTTGCTGTCTGCTGTTCTGAGTCTGGGAATGTAAGACTTGACATAAGAAGGACATGGGTCTATTAGAGCCAGTCCAGAGTAGAGGCATGAGGAGGCTGGAGTACATCTCCAGTGAAGAGGGGCTGGGAGAACTAGGGATGTTAAGCCTGGAGAAGGCTCTGGAGAGATGTTATAGAGGCCTTCCAGGGAGGCTTACAAGAAAGCTGGAAAGGAAGTCTTTATCAGGGAGTGGAGTGATAAGACAATGGGTAATGGCTTTAAACTAAAGGAAGGTAGATTTAGATTAGATACAAGGAAGAAATCCTTTACTGTGAGGAGGGTGAGATACTGGAACAGGTTTCTCAGAGAAGTTGTTGATGTCCCATCCCTAGAAGTGTTCAAGGCCAAATTGGATGGAGCTTTGAGCAGCCTGATCTAGTGGAAGGTGTCCCTGCCCATGGTAGCGGGGCTGGAACTAGACGATCCTTAATAGTCCCTTCCAACCCTTCTATCAAGAGAAAGATATCTTCCAACCTTCTTCAAGAGGTTCTTCACTGAGAGGGTGGTCGCACGCTGGAACAGGCTCCCCAGGGACGTAGGCACTGCACCAAACCTGTCTGAATTTAAAAAGCGATTGGACTGTGCACTTAGTCACATGGTCTAAACTTTGGGCAGACCTGTGCGGTGCCAAGAGTTGGACTAGATGATCTTTATGGGTCCCTTCCAACTCGGGATATTCTATGATTCTATGATTTTATGATTCTATGGCTCTGCAATTCTTGCTATGCTTTTTGCATGGCTGAAATAAAACACTGCTGAACACACGCTATATATATCAACATAATCATTTTAGTAAGGTGCATGCCTACTTTTCTAGAGTTAAAACTGTTGAATGTCTTGCAAGAGGTATAATATATTTGCAGCTGACTATTAGTACCTATAAGATACACTTGATACTGTAATTGAAGGAAGGACTTAAACTCTTACCTTTCCACTGATTTTGTTTAATCTTATTATCAAGTCTTATGTAAATCTACAGAAGATCCAAGTAGAGTGGTTTTCTGTTTTGTATGTCTCAATGTCTCAATCCTTTGGAAACTTCTTGGCCACTTTATATGCTTTATATGGAAGAACTAATAGTTTTCTTTCTCCCTCCTGTTTTGCAAAAATAGGTGAGTTCTGTAACCTTCTACAGTTTTTTAGTTAAGAGTAGTTTTGGGATTCATTTTGTGCTGGAACCTAATGTAGCGCAGCAGTAGACATGAAGAACCCCAGCAGCTACTTTGTGCCCCTACAGTCTGGTGGGGTCTTGGCTGCATTGATCTGATTTGCTCAGGACTCGTCCTGTTCTGGGACCTCAAACTCTGAGGCAGCAAGAGAACTTCTGAGAGCTAGTGAAAATCTAGATATTGCTGTAGGCAAACAGCAGAGATGGAGGGTTGTCTCCTACCTTGAGGACCAGGTGAATATTGAAAGAGTCCTGCCAAGCCACATGTATCATAATAGTCATTTTTGAATCAAGCATAGTAAGGAAACCTCCCCTACAGAGGGCCAGATCCACACCTATTATTTGCAGAGTTGATAAACAGTTGTATTTTGACAGTCCTGCAAATTTATGACCTTACTGCCACTATCAGTTGGTAAATAGAATAATATATAGGCCTCCTTAAAACTCCCAAAAAACAGGGAAACCTTCTATGATGAACAAACAAACAAACAAACAAAAACAACAACAAAAAACCCTAAATTTATCAGACTTTCTTTTATTTCTGTTTGTATGACAAATTTGGGGGTTTATTAAAATTGTTATTGAGTGCCTGGGCATTAGAACATGTCATGTCTAGCAGGTAATAAAATGAAATGAAATCACCTCAAACATACATTCATAGAAGTGTCACACATATTGTATGATTTATTTTAAAAATATTCAGCTGGATCTATAGTGGGCTGATTCCAGCTGGCAGGTAAGCCCCCACCCAGTTGTTTGCTCATTCCATAGTGGGATGGGGGAGAGAATCAGATGAGCAAAACCAAGAAAAACTTGTGGGTTAAGGTAAAGACAGTTTAATAGGTAAAGCAAAACTATGTGTGCGAAAAAAAGCATAATAATAATAAAAAAAAAAAAAAGAGAGAATTCATTTGCTCTTTTCCATGGGCAGGCAGATAGCTAGCTGCTTCCTGGAAAGAAAGGCATCAGCATGTGTAATGGGTATGTAGGAAGACAAACACCATAATGATGAATGCCCCCACGGCCAGTTGGAGTCAGCTGTTCAGCCTGTGTCCCCTCCCAGTTTCTTGTGAACCCCAAGCCTACTTGCTGAGGGGAAGAGCCAGAAAATGAAAAGACCTTGATGGTGTGTAAACACTTCAGCAACACTTTAAAAATTGATGTGTTATCAACATGGGCTGCTATGAATAAATTAACTCTATTCCAGACCCATCCAGTGCAGGGACTTGTGTGTATTTTGAGTCTTTGATCATGAAAAAGATTTGAATATTGAAAATTCTAGAATGGAAAATTGTTTTTCCAAGCAAGGAAAAAAAGGTCCTAGACCTGAATCGGTCTGCAGAATGTTCCAGAAGTGTAACATTTGAGAAGAAGCCTTTTAGCAGATAGTTATCTATGAAATACTCACTGAAACTGCATAGTGGCATGATTTGGAAGTAGTGATCATCCCCTGAAAAGATTGATAAGAAGAGGGGAAATATGCACAGTTCTTTTCTTCTGCTGGGACATGCTCCCAGTAGGAACTGTTTGAATTCTTCATGCTAGTGATTCATAAGTCTCTTTGCAGAGGTAAGAGATTCTGTGTCTGAACAGCCACCACACTTAAAGCGATCAAGCTTTTGATACAGATAGCTGTTCTCTTCAGTTGAGAACAACTACAGCAAATGTCCTTTCTTATACAAGGAAAATACAGTCTTTACAAACTGTTAGTCATAGAGCTCCTTGAGGAGCCTTAACTGTTATTCTCCTGGAGAGGTATTGGTTAGAATTTTTACATGTTACTCTAGACAACAAGGTAGTAAAAAGGAAGTGAGGAGCTAAGGCTGAAAGTGTCTAAGAAACCTTGTGCTAGGAAATCTTGATACAAATCTCATTATAATATGGATTATTATTTTTTTTTTTATTCTAACATAGACCATCGTTTTATTAATTTCTGGAAAACGCTTATTGTTTTGCTAGATCACCTTCTGCCATCATGAACATAGTTCTCTTTATTATATATCTGTAGTTTTTCAGACAGGGAGTTGTGTTAAGGCTATTCAGATTAGAGTAATATGTGAGGGTCTGAACTGTTGTTGCTGTTCATATTTTGCAGAAGAAAATGGGAAAATTTAATCAAGCCCACCTTGGGGCTAAGAATGCTTCAAAATTTTATTTATTCTAGCTTTTGAAGGGTGCCCTAACAATATGTGATTTAGAGACTGACAATTTGCAGAACATTTTAATTTAAGTGATTGCAAAGATTAATATTTGAACTTGGAAATATACTTTCAGAAAGCATTTAATATCTGAAATTTTCTATATGAAATTTTCTGTCATGTAAATACATATCAGTGTATATAGTATAGAGCAGCCTCATGACTCATTTATAAATTCAGTGGAACTAGGCTACAAACTTGAGGAATTATGGCAACCAAAATAATATAAAGTGCATCAGACAGTCTTCAGTGG
>NC_137697.1:35318489-35358489 GCF_964034855.1 Anser brachyrhynchus
CTGTGATTCTGTGATTCCATGTGGTTTCAATATTGTAAGGTATCTGCACACTAAAAAAAAAAAAAAAAAAAAAAATCTAACTATATACATAAGGTAAGTTAGCATTGAAAATTCCCTCAGTTACATGTAAGTGACTGTCTTTCATAAACTTCACACACAGCTCTGGCTAGTATTCTTCCAAACACTGGGGATTTAGGAGACTCAGGGGTAGGCTGAATATTTTTAATTGCCATCCTTTCTATGAATGGTCAGGTGCCCCACTGCTGAATTATATCATTTCAGGAATTACCAGTCCTTCAAAAGTAGTACTTGTGGGAATGATGTCACAGCACAGCAATAAAACAAGGCTGATTTGCTGATGCTGTAATATCAGGCCTAGAATTATCACCCTCTGGAGGCAGTATATACTGTACCTATATCCATTCATCTCTCCTTTGTGAGAAAAAGAAAAAAAAGTGAAAGTCAAGTAATGAATGAAAAGCTGATTGAGAGCCCAATTTTCAAATATGGACATCTAAGGATAATGTACATATCTTGGAATCAGGTGCTCAAAGAGGCAATTAGATACATAAAATGCCAGTTATGCACAGTTAAAGTGACAATTTGTGCATCCAAATGTGCAATATTCTGAATCCTAGAGGCAGAATACTCTTTTTACAAGAGAGCATGCCAAGATGAGAAACATTCTCTTCTTTATTCTGAGACAAAGTGCCTGTGTGACTTGGAGAGCATTATTTATAGAAAATTGTACACTTAGAACACAAGCCAAGTAAACGGCTGGGAGTGCTGGAGCAATGGATTTCCCTTGTCTTCTTACATCTTTCACATTTTCCACGTTTTACTGCCATACCAAAGATATCCTTGCTGAAGACTCAATGTTACTTTGTTTGTTTTTTAAATAATATACACAGAACATAATATTTGTAGGTATGTTGGGGCTGTAAGCCCCATAGCATTTTGAATGGGGAGTGTTTAATTTTATTTTATTTTTTATTTTTGAAGTGAAAGGAGTACTTCTATTATTATTATTATTATTGTTGTTGTTGTTGTTTTGTTGTTTTTGTTGTTGTTGTTGTTGTTAGTTATTACTACTTTAATCACAGAAAAACAACTGCAAGGGTGGCATATTTTTGGTCAGCCTTGACAGACTGATTGTCAATACAGGTGACACGTTGTTATAGGCACTTTGCTCCTTAATATCAGATCAGACAGCTGTGAATGTTATTTGAGTGGCTATGGGGTATAAATGTCTGTATATTTGCATCTTAGAACCTAATTCCAAAATGGTCTATGTCACCAAGCCATTCCTGATGTTTGTTCAAATGAGCATGAGTTGCTCTGGGTCTGATTGCAAACCAGTTTAGATAATCTTTGAGGGAATGCAGGGAAATCTTTTGTTAGGCTATTCCCAGCCACTTTTGTAGGTATATGGACAAAGCAGATGGACAGTAGGCATATCTTTGCTGCTGGAATGAAACTCTGGATTTTAGTAGGTGCAAAATCACGAGCAAAGAAAGGTCTAGGCGTTAGGTTTTAAAGCCATCATTGCCATATTAGGAGGTGAGGGGGGTCACACTGTCTACGAGGAGTTTGGGCTGCAGTAGGTCTTATAGTTAAAATCACCGAGGGAAGAGTTGAGGATCCTAGTGTTACTTTGCATTGAAGTGTCCATCCTTCATTACATGACCCAGGAGTATATTCTGTTGCATGGGTGGGATTGGATCATCTGAAAATTGTAGAATTACATAGTTCTGTCTTTGATCGCAGTCCCTTCCAACTTCTGAAAATCTCACCCAAACAGCTTGTTACTTTTAGTGTTGTGTATATCATAATATTTTGGCACTGTTGTTAGCATTGTGAAAGACTTGCTTTACACCAGTTGTCACCAACACTGTTGCATATGCAGCAGTGCTGGGCTGGATGCACCAGTGGTACATCTGTGTTAGAGTGCAAAGCATTGGATGATTTCTGTAGGTGGGTGTGAAGTGGGAGGTATAGCATAAACAGATGACAGGATTTTGTATCTGTGAGAGAAGAACTAAAGGTAGTCTGAGGAGAAACCTAGAAATGTTATGGGATGCCAGGCAATAATGCTTAAACAGGAGCAGAGGAAGAAGGATGTCCAGTGGGAGGCTGGGGTTGTGTCAGCGATCGGCTGGCTGTGGGTACGTGGGCTAAGCACAGAGGCTAGGATAGCTGTGTAAGGAGGTAGGTCATGTGGTTATTAGAAGAGGAAACTCTTTACTGCAGTGTATAGGATGTGTGGTATTGTTTACTCTGTATACATGTCAAAGCTGGCAAGTACATAAGTGTTGTACCTTATGCCTGCTGCAAATGCTTACTTTATTTTTGCTTACTTTATTTTTTTTTTTAATTTTAAAAAATATTTTTAAAACTTTCTCACTTTATTTCTCTTTGCTACAAGAGACACTTTTCATGTCATGCTTGCTAGAGGTGATAACACCTTCTAAGACTTAGATGTTGGGACATTGGTTTTAGCAAAGCATGCCTATTTTCTTCATAATAATTGGGAGAAAATATGTGGGAGGTTCACCACAAATTTCTAAGTGAAGAAAGTTAGAAATATTACCAGGTTATGCTGACTATATGAAGTACCTTGGGGGAAAATCAGGGTTCTGGTGGCAACATAACTCTGACTTTAAAGTGGAATTCAATTTACTGCACAGAACTAAACAGACTTTATTTTTATGTGGGATGTGACTTCTGTATATCCTCCAGGCTAACAGAAAAACAGTAAATTTTCTAATAACCACCTTGTTTGCTGAACAGCAGTTTATTTTATAGGGCTAATAATAGACATATTATTAGTAGTATTATATTGCTTTTATATTGTTATTATCATACTATTAAAAATATTATCTAGTTACTTAGGAAAATGTAACTGCAAATTTAGCTTTAGATGCCAGGAGGTAAAAAGTATGGTCTGACCTGGAAACAGCATGTACCATAAACCTAAGACATCCGTGTCTGCATGGAGTTATCTGGAATTATTGTTTCACTTAGAAGTCCTTTGATAGCAGCTGCCATCCTAAATACCTTTTTATTGGTTCACTTTCATTTCCTGACCAAGTTGGACAAGAACTTCAAATCCAAAGGTGAAAAACTACAGGTAAAATCTGAAACCAATGTTATCTGAAGGAGCAGGGAAAACAAGAGGGGAAGTAACAACCTTGGGAAAGGAATAGCTTGGAACTTTTCCAAATTTTCAAGGGTTGCTTACATCCTTGGGCAAATTCTTTGCATTGATCAGCATTCTCAACACAAAACCTCTGTGATTTTGCTACTCAGTCTTTAGGAGAGCTGTGGGTTACTTTTAAAATGCATCAGTAGCTGTGTCAAAAGTGACTAACGATCATCAGTTGGCCTTATTCAGGAAACTAGCTCATATGTAGGATGGCAGTTATGATGAAAAGTACATTGAAATTATAGTCATGATAATGTTGCATGCTGAGAACATAGCAGAACCTAGCAATTTTGGATACCAATAGATAAAATAGTACTTGGGCTAAATGATATACTTGGAATTAAGCATATAAATTCATTTGGGTGGGAGGGAAGATTTTTGGCATATGGCTACCAGCTGCTTTGAAAATAAGGGTTGAAGGGGAAAGAAGGAGAAGAAAAAGATATTGGTCTGTCAGAGGCTGAAAATAATATGGGGGGAAGGTCAACAACTAGCTGATTCTGCATCTTAATGGCAAAGTCATAAAAATCTTCTTGTTCACTTGAAGGGATGGCAAGCACATAAGTATGTGCTATTAACAGAGGAGAACTAACTTGCACTGTGTACTGTAGCTCTTTAGTAAGGTTAGCAAACTACATTAACCATTCACTCATCTGTAGCTCATAATTAATCACTCCTTGAAAATTACACTGTATAATAAATGAGGACAGACATGATTCATTAAAACTTCTAATTAATTCTATTTAATACTATTTCATAGTTCATTGGTAAGTGCTGAGAGAAGGAGTATGTTATAGGATATTTGATGCATTACTGCCAAAGAAGTAAATAAGGCAAATATAATCTAGAATGTCACGTGAATATTTGTAAATGAAAATACCAATTGTTTTATCTCAGGAGTTCCTAGTAGTGCTATATCTATACTTTGTTAGCAGACAAGTGTGAGCACTCCCTCCTCAAATTTTCTAGAAACATAAGAATAGTATTTTTACTCCTAGTAGGACAGAGCTGTTTATTGCAACATAAAAATGGGAATATAATGTTTTAAACTAAATGTTAAGTTTTGAGTGATTAATGCATACTAATGAATACAGTCTATTAAGTGCTTTAAAATTAGGGATAGTGAAGGAGATGAACTGGGAAGCACATCAGTCTGAATTTATGTTATTTATTTTATTTTATTATTTATTTTATTTTATTTTATTTTATTTTATTTATTTTATTTTATTTTATTTTATTTTATTTTATTTTATTTTATTTTATTTTATTTTATTTTATTTTATTTTATTTTATTTTATTTTATTTTATTTATTTTTGGTAGGAAGTCAAAAGCCTCAGTCTGTTTATATACTTATTTTTCACTTATTTCAATAAGGTCAATAATGGTGACTGCTACATGAATGTGGAACAAAGGTTATCACCTATCCTAAAGATTTTTCCAACTAAGTCAGTGTTTCTCACAGAGAATTAACTCTAAAAAGATAAATTTTATAGAGCTTAATAAAGCTCATCTGAAGCCAGAATTCTATTGCTTCTAGTGGACTGGGCATAATGTACATCCTCAGATCTTTCTGAAAAAAATCATTTCTTATTAACTTCACCTCGGAATCATGCTTTTATGTTAAGACTTGTCAATATTAAATATTTATTGTATTTTCCTTTAAAAAAACAGTATTGTTTTACTAGGTTAAAGAAAGGAGAATAAAAAAAAATAAATAATCCTATTTTAGGATTTAAGAAAATAGAAGTAATGTGATAGAGTGATGCCAGACACAGGTAGGATTGGAAGATGAGTGGCTGGAGAGTAGCCCTGCCAAAAGTTATCTGGGGGTCTTGGTCAACAGTAGGCTCAACACAAGCCTATTGTGCCCTGGCAGCCAAGAGGACAAAGCTCATTTTAAGATGCATTAAACACAGTATAGCCAGCTGATCAAAAGAGGTGATTCTCCCACTATATTTAGAGTTGGTACAACCTCACCTTTATTATTGTGTGCAGTTCTGGCTCCATAAAGTAAAAAAGGTATTGAGATACTTGACAATGTACAGAGGAGGGCAACAAGCAGGTAAGAGGGCTAGAAGGCACGTCCTGTGAGAGAAGCTGAGGACACTGGGCTTATTTGCTTTGGAGAAAAGGAGGCCAAGGTGACCTCATTGTCTGTACAGCTTCCTGAGGAGGGAACTGAACTGAACTTCCAACTGACATACCATCTTTTTTCTTTTCCTTTCCCTTGCCCTTTTCCATGATTATAGCTCCATATACTGCAAAATAGTATTAATCAAAAACAAATGAATAAGTGAAACAAAAACTCAAAGACATTATGTTCCCAAATATTCTTGTATAATTTTGTGTTAATTTTTATAATCATACACTTCTAGAATTATGATGTAGCTGCTTAATTTCTCTTTGTCCTATGTACAATACACTCAGTAATCTCAGTTCATGTCTTAATAGTGAGATTTCCATTCAAACTGCTTCTACTGCTTTAACTGCCATTAATCTGGAGTTGTGCCAACACCATCGTATGGCAAAACAAACAAACAAACAAACAAACAAAAACAGTTCAACAAGAGCAGAAAACTCAACCTGGTCCTCATTTAGTCCACCAGAATCTTGTGTCTAAATATTCTGTGGAAATAAGCTTTGCAACTGCTCATATTTTCTCATATTTTCTCTTTTCTCCTTAGTATCTTAGGATCAGTACATTGCAAGACACATTGACACACTGCAAGAGAACTTAACAATATCATTCTGGCAGAATGCCCCCTGTTTGTTTGTTTCATTAGGCTCATATGCTCTAAACTTCTCAGAATTGTAAAAACAAAAAAAAATCAGTAAGGTCTTCCTCTACATTTGCTGTGGCATTTTCAAGGGACATGGTACTCTGGTACCTTTTCACAAAAATGGGCCCTTGTGATCTGTGCTGACCTCCAAAGATACAGAGGCAGTATCATCTTGTCTATGTGAATTCCAATTGGACTGTCTCTGTCTGTAGTTTATTGAACCATAGAAACATTAAGGTTGGAAAAGACCTCCAAGATCACCTGGTCAAACCGCACCTCCCCCCTCCCCCCCGCCCCCCAATATTGCCCATGAAACCATGTCCTAAAGTCCCACATGCAACCTTTCCTTACTGCAAGGGACGATGACACCACCACCACCCTAGACAACCTCTTCCAATGCCTAGCTACTCTTCCTGAGAATAAATTTCTCCTAGTTTCCAACTTGTACCTCTCCTGATGAGGTACAGGTTATCCTGTAACTTGTCCTTCAAAAGCACAGGATACATGTACTGGAAGTAAACAAAGATGACAGCAGGTTTCCGGCAGATTTTCTGAGCAAATGTAAAAATGTAGATACCAGTTTAAAAAAAACATAAATAAAGTTTGAAAGTTGCTACATGAAATGTTTCCATGTCAGCTTACTTGACAGTGCCTTATCTAACCTTGGTTGTTCCTGAAGCAAAATCTCTCTCACTTTACCATTAGAACAAAGATGATCTTTACTTTTTACGAAAAGCTTCTTGGTTAAACTTCTCCTTGTCATCATTTTGCATCCTTTGTCTTTGGAGATATATTTCCACTCTAAGTTTTTATCAATTTTAGTAGATTATTATTAAATTTGAAACACCAAAACTAGTGATTGCAGAATGTCAGAATACTTATTTTCCTACTTATGTTTTTGTTTTACAATTGCTATAGAGTTTTATTTCTGTAGCAAAACTTCTTGACATGGCATCTTGCTTTTTAAAGATGTTTTCAAATTAATAGAGTACCACAAATGTAGAATAGGATTAATAGCAGAAGGTTAAGAATTGCGGGGGGAAGGTGTGTGGCGGGGTGGAGTTTGAACAAGACAGCTGTTTAGCAAAATAACAACCAAACAATATCAACAACAAAACAATCAACCAGAGAGTAAATTTCACTACATTAAAGTATTTTTCTTCATACTTTTTTGATAATGATAATAATAAAGCCACCTATTCCCCTGCTCCCGGCTTCTAGTTTTGCATTTTATTAGGCCCCATCTTAAATTGATCAAATGCCACTAAGTACCAAAATTTTCTACTGTTTCAGCAAAGAGATAAGACAGGCTGGCAAGGGTTCAAGAGCATGCTTACAGTAATTAATTGTTAAATGCCTGCTAGATACTTTGACTCTAGACCACTGAAAAATGATCAGGAAAATAACAGAGAAAATTTTAGAAATGAATTCTGTAAGGTGAAAACACTTATAATTACAATGATTTATTGTTAAGGAGTAATTTATATGACATATTTATGACATAGTTTGCATTATCGGTTAGTCACCAGAAATATGATTTATTGTTATTATTATTATGTTGTTGTAGTAGTAGTAGTAGTTGTTGTTGTTGTTGTAGAAACCTCACGTACAACAGGGGTATAGCCCTGAAAGTCTGAAATCTCCTTTGGGGACTCTGTTACCTGATATACCTGCAAAAACTGAAGGGGCCAAACCACCACTGTCAGTAATTATATGAGCCATGGCAGCTCAGCATTGTTTATACAGTTGTCTTTATGTTTTTACAAATTCAACTTTATTTCATAAAGTGGCATTAGGATGAAACTAAGGCACACAAGACTGTAAATCCATAGTACTCCTGGTTATGAATTATTTTTCACTCCATTTGATTGAGTAAAATTTAGAGTAGAAAAACAGCAAAAGGGAAAAAGTTTGATTTTAATTTACTGAGTATCTTGCAAATTGTACTAAATGGTGTAATTTGCATTTGACTGAAAGTACCTCACTTCATCTAAGTATACCTGGCTGCTCGTAGCCTAATACAAATTTAGTTTAGCAGGTACCATGTAGATAAAAATGCTGAGACAGCAAAACAAAAAAACACCTGTTCTGAAAAAAAAAGTTGAATTCACTTACATTGACTTTAGGGTTCACTATAAAACAGGGAAAGATATTTGTTCTGGAAGACTTTTTTCTAGATATGTCTCCCTTGCAGTAACAGACTGTTTAAATGTATTATTGCAAAAGGAGACCTGATATATAAACAATGAAACCCCTGAACTATACAATTAATGAAAAGAAGGATGCATTAATGAAACATATTTTTCTTTTGCATAACATGAAAATAAACCACCAAAAGAAAAATAAGCCACAAGTTTTTGTTGATTTCATATGTTTATTAATTTAAAGTGAGGAACTGGAAAGTGTATTATTTGTGGATTCTGGTAAATTCAAATAGTATATGCATTCCTTTTTTGAGCAATGAAGTTAGATGTAACTTTTAATAGTAATATGTTTATGACTGTAATATTTTAGGGTATTCAAAGTGATAAAGGTATATGCTCTGTTCCTTTGCCTCTTAAAAAACAAAAATATATTTTCCACCTTAGAGGGTAGACATAGCCCTGCAGTTGTGTTAACAGTTTAGTCTTGTATAACTCACTGCTGTGAACAAAAGAGGTGATTCCATTCTGCTCACCTTCTCCAGATGCTCATTCCTGTCTTGAGTGCAGAGACACAGTGAATTAGATGAAGGAACTGCTTCAGATTAAAATTAACTTTAGGTAAAAAAAGGCTTTATTATCAGCCAGATCATCTGTCTGATGTGGTCCATTGTACAGCTTCCACACTGTTACTGCAGGTACAAGAGAGAAGTGGAAAAGAAGGGTCTTTTAGAAGTGGGTGCATATTATTCCTACAGCTTTCAGTGAGACTAGTTCTATATGAAGTTTAAATATAGACCACAGATGAAGGCTGAGTTCCTCACAGGGTTTTGTTCTCTAGCTGTCAGTGATTCAGCTTTCTGGTAATTTGACTTTGAGAATTAGGTTCTCGAGAACTTTGGATGGATCTCTTGCAAAGTCAGCATGGGGTGAATTAGACTCTGACGGGATATATAAATTCCAAGGCTCACATCTTTCTAATCTACCACACAGACAATGCCTTAAAAAATTGTAGAACATTCAGAAATATATATATATTTTTTTCACCATTGAACATTATCAGTTTCAAGTTCAGCCACCCACATTCTTTACAGGTAGAGTTATAATGAGCACTAGAGACCTTCCAGAGTGGAAGTTAAATCTTCATGTTGAAAAATGTTTACACTAAGTGCCTTAGCAGAAACTTGAGGATGTTTAATAATAACTATTCCATGTAGACACTTCTTGTTTTTCTCTGTCTGATGCCTTACAATCTGCTTACTTCACTTCCTATGGTACTGCTTGTGGCCCCTTAGGAAATAATAAATAGGAAAGAGAATGGCATAATGCAGTGTTATCTTCTGGGAGAAAAAAAAAAAAACAACACTCCCTCAAATGCACCTTTTGTGAGAAAAACCCCTCCAGAATAGTATTTAAGCACTGTGAACTTCATTGAAATATGTCTTGCAATAGTTGGTGGTATACAATTATTTTATCATATATTTTATATATATTTTATCAGGATTCTGGAATGGGTAAAAATGTTGTTTTCAAAGAGTTCCCTTGCAGGTAGTACACTTGTCCAGATGAGGACCACACTGCTTGGCTGCTCGTGCACTGCAGAAAACCTCAACAATTTGTCCCTCTGCATTGAATCTCGGTGACTGGATTTAAGTTGCTCACAGAAATCTGACAAATAAAGTATGAGTTTTTTGTCCTGACATTGACACATAATCTGTCTGTAAAGCTGACTGAGTTTCAAAATACATAATACCTTGAAAACACAACTCTCCTCTGGGAAATGTAAAATCTCAGAAATGGATTTCGCTTTTGTAGAATAGTAGTTGGCGTTGGGTCACTTTTTTGAAGAAGACAACCACACACCTGGAGATACTGTTGCAAGAAAGGGTCCAGCCAAGGATATCCACAAAACTCTTAAGAGGAGGTGGTACAAGGTGTTGAAATCTCCTCAGGTTTATTCATTGGGTTTGCATTTGAGAAAAACAAGTGAGTAGGCACTAATGATATTCCAGGCATCTACAAATAAATAAATAAAGCAGAGGGCACCACAAATATAAATGAGCTCATTCACAACAGGTGTCTTAGTGAGGTAGTGACCAAGAATTTCAACAGGCTACTTCCCAAAGAAACAAGTAACGAAATCAGTCTGTACAGAAATGAGATATCATAAGCAGTCTGTTGAGGGAGCCAAACCTGTTTTAGAAGAAATAAGGACAGTTCAAACCGAGTATGAGAATAGAGAGACCTTGGACCATAAACTCCCTATTATAGATGACTGCTGCTAAATAAAAGCCATATCAGTTTTACTCAGTACCACTTAAACTTCTCAAGAAATCATTCATATTTTTTTTTTCTTGGTTTAGTCTTCCTTTTTGTTCCATTGATCTTATGTTAATTAGATCAGAGTGCTGCATTCTGCCCTTTGTTTACATTAGGAGGAACAGACGTCTCATTGAATGTTCAGGTCCCTAGAAAATATGTAGAAACAAATAAACAAACCAAACCAAGCCAAACCCAAAACAAACAAGCAAGCCAAAAAAAAAAAAAAAAAAGCAAAGAAAACAAACAAACAAACAAAAAACAGACAAAAAAAACCAGCCAACCAAACAAAAACCACCCTTAGACATTTATTTAAACAATTAGGAATAAAGTTCCTAGTGTAGGGAAAATATTAGAATTTTGTCATTTAGGAATTCCAGTACATTAAACTGAGATTGGTCCAAAATTTTGATCAATTTGCCTTGAAAATGAAGAAAGAATAGTGTGAATGGAAGTCCCCTGCATATGATATTAGAGATTAGCCTTCTTAAGTTATTTCATGGTAAAGAAATGTACAATTGCCTTTGGTCAAAAGATGCTGTAGCCTATTCTATGCTTTATCTGATAACTACAGAAACAGAATCATTTATCCATTAAATATGCAGCTGATTGCCTAACAATGCTAAGAAAGACAGTGAAAAAGAGAGATTTCCCTGCCTGCACAAGTTATTTTTGAAGCTAATGTTGATGATATCAATGATTTTCTGTGGGATGGCCTCACCGGTTAGCCACCTAATTAAGCAAAATGACTTCTCTGATAAATTTAATCCTGTTAATGAGGACCAGATGCTAGCAAAAATCACTAGGGATTATAGTGAGTAATGATTACTTAAAAATCTTATTAGCTGTTTCATATTAGGCTTTGTGGCTACAGTCTGCAGAGAACTGTGTGTTGCTCTTCCTTGCTTACAGTTCAGCAGCTGCGTCAGAGACTTGCCAAGTTTACCTGCTTTGCCAATGGTTTATGTGGGAGATGCAAGCTTGGATAGTTTGCAGATTAATCCTGAGCACAGATTCACAGAAACAGAGAATAGTTAAGGTTGGAAGAGATCTCTGGAGGTCATGTGGTGCAACACCCCAGCTTAAGCAGGATCACCGGAAACAGGTTGTGAAGAAGCAATCCACAGATTCACCTGCCACTTCTGCTTGTGGAAAAACTGCTTTGCTTGAAGGGTAGTCTGCTGCTCAGTTGCTGCCCTGGACTCTCCTGGAAGGTTTGGCATGAAGCTGAGGCATGCAGGTCAACAACAAAGGGCCTCATTCCACTGCTGTGGCTTTTTCAAAACAGAGAGTGTGTCAGCCAAAGAGAAATGCCAGCCCCAGGGATAGGGCTGTCAGCATGGCTGTGTCTATGGCAGCTGAGCTGTGTGTAGGCCTTGAGGACCTGCAACCAGCCTGAGGGTCAAAGGTAGACCAGAAGAAGTAGACTTCTGGTAGACCAAAAGTAGACCAGAAAAGTAAGGCTGAAGCTTTGGAGATGTTTGCTTTGTCTTTTGTGGCAAAGCTAAAACAATATTACCCAAAGGATTGTTCTGCCTTTGTCAATATCAAGTAATTATTGTTCTGTTCTTTAAGTATTAGGGATCTGGGAGTGATCTCATCTTTGGAAGGAGGAGATATATATATCTATATACTTCATTTATTATACATTCCTAACGGAGTTAAAGCAATTTTTATTTTTAGAGGAAAATCATATACTGTGGTCCTCTTTGCAAGCATTACTGTGTTCTTCTAAATTCTGGAGCAAGGAAACTGCAGATTACTATGCTCTGAATTTGGTATTCACTTCATTTAACCACCATCCAAGGTCGTTAAATTTAGGGACAGTTGTGAAGTTATACATACTGTTATTAGATATCAATATTTTTAAGAGTAATTTAAATCAATTGAAGGTTAACTTTGCTTACTTTAAAGTAATATTATTTAAATGAAAGCAGATTTATAAATTGGTCCTTAAGTAGTGTACATATTTTGAGATACATCAAAGTATCATTTACTTTGAAGAATTTGATGGATGAAATACTCTTACATGTGCAGGTCTTGTAAATCTCTCAAGGATCCTTTAAGTCTTTCATGTTTTTCAGATTGGGATTTCAGATTAACGTGCTCAGAGTTGGTCCAAGTTCTTTAACTCATGCTTAGCACAGTGTGGTCTGAAGTCCTGTGGTCCCATGGCTCTGCTCCTCATTCCAGAACATTGCAAAAAAAATTCCCAAGTCTCTTTGAAACATACACAGGTATCTGAAGAAATGTGGATGTTGTAAATTTTACTTGATGTATTAATAATTATATGTGCTTCCTCTCTTTGGACTTTATATTTCCTTGATGTTAACTTCTGCAGACATCATGGTAGGATCCTAGCCAAGAAAGCTACTGCAAAGAGTAACATTAAAATTAGCAGTGCCCCTGCTGTGTGCCAAAACAGCCATCCTTTTGTCAGCCTTAGTGAGTTTGGAAATTGTAAGAAATACAAGAACTCCAAAGACTTAATGTTGCAGTTGTGTTAGCAACCTCTGATTTCTAATTGTGGGATCTTGTAACGAACGTGGTAAGAGCTGAAAACATGCAAATTAGCCGTTTCAATCATGAAGTATGAAAACCAATAGGTCTGAAATGATCGATGAATATCTGAGTTTACTAAGTCATTACATGTCATCCTTTGTTTCCTTTCTACAAATCTCTTCAAGGTATTTTAGATTTCAAAATTGTATAAAAGCAGCAGTGAGAGAGGGAAAGGCATTTTCAGTGCACATTTCAAGGACAGAGATGGGCCAGCACAGCATTTGAGCACCAAAAATTTAATTTAACCTGAGTTAGCTACCCACTCACTAGAAGTCCCCAAATGGCAAGTAACTCAGCTGTCTCATGAAAGTATCTTACAGTGTATCAGCAACTCCTTCAGTTAAGTAAGGCTGGCTGTAAATCTGATGGGCTAATGAAACATCGTGATATGAATGAAAATTGCTCATCTAATTGTTTTAGTACATCCAAGATCCTCCAAAACAAAAAACAACAACAAAAAAGAAGCTGTAGCAAGGTTGCTGAGATTCAGAAGAATGGAAGATACTTTTTGCTGTAAAAGAGGTAACATGTCCATTATAATATTTATAGAGTATATATACCGGTCTTCTCGTGTCATCCATAACTTGAAGTGCCAGAGGACTGACTAATTTCTTCTGTAACACTAGGCACCTAACTTAGTATTTTCCTTTAATGTCTTGTGTGACTAGTGCGTCAATGATGCTGGTAATAGGGTTAACATAAGTTGCATTTCGAAAAGTGTTAGGTGTTTCAGATAAGAATAGATTTCACAATTTTAAAGTTTTGGCTGCCAAACAAATATTGTTTATCTCAAAAAAACTATACTCCCTCCCGTCCCCTTCTCTTCCGTTTCCTTCCCCTTTTAAGGTACAAAAGATAGGTAAAGAAATGGTCACTTAATATGCCTGAAAAATAAATGTCTCTGGTGAAATATCCAAACATTCTACATTTTCCTTCTTCTGTATTGATGGGAGATATCTATTAAAATATTACAATCATTGCGATATATGCATGTATAGTACTCTGGTGTATTCTGGGTAGAAACTCAGTCCCACTTGGAGTACATATATGTGACTCAGATAGTCACACAGAAGGTCAGGCCCACTGGTTCTGGTTATTCATATAATTTGTATAGCATTTGTCGGCTGCTATGGCTTGGATAGAGTGATCCATCTTGTAAAACTGATAGGTCCTGTCAGTACTGGGCACGGGTTTTCTCAGGGTCTTTTCTCACAGGTCTTCAGGCTTGAGGATAAAAGGAAATAGTTTAAGCAATAATAAACATGTATGTGAGTTCCTACTAATTACTTATTAGCTTGAGCAATTTGGGAGGAAAGGTGCAGAGCCAGATTGCACATAAATTGCTGGAGTTAGTAAGAATTATCTAATACTGCTATGAGAGTTTCACTAAGCATATTAATATATTTTATGAAATGGAATTATATTTCTATTTTTCCACACCTTCTCCACATACTGGATGGTAGAGATGCTGTCTTTGCTGGGAATGTGCCTGTGCTTTGGCTGTGGGATGATTTGGGCCTGCATCCTGGATCATTCAAGTGCTGTGACAGAAAGCATTGCTATAGCACCGAGATCATAAATCAATAGCTTTAATTTTTTTATCTCTGTTCTATGCATATCCCACTCTTTTGAGTCTGTTCAGTAAGGCTTTGGTATGCCCCAATATGTCAGCTGAGATACCTCTTGTCACGCATATGCATACTCTAATTGCTACAAGGTTGTACTATACCAGACAGCAAGCCATCTTCTCATGGCTTCATCACTCATTCTCCCCTCACAAACACTAATAAGTTGAATATACAGAAGTAGTAGAGGATGATATTCCTACTTGATGGAAAAATTGGATGATATTCCTACTGGATGGAAAGATTGGTACTGTGGCCTATTAGGTCAGTCCCAGGTGAAAATTTGTTGGGGATTAACTCCCAGAATGAGCAATAGAATAAAAGTTGCGTGTATATTCCTCCTTCTACTTCTTAGAATAAGAGGATGACTTGAAGGAGAGGGCATGGGCTGATGGGATAGTAGGGAAATAATGTATAAATAGTGGTGGATCCACAAATATTTGTATTTGTATATAACAAATTTTGTTTGTGTATAATATATATATATATTTCTTATATATATATATATTTAAGAAATATAACAAATATTCAGAAAGATCTGAATTCTGAGCTATATGAAAAACCAGAGGCCTCACTGTTGAGGCTTTCTCTGAAGTTTTTCAGTGAAATAGATATAGATCCCCTGTCTTCTTCTCTCAACCAGAACGATATACTTCTGGGGATAACGTCAATTCGGCTTCCTGGGGGCTTTCTGACTCCTTTCCTCATCTGTCACATCTGGATCTGCAATATTATGACTTTCTATGTAGGCTCCTGAGCATGTTCTGAAAACAGAGAATATTCCTTTTGGGTTGAACATCAAAAATTAAAGCATATAAAATCAACATTACTATAAAAATATTGGACTTTCTGTCTGAGTTTAGTACACATTTACTGGCAAGCTACCCATCTTGTTTAAATTGAAAATTAACAGGGTAATGGGTCTTTTGCATCATTGTCAAACTCTTCTTTTACAGGTTACTAATGTTTTAATGTTTTGTGTTGGTATAAAACAGACCATCCAGAAACAATTTGGTAAGAATGTGTCACCTACACTTTATGTACATGGGTATCTTTTCTAACATTTTCTTTTTGCCTCATCAGAATGCCTTTTATGCTCATATAAACTAAACTTTTGAACCTATGATGCATAAATGGATTTAAATTGGAAAAAATCAAGATTGACATTCTTTGTTTCAAATAGCGTTCTCTATTTAGAGATGAAAGTGGATGCATTCATAGAAAAATATATATTCTCTCTCCCTCTCTCTTTCCCCCACCCTCCTCCCTTCCCACTCTGCATGTTACCAATGCTCCGGGGAGAGTGAGATGAATGAATCAGGTCACAGAAGACAGTTTTCACAGCTTCTCTCTCTGAACAAATAAGTATAACAGTGGAAATAGTCTTGATTGCGTTCCATTTATTTCTGCAGATATTAGTTTCTCCTATTGCTTGTTGTAAAGTTTAAAACAATATCAATTTTTAAGGACTTGAAAGTGGTTTTCTATTTAAAATCAAACAAGACAAGCGTCATTTTCTTTCCAGTACTACGTTTTTGCTTCTTCAAGTGTGCAGAATATATAGACACCCACCAAAAATAAAAACGAATAGAAGGTGGGGGGCGGGGGGGGAGTGGAAGAGAAAAGATAAGTGATGGAAATGAGTAATTGCTTGGCAGCAAGTCTGCAGGGAGAGAGCTGACACTGTACAGCACATATTTCATGAATAATGAGAGGAGTCTCAGTGCTGTGCAATCACTGCCTATTGGGTCAGAAATTTCACATTAGTGGACTCATCAGAGCAGATCGGTGTCATAAAGACACTCTTTCCTGAGGTAAACATACCTTTTTCTTCACTGAACCGTCATCTCTTAGTTTGGATAGTGAGTACAGAGTAAAACCTTATGAGATCTATTAGAGGGATATCTGGAATTGGGAGCACTTCAGCTATGATTTTACTAGTTTGTTTATTTATACAAGAAGGAAATTACATAAACAGACATATATATATAGGTATGTGTAAAGCTCACACATGTAACTTCACTTACTCTAGTCTGCACATATGTGGTTAATGATGGTTTAAGTACAGCATTTTGTCAAAAGACAGGAACATCTGGCTTTTCCAAATCCATCTTGTCTGTGCTTCCTTCATGCATTCTTTACTTCTTCTGTTTGCCTCTCTATTCAAAGCAAAGTAAGAGCTCTGTTTTATCTTTACGTTCATTTTTAGGTTGTAAACAATTTAAATATATCTCATATGAGGGTCATTTGTTTTTGTGGGTGTTGGAAATAACTGGGAAGGACTACAAGAACCAAAAAGTCGGTTTTGCCACTGTTGGCATGAGAGTGTTCTCTGCAGTACTTTCTGTCTGATTCATTCTTCACCTGACATTCTTCACCTCTTCCCAACACTTTGTGTTCTCACTTCAACTGTTTGCAATGTATTTACAGAAATCCATAAACCAAAATTGTTGAGGATGTTAAAGGGAGGTTCAAGGCAACATAAAAATTATAAGTTGGGTGTCCAAGCATTGCAAACAGTTTGATTAAAATGTTACCTTTACTCTTCACTAGGAAGATATCTTTACTTAAAAATGAGAGCTGAGGCAAGTAACTCAGTAAAGTAAAGAGTCTCCTTTTCTTAGCTACCAACATTAGGAGAGTTTCTTTATGAACAAACACAATTAGGTGATTTAAAGAATCTTGTGGTACAGTCTCTATCTCTGCTTTACTGTCAAAGTGAACTTGAACTTGGGGAGAAGAAAATACTCAGTCTACCTGTCAGTCTCTTTTTGGCAGATCTGGCTCTACTGAACTGAGGTGACTAGATAAATTCATTCCACTTGCATTCATTGACAAAGTCTGTTCAAATACTGAGAAAACCTGCAGGAGATATAGCTTCTGGGTGATTCTCTTCAGAAATGAACTTACAATAAATTGTAAGCAAGGATGAAAGAAGATCAGATGCAGCCAAACAGTATGCAATATAGATATATGAAAAAAGAAAGTGTCTTTTTAAACACTTGGTGACTTATAACAAAGAAGTGACCTCTTCTCCTTGAAGAAAAGTTACAGAGAGAAAACAATATAATTCTGCAGGGAAACCTGGTAATCGGAATCACCTTCTTCCTGTTTGTCATTACCCCACAGTATGAAACATGTTCCCAAACTAATGAAAATAATTGATAGAAGGAGATGTTTATGAGAACTTGGGCAGTTTCTGGTGCAATGCCTCAATTATATTTGAATTTTGTCTTGAAAAATACTTCAGGTTATCAGCAATAGTGAAACATTGGAATGACTTGCAGATAGAGGTTCAATATGGACTAGTATTCTTTGGAAATCTTACATTTGAACTCCTAGCTTTCTACAACAAAAGTAGTAATGTCTTAATGAAAACAGGAAATCTAACTAACAAAATTCCAGGTGTAAGAGAAAAAAAGGCATGAAAAAGTGAAGCCTAACCTCTAAAATTTCTACATGTGTTTGTTTATTAGGAAGATAATGTTGTGGAGGGTCATCCTTCTCTTTCTCATTTCAGTTTGCATTCTGTGCAGAAGAGAACTACCTTCTGTTTCTCAAAATAGAAATGAATGGGCTTAAAGAGTGCTAACCTATAGTATAACATAACTCGCAAAGAAGTTCAGGAGGGTATCGGCTTGTTGAGAGTTTACTGTAGGGAGCAAGAACAAGCATTAGGGCATATGTTTTCCAGGAGTAATATGAGCTGTAAGGCTGTGGAAAAATAATTAAAAAAAAGTCTACAGAGAAGGAATGAAAATGAAATATACCCCTCTGTAGGGAAAGGGCCAACAGCAGCGTCTACATTGGAGGCCTGTTTCTGAAAAGTAGGTCTTGCCCCTAGTGTCTCTGAGACTTAGGCTTGTTGATGAGCACAATCTGATGCATGTGTATTTATTGAGCTGAGCAATATGATTTTATAAGTGGGCTTAGCAAGGCCTTGATTGAAGCTAGCAATCAGTTTCCTTCTGCTTGCTTTCTCTCTGTAACACAGCACGGTCTGAAATCCCTACCTTCTGATGGAAAAGTCTGAATTATTCATCAGCCAGCTAATGGCAGGTGATGAGATCTTTTCACGCTACAGCCCTGTCAGTAGGTGTTTATTGCTCTGTTTCACCAGCAGCTCTGCAATTACTGTGGGGCCAGAAGAACCCCCCACACAGGCTTGACATGTATCAGTAGAGATAGCTCTTTAAAGACTCCCTTTTGCCTGGGAGGTCATCTGAAGGTTATTATGAACAAATTATTTCTTCATTTCCGCTGACTGAGTAGATAGCCTTAATGATCTGTCACCTAGCAATAGGCTGCCTGTTCAAACATAAAGAATGGCATGCTGATGGCTTATAACTAGAATCAGTTCATTTTAGCTATTCTCTTGTCAAGCATGTTTCCAAGATACATATAGTATTTACATATTCATGAGCCTTTGCAGACATTGATGCCATGAGGGGGCCTGTCTGATAATGTGATACAAGTTTGTACTGTGTCCTGAGGCACTTAAAGTCTATTAAGTAAATCGAATCTGTTCAGTTCTGTTCTTCCTAGGTGGTGTTCTTGGCCTAAAGGATGGGGGCTGTAATCAACATTTGTGTACAGTACCTTAGTTCTTTCTCGTCCACCTACCTCTTTTCCTTGTTGAAAGTTAATTCTGTTTTATGGAAAGGCTTTAAGCTGAGCCAAATTACCTCTCAGAAAGCCGGAGTATCGCTTTCTTATGCTACTGCTGTTCTGAGATGCAGATGTGATTGACTGGAGGCACGGAAGGTGACCTGCCTGGGCAAAAGTGCCTTTAAAAAAATTAAAAAAAATCAACGCTACTTAGATATTGATCTATGACCCTACTTCTGGTGTGTATAGATGGGTTAAATAAGAATTAGAAGTTACAGTAACAGTGGGGTGTAGGATGTAAGGTGGGGAAACAGAAAAAAGAACAAGAAAATAGATCTTCCCCACTGAAGCACAGAAAAGGAGAATGGGTTTCTCTTCTTAATCTGAACCTTCACTGTCATGAGCATGTTTCTGCTACCATGCTATCATTTTCAAGAGAGATGAAGTTAAAACATGCCAGCTAACAGAAATGAAATCATAAATAAAAGTAAAAACTGGAATGTGGCTTGGGCTATTTTCTGAGTTTAAAAGAGCTGGATAGAAATATATCATCTGCCAAAGATGGCATTTGCTTTTTCATTTGGAAGTATGGCTATTTCTTATTCCCTCCTTTGTTTAAGAAAGGAGAGTGGAGGTACCCCAGAATGCAGGAAAGTAAAGAGAGGATAAAAGAGACAAACTTTCATTTCCTCCCATATTTCAAAAGAAGGAAAATCTAAGAAATTATAAATGTCCTCACTTCTTCCAACCATGTGGTCACGGGGGGACTGCTCTCAGGGTTCAGGGGAAGACTGAATAGAAATTGACATTTCATTGAAACTGATGCACATTCTGTTTGTAAATATCAGTGTTAATTCTGTAAAATATTTGGTCGGCAGCACAGAGCAATTATCCTTCTGTAAGGATGAGATCACAGCCTAATATGTGGTGTCAATAGCAAAACAAAAACCAAACTGTTGGTGTTTGAGGTCGCAGGCCCCATAGATGGGGTTACAAGGGGAGAAGAAAGTGTGTTGAGAAGCCATATAGAAACTACCACTGAAGAAGAGAATATTCCTTACCTTGCCTGCCCACCAAACAATAATAAAACCTTACATAAATGCACTCATATTCACTAAGAAAATTTCACATTTACATATGAAAGAGGATTTTACATGGACAGGTTGATGTTTTGTCTGCCTTTGAAATGACAATTTTACATGCTAAATTGAAAGTAACATGCGTCATTTTGGGACTTGTACATTGTGGCCAATCACAATAAGGCAAAGACTCTTTCCAAAGGAAAAAAAAAAAATCTTTTCACAGTATCACAGTATCACAGATTTCTAGGTTGGAAGAGACCTCAAGATCATCGAGTCCAACCTCCGACCTAACACTAAGTACTCCACTAAACCATATCGCTAAGGGCTACATCTAAACGTCTTTTAAAGACCTCCAGGGATGGTGACTCCACCACCTCCCTGGGCAGCCCGTTCCAATGCTTAATAACCCTTTCGGTAAAGAAGTACTTCCTAACATCCAACCTAAAACTCCGCTGTCACAACTTTCGCCCATTCCCCCTCGTCCTGTCACCAGGCACGTGGGAGAACAGACCAACCCCCACCTCTTTACAGCCTCCTTTAAGGTAACTGTAGAGAGCGATAAGGTCACCCCTGAGCCTCCTCTTCTCCAGGCTGAACAAGCCCAGCTCCCTCAGCCGCTCCTCGTAAGACTTGTAATATATATTTTAAATATATATTTTAAATAAATAATAAATAAATAATATTTAAATATATATTTTAAATATATTTAATATATATGTAATATATATGTAATATATGTAATATATATTTTAAATATATTTTAGATATATATATATTTTTTTTCAGTTAAAGACCAGAGCTTTTTTAGTATTAAAAAAATGATCAAAAATCTCAAACTGAGAATGTTTCTGTAAGTTCCAAATGAAAACAAAAAATGTAAAATGAAAATGAAAACAAAAAATGTCCCAGTGCTTTTTGAGAATCTTTTTTTTTTTTCTTTTTCTTCAGTTACTCTTAATTAGAACTTGTCTTTCACAAAAATATATGGCAAGGCTGACATTTTTCATTTTATTTTTTTCTCAAGAAATTATAAGAGAATATTTAAATTACTTCTGTCAGAAATCTCATTTTTTCAGATGAAAACAAGGCCACAAACCATAAAGGAGGTACTATGTAGAAATGCATCAAATTGAAAGATGACTCTATGATACCATCCTGATAAAATTGACACAGTTTTGCAACTGGAAAGTGTGTAAATGATGTCAGTTAAATGCTTATTTACACCTGCAGAATTAAAGTGAAGGCTGGAACAAGGGACATCTTAGTTTATGGAGATAAATACAAAAAAAAAGATACCTTAAATAGGTGGCTGAGCTCATCTTTTGATGAGCCCAACAACTTGTTTTCTAATACATCAGCTGGTGTATCTCAAAAGAACATAAAAAAGTAATGCACTAAATCTTGTTATGATAGTGTCAGATAGTGATAATTAATACAGATTTTAATTTACTGTACAAATTCAGAGGCATAACTTGGAGTAACTGGTCTCAATGTGATTAATTTAGGCTTTTGCCCAGTCACACATTTTTACATTTAGTTAACCTGCATCATAAATGTATTTTATTCAGAGCACCACTCTTTCTCATGTGTTTATTCAAACGCAAACAAAGTTCTGGGCTTTCAGTAATCCCTGTTTTGTTTGTGATTAAAAAACAAAAACAAAAACAAAAACTTCTTACCTGTTGTGAAGCAATTTGAATCAATTTTCCTATGAAGTACAGCTGCTTTAATAAAAGGATTCACATAAAATAGTGCTCTCTGTTTAGATGGTATCAGGGGGTTGTATGTAGTTACTTTAAGTTTTGCTGGGTACATATTGTTGGATGCAGAGGAAAAATAATTTATTTTCAAAGTCATCTTTCAACTCTGAATATGGTGCAGGCCATATTCATTACAGGCCCAATTCCTTACACTTCAACTTCCGTGGAAAAGGTGATGCACTTTCACCCCCTGTTGAAGTGAGGATTTGTGCAAAGCTTTCCACGGATATCTTGAACTTAAACAGCAGCCTTAGCAGAATGTGGTCTTAGTCACATCCTCTATAGTTAGAGGATGATGTCAAGGAGACTGCTGTAAAGGTACAAAGTATAGAAAGAGGATATTTAAAAAAAAATAATTATTTCTGATCAGAAGAGTAGAAGTCAAACAAACAGTGAAAGTCTTCAGTGATGTGACTCATTCACTATTTAATGTGACTAAGAAAAAATGGTTTGATTTTTTAAAATTCTCTGTTTTTAATCTTATAAACTACTTTGTGTCTTTTATTTTATTGGATTAAACACAGGTTAAATACAGATTTGATGTATCTGTCCTGAATATATCAGGCCTTTTCAATAAAGCTTTGATCTATTTTGAAGTCTTTGAAACCTGACTTGGATGAAATGTCAATGTATTTGTTGCATAATGCCCTGAGAAGCATGAAAGCTTCTATTACAATCTTCAAGAGTTTATTAGAGAAATGACTCCTGACAAGAGCTACACATTTTAGAAGAATTGTTAATTTTGAAATTAGCTCTGGCAGTCCTGTTTAAAGAAGTTTATTGTGGGAAAGTGCTTTCAAAATCATCTGAAATGAAGCCTGCAGTGGAGATATGGCAGAAAGGCTGATGGTGGAATATGTTAGTTCTACCTGCTTTAATCTATTTGTTACCAGGAGGGAACTTAAACTGTATGCAGATTAATGAAGCATTTGAGTCAGATATATACTGATGAACATGCGCCTGCTTCTCTACCCTTAGTTGCTACGGAACCAGAGAGATGTGAAATTGCTGAAGAACATACACCGTGCTCAGAGCTCCTCTGATAGATAATTAGAAAATAAAATGGAACATTTAGGAAACTAGGTCCCAGCTTTCTGATCACATGCAATGCATGAAAGGCAGTCTTTTTGGATGTGTACTTTACTAATGTGTGTGATAGTGGTACATTAAGTAAACTGTTGAGTATGACAAAATGTAAGGAGTGAAAGCTACTCTCCTCCACACAATCTGACTAATCTGGTGTTGTGCAGGGAAATTTTCAGGTATTTGTCACCTCCCAGTCTGCAATCAGGACATAACCCAGGGCTTTCAACCTGCCTATTTCCAATTACAGAAACAGGAATGGTATGCACACCAAAGCTACTTCACACTAGTGTATATGGTCCTAAGAGATATATCCTGACTGAATATTCAGAACGAGTGTCCTTTAAAGTCAACTCTCAAATCCATCAGGTTTTCTTCACTCTGCCTCTCCCTCCACAGCATGTAGGAGATGCAGAACAGTCTCGCAGCTGTGCCACCCATGAGAGGATCAGCTGGAGGCTGTCATGGTAGTAGAGTAGTTTACCAACTCAGACTCTAGGTAGTGAGTCACTAACAGAGACTCATTAAGCAAAGAATAATGTTTGAAAAGAAAAGGGAGAACTTGCCAAGCATTGCTCAAATTCAGGGTATAGTGAAAAGAAGATATATGTTTTACTACACATGTAGTTTCTAAAGACTAAGTCATGCATCTCATTATGGTAAGGTTTGAAGTTGCAGACCATAAAGAAATGATGTCTGTCTTAGTTACTGTTTCTGTCAGGTGCGATGCATTCTTTTTTTCCTTTTGACTGGTGTGAAAATGTAATGGGTGCTGAACGTCAGGATATCCCAGAGTCTTACTCATTGGGTAATCTAGTGAGTCTGCATTTGTTCTGCTTTTCTGGTGTATTGTGATTTTACTGAAAATTGCCTCATTACTGGAAAACTGAGAAATCTTTAAAAAGGAGACTTGCTCTTTGTCCTTTGAAAGTTGTAGGCAGGTTTTTCTACCTTATTTTGCATTCAGTGATGTTTTGCAAATAATTGTATTTTACCATGATTGCTGTTTCATTGTTACGGGGTTAAATCACGTTAAATCATCATTTATTTATTTATTTATTTATTTTATTTGCAGTTTAATTTGTTAAATCCTGTTATGACATCTTTTTAATGCCTTCTGCTTCTGATAGAAAAAAAAAAAAAAAGGAATAGAAAGAGTAACAGAGAAAGTATGGCCAACATTTTCTTTCTACAGCTGATTATACACTAGAGACAATATCTTGCGGACCAGGTGGAACTGTTAGTGTGGGCTGAAGCACAGCTTGCAAGTCAAATGGGACACTGGACAGCAGAGTCTGCTATTATGAAGACTGCAAGCAGCAGATGGAATTCCTAGAAAAACCTTCTGTCTCTTTGGAGAATCTGTGTCTTGAAAATCAAGGTTCTTTTTCAGTTCAGCTGTGTCTACAAGGCTCTGCACTGATCTAGTCTGGGTACTGGGAGCAGAAGGAGTTCTATGTCACTGCTTCTCCATCACTGCTGCTTAGTCAACTAAAAGATATAAAAAATAAAATCTAAGAAAGATAAGAGAAAACTTTTCTTATTTTATTTATTTATTTATTTATTTTTACCTTGTAACTAGTCCCTAGTCCTTAATATGTTCTGTGAGCTAGGTAGCCAGCAGAATTTAATTTCACACCACAGATGCACCAAAAACTAGTGACACTAAGGCAGGAAAAGGAACTTGATGGTGGAAAGTGTATGGAAACAGGGGATCTCACATCTGTTTTTAACAGTTTCCTGAGGTGAAGATTTTGGCGGTAAAAATGTGAAGAATGGCCAGAATGAGAGAAAACCAAGGTTTCTCCTGCTTCCCAAACTGCAGAGAAAGGAGAAAGACCAGAAAATTGAATTTCAGGGAAAAAAAAATTCTCTAGTATGCCTCTGTATGCCTCCTTCCTCTCAGTGGGAGAAGACAGGAAATAAAATCTAATATAAACATATATATGGGTATATAGGAGAAGAGTGTTTGTATAGAGAGACTAACCTTAGCAGTAAGTGATAATTCTAAATGTTATTTGCACAGCCATAAGATTGTACACTATTGCTAATTCTCAGCTACTTGCTAAACTTGAAGCTAAAAATTTACAGAAGAAAATTTTGAAGTGCTACTCAATTGACAACTTGTGAATGGCAGATGAGAACAGTTAATGAGACTGAGAAATGGGTGCTGTCTGCAGGTAATATTCTTGGCAGGGAAACTGAGAAAAAAATCTCTGCAAAACAAAACCTGGGTCCTCAACCGAATAATGAAGTTGTGTGCAGCCTTGCTAGGCAGCTGAACTCCACCATGACCACTCTTTTACTCCTCACCCTCAGCAGAGCAGGGGAAGAAGAAAAGGAAAGAAACAACTCATAGGTTGAGACAAGGATAATTTAATTAAAGGAAAAATAATTATTAAGGGAAAATTATTATTAACTAAATAATTTAACTAAACGGGAAAGGGAAAGGGAAAAGGGGGAAAATAAAACGAAACAAACAAACAAATAAACTAAAAGAAAAAACAAGCAAAGGCCATGTGGAAGTGCAGAGGAAAGAAATTACTGTCTGCTTTCCACCAATGAGCAATGCTTGACCATGTCCTTGAAGCAGGGCCTCAATATGTGTAGCCATTGTTCAGGAAGACAGACGTTTTCACAACAAGAGTCTACCCTTCCCCTCTCCTTCCTTTTTCCACATTTTATTGCTGAGTGTAACATCATATGACATGGAATATCCTTTTGGTTGGTTTAGGTCAGCTACCCTGGTGATGTTGCTTCCTCACCTCTTGCGCACCCTCAGCTTGCTGGTTCTGGGGGGGTTAGAGGGAGTCCTGATGCATTGCCAGTATTGTGCAGCAATAGACACAACACTGGTGTGATACCAGTGTGGTTCTAGCTACAGGTGCAGAGCACAGCACTGTATGGGCTGCTGCAGGGAAAGTTAACTCCATCTCAGCCAGACCCAGTACAGTGCGTGAAAAAGGTTAGTGTTCAGCATAGGTGCATTTAAAGTGTTATTACTAATTGAAAAGTTTGTTCCTGCCTCGTCATTCTCAGCAATCTGTTGTGTGACACCCACCTCCCTGCACTGGACAGTTACAAGCATTACCTGTGGTAATCATCTGGGAAAACTACCTGTCTGAAGAAGGAAACACTCTTTCCTTTTATATCATCTTTACCCTGAAAGTATCAAAGGGTACAGAACTTTGGGACTAATGGGAGATAGGATCAATATATAATAGGGAGATAGGGCCAGCTTATTTCATGTAGCTGCAATGTCTTACCTGTAGATAGTGCTACAGGTTTAGGTAAACCATTTTAACTGTACAAAAAATAAGAGCTTTTTTTTTTTTTTTTTTTTTTCCTGCTGTGTTTATCACCCTTAGGGAGACACAAGGTTTTAGAAATCCAAGATCAAGAAAGCTGAGGCCTGAAACTTGAATGGTTTTAAAATAAGTTATAATAAGACTAGTCCAAGCTATAACAAGAAATGTAAAGATATCTGTCAGCCCCTTGTCATGATGATGAGTATATCTCTACATTTACAGCTTGATGACAAAAAAAAAAAAAAAAAAGTTTGATGTACATGGTCCACTGTTTTGTTTATCTCTGCCAAGAAAAACTATAATAGTAGGGGTATAAGATATATTCTTTTTCTTGTCAAATAAAGGTATACAAATCTTTTTGCCAGGGGTTTAATTTTCTGTTTGTGGGACAACTGGGGGATCAGGCCCAGTCAGCATGGGTTCATGAAAGGCAAGTCCTGCCTGACCAACCTCATGTCCTTATATGACAGGGTGACCCAGCTGGCGGATGAGGGAAAGCCTGGTGATGTAGTCTACCTAGACTTCATCAAGGCCTTTGACATGGTCTCCCACAGTATTCTCCTGGAGAAACTGGCAACCCATGGCTTGGACAGGTACACTCTGCTGGGTTAAAAACTGGCTGGACGACTAGGCCCAGAGAATGGTGGTGAATGGAGTGAAATCCAGCTTGTGTCCAGTCACCTGTGGTGTTCCTTAGGGGTCAGTGTTGGGGCCCATCCTTTTTAACATCTTTATTGATGATTTGGGTGAGGAAATTGAGTGCACTCTCAGTACGTTTGCAGATGACACCAAGCTGGGGGGAAGTGTTGATGTGCTAGAGGGTAGCAAGACCCTGCAGAGGGACCTGGACAGGATGGGTCAATTGGCGGAGGCCAATGGGATGAGGTTCAACATGGCTAAGTGCCAGCTCCTGCACTTTGGCCCCAACAACCCTATGCAACACTACAGGCTCGGTGCAGAATGACTAGAAAACTATGCAAAGGAAAATGATCTGGGGGTGCTGATTAATGCTGACCTGAACAGCAGTGTGCCCAGCTGGCCAAGGAGGCCAACAGCATCCTGGCTTGGATCAGGAACAGTGTAGCCAGCAGGACCAGGGAGGTGATCATCCCCTTGTACTCTGCTCTGGTGAGGCTGCACCTCGAGTACTGTGTTGAGCTTTGGGCCCCTCAATACAAGGACATCAAGGCCCTGGAGCATGTCCAGAGAAGGGCTACAAAGCTGGTGAAGGGCCTGGAGCACAAGTCCAGTGAGGAGTGGCTGAGGGAACTGGGGGTGTTTAGTCTGGAGAAGAGGAGGCTCAGGGGAGACCTTATCACTCTCTACAACTACCTGAAAGGAAGGTGTGGGGAGCTGGGGTTCGGCCTCTTCTCACGGATAACTAGTGATAGGACTAGAGGGAATGGCCTCAAGTTGTGCCAGGGGAGATTCAGGTTGGAAATTAGGATAAATTTCTTCTCAGAAAGAGTAGTCAGGCATTGGAACGGGTTGCCCAGAAAAGTGGTAGAGTCACCATTCCTGGGGGTTTTTAAAGAAAGGTTGGATGTAATGCTTAGGGGCATGGTTTAGTGGGTGACATTGGTATTAGAGTGATGGTTGGACCAGATGATCCTGAAGCTCTTTTCTAACCTTAATGATTCTATGATTCTATGTTTCTTTAGTTTGTTTTGACCTCCATTTTTCTCAGATATGTCAAGCCTCTAATTTTTTTTTAAATGCTTTTTTTTCCAGTGCTTTTTTTTCTCAATGCTGAGTTTAAGCTCAGTACACAGTGTACCTGGTCTTTTTGCTTTCTAATCCCTGAACATTTTTCGTGCTTTTAAAATGTAATTTCTATAACAATTTCTGTTACCATGTTGGTCCTTTTAAAAGTCCTATTCAGAACTGAAAGAGCACCACTGAAGAGGCCTTGTTCCTCCAGATTTTCACCTTTAACAGCTCTGGAATTTGCAGCCTTGATTTTACCAAGCCAGAGTATTTTTAAAAAAGCTAATAAGTACATTTTGTAAACCTGACTTAGATTCTGGTAACTGAGAAACACAACAGTGATGTTCCAAGGATCTAGTCTATGTTTATCATGCTTCTTTTGGGAATGGTATCAAATGACTTACACATAGCAGTCAAGAGACACTGCCCTTCCCTAAGAGATTTTTGAAGGAAAACATTTTCTCACATGGATGAATTACACCCAAAATTTATTTTTTGTCCGTGTGGATAACATTCAGCTTTTACGTGTATCAGGAAGGAGATAGCAGCTTTTGACCCTAGTTGTACAGGAGTGACTCTTCTTGGAGAAGTCCATGGAGAACTTTATTCTGTGATTACTGTTAAGCGCATAAAGGTATTTCAGGGCAAGGGTATTTCCATCTAAGAGTGCTGTAGTGCGTCCAGACCTTTATACTCCTTTGTGCTATTTGCATTTACTGGAGTGATACTACCTACTGTTTTTCATTGAAGGGGTCAAGCAAGTCTTTGGACTCTGAGCACCACACAACTTTATGTTTTGGAATCAGTAGAGTAGGTTGAGTTTTCAAAAATGCTGATAGTGTCCTATAGCTACCTGTCTCTTCTGAGTCCTGTTCTGGGCTGAGGAGCTTCTATTACTTTAACTGCATTATTTCTAAGACTTTCTGTCAAATTTCTGACATTGTTTTTTCCAGGCAATTTGCAGTCTGATTCTTTTTGAGGGTTTTGGTTAACTGTCCTGAAAGAGAAGACTGACTTTTAAATTTATATCTCACTGTAGTTTTGTCATTCTCCTTCCTTGGTTATCCATGTTTCTTTTTGTTTCACCTTTAAAGAACAATACAGCTAGTATCTTTCCCTATAATTATCTTATACAAAATACATAATCCAATTTATGTGATAGAATTTCATAGCCTACACACTCAAACTTATGAACCAGTTTAAATAAAGGGCAGCTGTCTGGTAGATTTTCCTTTAGCTAGTATATATTTCTTGTAGAAACAGAAGGAAATATGATTTAAATTTTGGGGTGTTCTATCCTATTTCCAGAAAGCTTTTGCTTTTATACAGCTTTTATTTTTATTTTTATTTTTATTTTTATTTATTTTTTTAAGAGCTTTTGGCCTTTTACAGGTTATTTTTGTTTAGTCCTAATATTTTATTGCGTTCATCCATATAGGCCCCCTAAAACCTCCCTGAAATAGGTCTGTTTTTATTCTGATCTATTCAAGCTGTACAGATTGGGACACTCTTTCTGTTCTGTAATGTTTTTGCTGAAACTAAATTATTTTGTGTATGATGGACTCTACTGGTTATGAATTGTCTGTAGATTTTGGTTTGAAGCAGCCTTCAAGGCAGTCTAAAGCTAATAGTTTCATATGAGGTGCCATACTTACACTGCTAGAAATGAGTGGAAGAATATTCAAGGCTTGAGTTTCTAAGGAGTGGAGCTGCTCATACGGACTGAAAACTTGTGATTTTTTTTCTTTGTCAGTTTAACCTTTCATATTCCATGAAACATTCTTCAGTATCCAAGCAATATACGTTTTAACTACTCATGAAGTGTATTAACTTTCAGCAAGTCTTCCCTTTCAGAGATACCCATGGCAAAATTAGTCTTCCAAGGCAGAGTTGTCTGAAGTTAAGTGGAAGTGTGGATATATTTGAGACAACTGGAAATGAAAGTGGCAATTGTTCTTTGTAATAGAAAACAAACAAACAACAAACAAACAAACAAAAAAAAACCATGTATTTTCCATCTTTTTTATACCTTTTAAGTAGCCAAGGGGATTTTTCAGCTTTGGTGGTAGATCAAAGAGAACTGTCATTAGAAAATACATATAATAATAATAATAATAATTGTGGGAGGGGAAAGAGTAATACAAGCAGAAAAAGACAGCTATTGCAACTGCCAATATTTTGTAACACAAAGTTTGCAGTCAAGCAGGCATTATAGCATGTGGAGATTTAAACATAGATTTTGTTAGCTGGGCATACAGAAGCAACCTATTACTTATAATTCTCAGCATAAGACCCGCCTATTTTGTTTTGTGTGTTTTTGGAAGACTATTCTTGGAGGTGTTATTATTGGCTAGAATGAAAACTTTGAACTTATTGAATTTATTATTTTATTTTATTTTATTTTATTTTATTTTATTTTATTTTATTTTATTTATTTTATTTTATTTTATTATTTCATGTTATTTTATTTTATTTTATTTTATTTTATTTATTTTATTTTATTTTATTTTATTTTATTTTATTTTATTTTATTTTATTTTATTTTATTTTATTTTATTTTATTTTATTTTATTTTATTTTATTTATTTTTATTTTATTTATTTTTATTTTATTATTTTATTTTAGGAAAAGCTTGTCAGTATATAAGAGCTTCCATCTACAAGCAGTGCCAAAAGGGGAAAAAAATCTAACATCCAATTATTAGGAATTATTTACCCTGACTAAATTTGTATTTGTCTTATGTGCTTAAGATCACATACATGTCCTTCCTATTATAATATATCTGAAACAAGGACTCAGGACAAAAGCTCTTTCATTCCTTCAGTATGCTAGCACTGTGTGTGCCAATTTATCTAGTGATGATGACTTAGATCCTTTGGTCTTGCAGAATTTGTTTGAAAATGGAGAAAGGCATTAATTACAAGTTGTTATCCAGTATTTTAATGTTCCCTTTATTTAAAAAATGGTATTGGTATTCCTTGAACTGACTAATGAATCGTATAACTCATCCTCACTGCCTCTCAGGAATAAATTATAATCCTCACCAGACTGATAATTGAAAGAATGTTTGTTGTATTACAAACTGGGCTTATATGTCTAAATAAATTTGGTGAAACATGTTTCCTCTGAATACTTTTCATGTTGCCTTTCTAGGGGACATGATTTTTTTTCTTGCTTGATGGATATCACACAACAAGCTGCAGTGATAAAGCATCACTTAACTCCAGAGGATGAAGTGGTGAATTAATGAGTAAGATCAGTTTTTTAAGTAAATGAGTTTGGCATGCATTTATGATAGTTCTAACAAATGGTTCACAAAAAGCTGGAAATTCTTACTAAATTACTATAACATATATCATAAATACAAAGATTGT
This sequence comes from Anser brachyrhynchus, assembly GCF_964034855.1. Classification (NCBI taxonomy): domain Eukaryota; kingdom Metazoa; phylum Chordata; class Aves; order Anseriformes; family Anatidae; genus Anser; species Anser brachyrhynchus. The sequence continues at coordinate 35,350,045 of NC_137697.1, forward strand.
TGCTTTCTGCTTATATTGAAAACTGATCTCTGATGTCATGAGATAAAATGGCCCAGTAAGTTTAGCAGTGAATCTGCTCCATTCAGAGCATATATTTTGAGTCAGATATTAGAAGTGTGCAGCCGTTCTTTCAGAGAGCCTTTTTGCATGTGAACATTGTTACGACTCGATGCTGGGTTAGGGTTTTACTTGTGGAACATTTTGGATTTGTACAGAGCAATCATTCAGCCACTTATCTTCCTGATGCCAAAAGGTTAGTTTTAGATTTTAGAATGATTGCCAATTTCTTAAAAATGATTTTAACTGGAAGTTGAACGCATTCTGGATCAGCATTGTTTTTCTACCTTTTAAACATGACAAGGAGCAAATTTAATCACAACTTATTTGAAGTACTACTTAGCCGAATTTTGTTTTTCCCTTACTGGCATTTGTAAACATAAGCTTATCACATAGTGAAGTTAAGGCATGGTTAATTCTGAAAGGTATGACCTGTATTATGGCATTATATGATGAAAACAATGTCTGTCCCATATTTTCTACTTCAGTCTGTTGATATCTGTCTTCATTCTAAATAAAGCTTATAAACTGACCATGATCATTTCAAGTTCTTACCTTACTTCTCCAGGTCTTGTCCAGAAAAGGGCACTGCTCTCCATTATTGGAGTAAAAGTATGATGAGACTGAAGTCATATTTCAAATTATTATTTTATTATTTTTTTTCTCTAGAAAAATTACTGAAGGCACTGATACTGATTTTCTTCTCTTTTATTTTGATCTTCATAACTGTAGCTAGATGTCAACAAATCTGAATGTCTGAATGTCCCTCTGAATTATGTGATCATGATATCCATGATCAAAAAGATCACATGGTGCCAGAGGCAGAGATTTTCATTTGCCTTTTGGTGTGAACAGGAACAGGTGAATAGGAATCTGTCTTTATTTTTGAAATAGTTATTTCTTTTCCAAACTAGTAGTACACTCTTAACAGAGAATACTAACAAAACTGGGACACTTTCAGTGACCTACATCCATGCTGATTACCTGTTTCATTATTGTTTGCCTTTAACCAAAGAAAATAAAACAAATGTCAGCAGTAATGAAAAATGAAAGTAGGTCAGTCTACAAACCCCCTGCATCAAAATCAGAACAGAACATTCATTTTTCAGAGAAAAATGGGAAATAAACATTTAAGTGAAAGGCAATTAAGAGTTTTGTAATATTAGCCATAATGATTAACAGAGTTATTAAATTATCTCTTCCTTTAGCACTGTGTAACTTACACTCTGGGAAACAAGAGACACTACAAATAAATGACTTTCGTTCTTATTGAAAGGATTGAAAGAATATATTAAAATTTACTTAGCTTATTCCTAAATTATTTTTTTCAGTGGGCTTGTAATAAGTAACTGAGCAATCAAAATAGGAACTGCAAATGTTACAGCAAAATCTAAAAGAACTCTCATCCTGGGGAAGAACTTTATATTCAATTAGGCAAATATTTGGCTTCTTATGGGGAGCTTTTAATCCTAGCTCAAAGAGCATCTTATCATAATTGGATGTTTGCTTTAATTTATACAAATAAATGTAAGGTATGTTCAACTGATATGCACTTCTGAAGGAACAGACTGTGATAGTAGAGCATGTACTTTGTACATCTAAGCTCCCAGTTTTAACTCCGCTTAGCATCTTTCCTTTCTGTGGTTATGATCTCTGAGTGTTTGAAAATTTTGTCTTGAAATAAATGAGAGATTGTAATGTAAGTCTAATATGTAATGTCACTTTATTGTTGAACCTCAGAGGAGTTATATTGGCCAGTGGCTTCTCAGTGACCAGATTCATGTTTGAATCTACACCTATTTGAGAGCTTGTCCATCTACGTCATTATGGTCCAGAAAAAGCTTTTCAGTCTTTTTATCCTCCTCTTGACTTTGTTGACTTTGTTTTAAACTTTGCTGTAAATTAAACTGGGGATAAGTTTTGATTATTTTATCTACATGTTTATGGAGCTCCATTCTTAAAAAAAATAAAAAAATTCTATAACAGGACTGAAGGGGAAATATGAAGCCTTAAGGAAAAAGTGTTTCATCTGTGTAAAAAATGAATGAAGACTAGATGAGAAAGCTGTTACTGCCTATCAGTGTGTCTGGTTTGGATGAGGTTGTGAAGTTGACATTTTCATTCTGGCCCGTATGAAGCTGTGTTTTGAATTTGTGGCTAAAGCTATGCTGATAACACATCAGTCATTTGGATACTGATGAACAGTGCTTACACAATGTAAAGATTTTCTCTTTCTCCCTGATACCCAAAGGCCAGTAGGCCAGGGGTGGGCAAAACACTGGAAAAGGACACAGCCAGAATAGCTGAACCCATCTGGCTAAAGGATTATCCCATGCCATACAACATCATGCTCAGCAATAAAATCTCAAAGAGGAGGAAGAGGGGACGTTTGGGGTTATGGCATTTTTCTTCCCCAGTAACTGTTACGTGTGTTGAGGTTCTGCTCTTCAGAGAGTGGCATCAACCTGCCCATGGAAAGTGGTGAATAAATTCCTCATTTTCCTTTGCCTTTGTGTGCAGCTTTTGCTTGTCTTATTAAACTGTATTCATATTTTTCTTGTCTTATTAAACCGTATTCATATTTTTCTGTATTAAACTATTTTTAAACATATTTTTAAACATATTTTTCTGTATTAAACTGTATTCATATATTTCTGAAGGGCAAAGGAGTCCAGGAAGGCTGGGCACTCTTCAAGAAGGAAATCTTAATGGCTCAGGAGCGGCCTGTCCCCACGTGCCCAAAGACGAGCCGGAGCGGAACTAGACCAGCCTGGCTGAACAGAGGGTTGTGGCTCGAGCTTAGGAGAAAAAGGAGGGTTTATAATCTTTGGAAAAGAGGGCGGGCTACTCAAGAGGACTATAAGGATGTTGCGAGGCTGTGCAGGGACAAAATTAGAAAGGCCAAAGCTCATCTGGAGCTCAATCTGGCTACTGCTGTTAAAGATAACAATAAACGTTTTTACAAATACATCAACACAAAAAGGAGGACTAAGGAGAATCTCCATCCTTTACTGGATGCAGGGGGAAACTTAATTACAAAAGGTGAGGAAAAGGCTGAGGTGCTCAATGCCTTCTTTGCCTTAGTCTTTAGCGGCAAAAGCAGGTTGTTCTCTGGATACCCAGAACCCTGAGCTGGTGGAAGGGGATAGGGAACAGGATGTGGCCCTCACTATCCACGAGGAAATGGTTGGTGACCTGCTACAGCACTTGGATGTACGCAAGTCGATGGGGCCGGATGGGATCCACCCGAGGGTACTGAGAGAACTGGCAGAGGAGCTGGCCATGGAGAACCGTGCCAGAGCAGATGTCCATACTGCAGCCAGTAGAGGACCCTATGCCACAGAATATGGGTATGCCCTGAAAGAAGCAGCAGGCATGCAGATCCCACACAGGAGTAGGCTCCTGGCAAGATCTGCAGCTTGTTGGGAACCCATGCTGGAATAAGTGTCCAAGAAGAGACCTTAACCATGCCACAGAAAAATGTTAAGTGAAAGGAAAAAGCAGAATGCAGGTAAGAAGATTCAGACAAAAATAGAGGTCCTTTAAATCTTATGCTACCATTGACAGAAAAGAGATTAAACTGCCATTGTCAGCAAAACAAACAATGGAGCACAGTTCTAAACAACATAAAATAGAAAAAATAATAGCTTTGCATTTGATAGTAGTATTTTTTTTTGGTAGAGTTTTTTTCTTGGCTGTAAATACCATAAGTAATTTTTATATTGCTTAGTGGTGAGCTTGTGCTAGCATAAATAGTTATTGAATTGGGGTATGGATTCATATATTATAACAGATTATAATTGCTGGCACACATAAAACAAACATTAATGTTTAACAGACTCTGGAGATCATGGGTTGTGCTGACTGTGTTTCACGAAGGCTTTTTCAAAGTGATTGTATCCTGAACTGCCCTTCCCCCCCGCCCATAAACTTATGAAAAGTTTACCTTTTCATAAGCACAGTAAATAAAGTTTGAGGTTGATTATTACAAATGTTACAAAGAAGTTCTTTCATGATAAGGCTGCTTAGAAGTCCTTGAATGGTAAGTATTGTCTGTAGACTCCTGTTTTTCATTTTTTGTGATGTTTCTACTTTTTCAGAAGTCTATTCACAAAGCTCTTTCCTTTTGTTTTGCTATTTTTAAGCAAGGAAAGAAAAACAGAAGTATAAGACCAGTGTTGAATCTATGACCAAAGAAAAATTATGCCCTTTTTGTCAACAAAAAATTATGGGTAAAATAGTGTAAGACATAGCCTTCAATAACTAGAGTACTTCAGTACTTTTACTGACACTGCACGAAGAAGAACAAGACAAATTCTAGTACAAGTCTAATATGGAGTGGTCTTTGTCTTCTAATAAAGACATTTTAGATAAATTTAGCTTGTCTGATGTTCATAGTCATATATTTATAAGTTTTTTACTTTCATAGGTTAGATATATAATGTATATACAATTATCTCAATTATATACAATTATTTTAGAGAAAACAATTTTATTTATTTGTTTGTTTGTTTGTTTGTTTGTTTGTTTGTTTATTTTTGAAAGAGAATGTGGAAAGGATAGTGGATAGTCTACTGCTGAACCAGGAATGTCACAGTTGTCCTATTAATTGTAGTAGTAGCCAAACTCCATCTGGTATCATTAAGACCAGAGGTAGACAGAATATTTCAGGTTTCTAGAACAACAAATTTGTTTGGTCTGTGTTTTATTTTGCGAGTTTGCATACAGAGATACTTAGAAGTGTTTTGTTTCTCACGAATAATTCAGATTAATGTAATGTGTTTTTGGAAAGTCAGGCTGAGTAAAAGCCAGGCGAATCCATCACATAAACTGTTTAGGAGAGAAAGAGAAAGATCAGTCATGCAGCTAATAAAGGTGTAGACTAGACAGACTTTTTTGTTAATGCTTGTTAGCATTATTATAATTATTATTTTTTTCAGTGCACGAATTAGTATTTAACTCCCAAAAATTTCGAGAAGGTTTGTAAAGTGTGTACAAGAGGCTAGTAGTCCATTTTTTTTGCAGTAAATGCAAACAGTTAAAGATGAAGACCTAAATGTAGCATCAAATAGAAACTCTACCACAGATATTAAATGAATAAGTAATAGTAACCAGAATTTCATCATGGATATAGAGCAGGCTTGTAGCTGAGGAAATCACAATATTCTTGACTAAATTTGACCAAACTACTTTGCAGTGAGGTGGAGCAAGTGGGTATTATGAAAGGAGGGATAGTAAGTTCATTGGTGAAACATGGAAGCATATTAATGTTGGAGAAATAGTAGTGGTGATTTATTTTTTTTAAATAAAATCCCTTATATTATGAAGACAAGTTGGGTGTGCCTAGGCTCTTAAGAACTGAGGTAACTAAAATACTTTTTAGGAAGGTAAATCGACTTCAGCTTAGTGCCTGCCCATTCATTCACTACACTGGCCCATGTAAACATATTATATATGTCAGTATTAACAAAATTTATAAATGACCTCTGTGCAGACCACAGCATCCCTTATGGACCCTTCTGAATTGTTAGTTTTCTATGCTGGTAATCAGGTCCATCTTCTTCACGTCATTATAAATCTAGAGGTCTTGATATAAAACTCTGAAACCAATGGAAAAACTCTTTGATTTCAGAGGGGATTGTTATTTCCAGTCTGTGGTTTATTAAAGTTTTTGTTTTGAATTTGTTTTATATTTTTCAGCATCTGAAATCAATTCTGTTAATTCTTAGAAGTCCGAAACAGGAGTCACAGAAAATGTTAGGTCCTTAATTTATGAAGTACTACTTTTCTGCAGCTAGTCTAAACTGATGGACATGAACAGACATCGTGGTCACTGTCTCTCTTACTGCTAAGCCCACATTTTCTAATGTAACTGACAGTCTGTTCATAAAAATGTTTTGTGCCTTATTAAACTTTTAAATTGCTGAGTTTGAGAAAAATCTTTGAACTGGGTTTTCCTTAAAATCTGGACATTATTTGAATAGTGGGTTATTGTTATAAATTTGTTTGGGTTGGATCGTTTGCAGCTATGTAAGTATATATTGCTTCCAATCTACTCTCCCATGAATTTCCTGTTGTAATATAATAAAGGGTTTTAAAATTACCTTAAATTTATTAACCTTTGAGATCTTGTCTTTTCAACTCTCTCCTCCTCTACTCCTTTAAAAAAAAACAACACTTTTTTTAAATTAAAAAAAATAAATCACTAAAACCCCCTGCTTTTCCAGAAGTCTTTAACTATAAGGTTTATATATGCCCTATAGGTAGAATTATATGTAAGGAAGTATTTTCCTGAAGACAGTTTTGATACAATCTTCAGCCAAGTTACTTATAATTGTTATGATTACTATGTTCCTCCCTTCTGGTTGTAAGAACCCTTAATAATATGGATGTCTACCGGCAATCAGAAAATGGGGGGGGGGGGGGGGGGGGGACCAGATCTGCAGAAATGTAAGTACGTACCAAAGAAATACCGAAGTTTCAAATTTGCAAGCTAAACCCAAGTTCCAGTTTGGTCTAGGGACAAAACAATCTAATTTGTTCTTGGGCTCTGAGTATCAGCAAATGGAGAGGATGAGACTATGACTTTGTAAAATATTTCATCCTGCCCACCTTGACAGAGTGGGAATGATGTTTAGAGCTTCTGTGTTCCTTCCTTCCTTCCTTCCTTCCTTCCTTCCTTCCTTCCTTCCTTCCTTCCTTCCTTCCTTCCTTCCTTCCTTCCTTCCTTCCTTCCTTCCTTCCTTCCTTCCTTCCTTCCTTCCTTCCTTCCTTCCTTCCTCTTTCTTTCTCTCGTTTTCTCTTGTTTTCTCATTTTCTCTCTTTCTCTCTTTATCCTTTTCCTCTTTCTTTCCTCTTTCTTTTGAAAAATATCTGCAGCCTGCTATATATCCACCCTTTCTGTGAAACTTGCTCAAACTAATTTGAACAAGATTGAGAATTCACTTGTATCCTGCTTGACAGCTGTTCCATAGTTTGGCCTTCCATTAGCATTAATATAGCTGAGGCATGACTTAATTGTCCAAACTGGTAGATTATTTAAGTATGTTAGTGGGGAAAGGAGGACCAGAGCAAACATTGGTCTGATACTTGATGAAGATAGTCATCTAATAAGCAGGGACATAGACAAAGGAGAGACATGTAATGCATTTTTTGCCTCTGTTTTCAACACAAGTTATGGGCTCTGGGACCCCAGCTACCCTGAGTTGGAGGACCGTGGCTGCGGGTAAGGGAAACTCCCAGTTAATCTTGAACTTCGCAGGATTTGCTGCTCCACCTGGATGCATATAAGTCCATGGCACCTGATGAGATTCATTCCAGAGTACTCAGCTGGCTGATGTCATCACAGGACCTTTCTCAATGTATTTTCAGTGGTTTTGGTAATCCACAGAGGTCCCAGCTGACTTGAAACTGGCAATGTCCCAGTTTTGAAGAGGGGCAAGAAAGAAGATCCTGGCAATTACATCCTTGTCAGTCTCAGTTCATTGCCTGGTACAATTATGATGAAGGTTGTTCTGGGAGTTATTGAAAAACACCTAAAAGACAATGCAGTTATTGGTCAGAGCCAGCATGGGTTCACTAGGGGAATGTAATGTCTAACAAATTTAATTTCCTTCTACGACAAGAACAGCAAGCTGGTTTACCAAAGGAAGCTAGTTGATGTAATCTTTCTGAATTTCACTAAAGCTTTCAATATTGTCTCTAACCATATCCTTCTGGACAAGATGACAAGGACACATTTAGATAAAAGCATAATAAGATGGGTGAACAGTTGGCTTATGGGATGGGACCAGAGGGTTCTAGATGGGGTTACATCAGGGTGGCAACCTGTCACTAATGCGGTTCCCCAGGGCTCCATTTTAGGACCAGTCCCCTTCAATGTTTTCATAAATGATTTGAACGAAGGACTTGAAGTTTTTTTGAGCAAGTTCACAGAGGATATCAAATTGGGCGGAGCTGTTGACTCTGTCAAGGGTTGTGAGGTCTTGCAGAGAGACCTAGACAAATTAGAGAGCTTGGCAATCACCAGCAATATGAAGTTTATCAAGAGCAAGTACCAGATTCTGCACCTGGAAAGGGGCAACCCTCATTATACGTACAGACTGGGGGATGAGATGCTGGAGAGCAGACCCACAAAAAGGGATCTGGAAGTTTAGATCGACAACGAGCTCAATGTGAGCCAGCAGTGTGCCTTGGCAGCCAAGACAGCCAATTGTACCCTGGGGTGCATCAACAATGGCATTGCCAGCCAGTCAAGGGAAGTGATTGTCCTTCTCTACTCTGCCCTGCTGTGACTTCACATTGAGTACTGTGTGCAGGTTTGGGTGCCACAGTATAAGAAAGACATAAAACTGTTACAGAGTGTTCCAAGGAGGGGAACAAAGATGT
>NC_137697.1:35363489-35375989 GCF_964034855.1 Anser brachyrhynchus
AAACTAAGATGAAGTTGAGATCCCATCTTATCAGAATGTCATTGTTGGCTGTCTGCCTCCGACTAAAATTTAATAAATAAATAGGAAGATACAATAAAATTAGCATGCTTATATTTTTCTTTTAAGTTTCAAGATTATGTATTGAAACATTTGATTTGGATTTACCAGAGCAAACCCAGATTGATAGCTGCCTGTGATACTTTTCAGCTTCTCCCTACTCCTGCATGCAAATTTGCTACAATTAATTCAAAGATTAATACAGTTGTGTTTGATGTCATAAGCAGATATCATGGACCAAACTCTACCTTTGCACAGACAGGCCATCAGGAAGGAAGATCCATACATGTGCATAAAACCAGAGATTATTATGTAGACTTAGCAGCAGAAAAGTAGTCAAATATATGGCCTCTTTGTGCTTTAGGGGAGGAGGGCAAGAAGAGTTATTTTTTGTGTATGTGTCTTTGAAGAGTCATTGTGCTTGCTGCTTTTGATATATGCTGCAATTTATTGTACATAAATACATATTTTAATTTATTCATCTTTCATTTACATTACATTTGTATTATAAAGGTTTTGGGTATTCCTTAGAGATGAGGTTTTGGTGCACAGATTCATATTTCTATATAGCCATGACTAGAGGATAGAATAGAGGTAAAATTTGCATGGAATTAAATTTATTCAATAATTTTTACCCCATATTTCATGTCAGGCAAGCGCGTTTTGCTTAGAGAGTTTCTGTCAAATATTTGGAACAATCCTTGTATACTTGAGAGATCTTTTTCCTGTGTTTGTAAAGGGAAATGGATTTTGTTTAAAATATACAATTTTTGTAAGTGAATCTTTAAATATATCTGTATCTATATCTATAACTTTATCTAAATCTATATCTAATCTATCTATATCTCTCTATATATACCTATCTATATCTATATATCTATACATCTATGTCTATCCTCTACCTGTGCCTGCATCATACAACCCTAAAAAGCATTAGATTCTCAGAGCTAAAGGGGTGTAATATACTTCTAAAAAATATCTGGCATCCATACACTACACATTGGAATTTCTTCTCCTGACTGTCAAAGAAAACTGTAAAGATTGCAGATGTTTCCAAAAGCAATGTTAGTTCAAATCAATGACAATAAGTGAATATCCATGATAATACAAATGCTTATCAACGATGCATGTGCATAATCAAAACTCACCAAGAGCTAGCAGATAACTTCCGCAGATAAAGGCTTATGTGACCCCATTCCAGCCCCACACCTAACCCCCTTTTTTTGTTAAATAAACAAAGTCTACCTTTGTTCAAATAAAGTATATTATTATACCCTGGAAATTTCAAGCTTTGTATCCAGCACGTGTGATAATCTAAGGTTTATGAATACCATATAAAATATATACAGACTGGTCTGAATGAGCCATCCAAAGGTAACTTTTATGCAATAGTATAATTACATAATTGCAACACAAGAAAATATGTTGGCAAATGCCATTGGCTCTTTAAAATTAGTGTGACTCTCTGAAAGTAAAAAAAAGATTTTTTATTCTTGTTTTTATTCACTTAAAATTCTCATTGGTTTCAGTCATAAAAGATTAATCATTAAACTATTTAAGGGTTAAACATTCTTTTAAAAATTATTTTTAAAAAAATAACTGAATTTAGTGGAATCTGATGTATTCCTGAGAATTTTTAGAATTAGGCCATTTTTTTAGATTTATTCTTAAAAATGAATTTATAAATGAAACATTATGAAACCTCTATTTCAAACTCCACTGAGCTGCAATGTGATCTAACATAGACCAGAATTTCTAGCCCTTTAATCTTTTCAATAAATCTCTTCATCTTTGCCTAGACTTCTCTTTGTTACCTGACTCTCTGTCTTGCATTTTTGTCTGTTTTGTAGATTTTTGGCAGTGGAATTTATTTATGTGTTTTTTAAAAGCCTACCATCATAGACAGTGAATAGTCTGGGCTGAATCTAAAACTAAATCTTTCAGTAGATCTCTCTTATTAGAGTAAATACAAAATTATACATTTTCTTTAATTTTGACAATAGTTGTGTTTTTCAATGAAATTTGTAATATAGCATTTAAAATATCTCATTAATGAGACACATTGTAAAAATTTAGACTAAATGGTATAAAAACAATTTTAAAAAACAAAACCCTAATCATCCCCAAATCATCACATTAATTGCCTTTTGAACAACACCTGTGTGCATACTATGGTTTTCTATGTGCCTGCCCAGTCACTTCTAAAAATAAACAAAGCATCTGTCAGTCACTGATTTTTGGCTGAAAGTCAGAATTAAAAAGGCTATGGAGATTGGTCTGAAATCTAGAATGTGGTCTGATTTTCTTATTCTAAGATGAGCTAAATAATAACTAATTATTGAATTTTGTAGCTCTTTTCTTTTTCTTGTTACTATGATACTGTTCACTAGTGCCATAGCCATCATACATTTTGAAATTAAATATCCTCCTTTACTGAATGCCATGCAAACACACTCTCTTCACTTAGGGATACATCAATTGAGCAGGCTCTGTAAAGAAAATAAAAGTGTGTAATTTTAATTCAACTGCTCTGCTACCTTTCATTTAAAGAAATTATGCCTTATGGAGTGCATATCATTTGTGTAAGAATTCAGAGAGAAGCAAGCAAAATAAACATAACTAGGGTAAGAAGGCAATTAGCTATAATTTACTGACAGCTAGTGTGGTCTTAGTTCCTCATCTTATGAAGTAATTTGTTTCTTTTTTTTTGCTATGTGTGATCCAAGATGTGGCCAGAGGGCCACATTCCATACCTGAGATGTTTGCACCTGGTCTGCTGCTGTTCCAGGAGATGTAACTTAACGCCTCTAACTATGGTTATGTTACACAATGTTGTTGCTATCACTACATCAGCTAGGTAAAAGGAAGCAAAGAAGGATCTTTAGGTAGATGAAATTTTGTCTGAGAAAATTATTGGGGAAAAAAAAAAACAACCTATGATGCAAAAGCAAAATTCTTATCATAAGTACTCTAAATGATGCTCCAGTAATGAGTCATACAAAATTGAACTCAAAATTTACGTTATATAATCTCTGAGGGAATCAGAAGCAATTGAAGGTGTATTAAAAATATGTCTGTGGATTTCTCATCAGTCATACCGGTTCTCTCTTAATATAAGTGTTAGTAGTTCTAACTCCTACAGCAACCAACCCAAACAAGTTAAAAATTGTGTTTGGATGAGGAATTTAGTCACCAACAGTTTGGAGCTTAGACCAGAATTAAGCTTTCTTGAAATAGTTAGCTGGTTTCAGTTGGATTTCACTACATCCTCTGCGGACAGGAGGAGCCCCAGACTGTATAGCAGTCTATACACTTGTATCTAGCCATCATAACTTTTACCGAAGTTCTACTGAATTTCACTTCTGTTGATTAGGACCTTCTTGTTCTTACCTGAAGTACCCAACACTTGATAGTAATGGTATTTTTGAAGGCACAGTTCTGAGTGACTCCAGCATACTCCCTTCAGTCCTACCAGCAAAATAGATTGCGTTGATTGCTTCATGCAAGGAGTTGAATTCATATCTAGTTGAAGTAGGTCTGTTCTTATCTTTTTTTTTTTTTCTTGTTCTTTTAGTCATTTAAATTTAAGTTTATAAAATTTATGATATATTTCAATGCCAACCTGTACTCTTTAAAATAATATAAATGTATGTTTTGTATTTCTGCATTTGTATATCTGTACAATAGAACAAGTATTTGATGAGAGAAGAATTTGTTTGCAATCGGTTCTAATGCTTTTTTTTCATAAAAGACACTTGAGTAGAGCATGGATGTGCTAAAGGTGTAATGTATTTAGGCATCTGATCTGTGAGGCCAATGGGAACATAAACCTCTCTGTCACTACACAATCATCTGAAAAACTTCCTGCTGATATGTGTTAACTCCAAGAAAAGACAAGAAAACATATATAAACTGTACGAAAATAAAGGGAGCCAAGGTGAAGTGTATGTATGTGTTTTTAAATGATTAGAAAGAAAAAAAAAAGAGTGCTTTCTGTCAGCATTGTACTGTATTTACACTGAAACTATTCAGGCACATATGTTTTCAAAGGCGTTGCAATTTCCTGTCAGATTTTTTACGAATCCTTTCTAGCAGGTGTAGAGGGAAATCCAGCCAGTCTGCAATGAATGACCTTCAGTGTTTGGATCCCAGAAAGTAAACAAACATTTACTCTACAGAGGAAGCCCTGCCGTGAACATAACATTAACATTACTGTGTATTACACTCCTCTGTTGGTATATTAGTAACTAATTCTATTTCTACACAGCAATTATGACTTTTCAAAAACCAAAGCATTTTTCTTAGTACTCCAATCTTGCTAACACTTAGAGACTGATAGTGTCAGTACTGAAGATTACATTATGTAGAGCTTGACAAGACATGACTTTTGCTTCTGTGTGCATGTTTTGTTTTGACAGCGTTTGTTTTACCTTTCAGAGAACTAGTTTCCATAAACTCTCTATGTCTTAGCTGAATAGAGGATATTTTAAACATAGCTCTTACACTGGAGTGTAGATTAAATATTTGTTCAGCTGGGTAAAACAGTTCTACATTTATTTAATGTTTGAACAGTAAACAAGTTATTGAGGACTGCAATGTCTTCTTACATATACACATGCACACACTCAGGTCTCATTAGAAGGGCTTTTCCTATAAGGTTATTTTACCTACATGTAAAAATACCCTACAGGTATTACACACCCTCAGATAAAAATTCTTTTTATAAATGATTCAACTCCAGTGCTTACTGTTAGTAGATGGCATTAGCAGTAGCAGGCATTAGAGGTGATAAGAGGGTCTTTGGGAACAGAACACAGAACTTGTTTCACATCAGTGGAAACACCTGTTGCAAATGTAAAGTGAAAAAGACTCATGAGTTAAAAACATCTGAGATGTAGTTCACCTCTAACAGCCCATGTCCTTTGCACTGTACCCTTAGCACACAGTGTCTAAACTAGAAATAAATTTGGAAACACCTAGATTATTTTGAGGAATACTAAATATGAGCTTTCTACTGGTCACTTGCACAAATATTTATTTAGTTGTATACAGAGATTAACACTTTTGGAGCAAAATGTTTTCCCTCATAGGTATTTGCTGAGGTGAAGAAGAAAATCAAAAGAACTTTCTTTCTTTATTGTTTGTTTTGTCCAGAAAAGTGTAAACTACAATCCCAGTCTGAAACAAATAATGTTAATATTATAAATAGTAATTATTATTAAATTCTTTCCATAATTTTCAGTAGTTGCTTTGAAATGTTTTCTGAATGAAGTATATGCAGCAAGCAAATATAGAATAGACTTCCCCCCCAGATATACACACTCACCCCTCCTGCTTCCAGCCTTTGCAACCCTCTCAGCCTTGGAGAATAAGAAGGGTTCTTTTATCTTGTTTATCACTAGAAGTAACAAAAATATAACAGGTCACATGAGATCCAGTCCTACAGTACCGTGTCATTAAAACCTATCCAACTCCACAGCTTTTGGTAGCTTGCACAGTTAAAAGTGACTGAAACATGGCTGATAATTTCCTGATGCATAACAAAGCACGGGCATACCATATGCTTAAATACAAACCAGCTTTTATACTTCTGGTTTTATTGGCTCGTTGTTCATTGCTCTAACAGGAGTAAAAAGCAGTAGAACTTCACTTATGTCATTTAGATAAGTGGGCTGATACTCCAGAAACATAAGCAATGCTCTTCTTTGGTAAATATATATCATTGTTCAGAGATAAATCTTTAACGATGTTGCAAAGTAGAGGTTTTAATTTCATATTGCAGATTTCATTTCTGAAGTTTAGAACATTACAATAAATTCATGAGAGTAAAATAACCATTATTACCCGTGTTTTGTGGAAATAAGAAACAAAGAACAGGAAGGAAAAACATGGATTAGACAATATGCTTAAGTTGTTTAAGGTTAGTCACGTGTAGATGAGTGAAAAAAATAAGAGTAGAACTAGATGCAGATCAAAATAAATAACTGTAGCAGTTGAAAGTGGAGCAACATATTGCTTCTATTTTACAGTGCAATGGAGAAGAAAAAAATGTTACCTCATCCCTTTCCCAAAGTTAATGTAAAGGTTGAACAAACCTACCTTTTTTATCAGTTTTTGTTTGTTTGTGTCACTGATTTGTTTTAAAAAAATGGCTACAATTTATTCTGGTGTCTATAATAATTTAACAATTCCTAATTCTAAGAATTACAGAGTACATGCTTATCATTTTGAAGCCTTTTTTCAGTGGTGGTCTGTACCCTAAAGAGGTAGAGGATGTAACAAGAATAAGAATTTTTTTTTTTTTTTTAAACTTACATGCAATAGTTATCTCATGTTTTTAAAACCAAGCTATTTTAAGCTCTTGATAACATGGGTATCCTGTGAGATATGTCTTGTTCTGTATGCATTCAAAAGTGATGTTGTGAGTGAAAGGAAGCGGTCTACAAATTAAACCCAGGTCTTGTTTTTGTTGAGGCTGTAGAAACATACATTTTGAATGAAGTAGGGAATCCATTCCTTATCTTAAATATTCCCTGTGTTATCTACAAAGATAAAAGTACCTACCCATAAGAGATCATAGGATGAAGATGTAAAGCATGGAAACGTGTCTTGGAAGATGGATAGCAAAGACACGGATATTCAAATTGTGCCCACAGATTCATAACAAATATGAAAAAAAAAATGAAAAAAAATATGAAAGTGGATCTTCAGTCCACATTTCTTGATATGCAGGCTTTTCCCTAACTTATATATAAGACAAGTTTTTATCCTGACACAACTTATAAGCAAGTTTTCAGTACATCTGAGTGAGTCTTCCCAGTCAATTTCAGGTTGCTTTTTGTGACCTGAAGCTCTAGTAATTCTTTTTTCAGTCCCATTGGCTTCCAGAGCCATCGCTGTCTTGTGATCTCTATAATGCAGTCATTTGAGAAATGCAGTAACTTTTCACAAATTACAACAAATTGTAGCATCAACTAGGTTTGATTAGGGCACTGAGCAGTGATGATATTGCTCTAAGAGTCTTTCAAAATTCTCTTAATGAATGATGCCAAATCTTCAGGGGTGCTATATTACGGTATACTTTAATAATCCAACAGTATAGAATGTAACAGATATTGTGTGTGTATGTGTGAGTGCATTTTTTTTGTTGTTGTTTGTTTGCTTGTTTGTTTGTTGGTTTTTGTTTGTTTGTCCATTTTTAATTAAAAAGGCCAGGTTGAATGGGGCTTTAAGCAACCTGATCTAGTGGGAGGTGTCCCTGCCCATGTCAGGGGTGTGAAAATAAGTGGTATTTAAGGTCCCTTCCAAGCTAAGCTATTCTGTGGTTCTGTGAAAAAAAGAACAGAATTAATTGCTCTAGGATGTGTTTTACCAGACAGCTTAATAGTGGGCCTCATCTTCTGCAGCTAGTTGCCACTACCACAGAATAATTTAGGTTGGATGGGATATCTGGATTTCATTTACTCCAACCTTTTGCTTGAAGCTCATCCAGTCAAAGCAGGTTAGAATTAGTTGCAGGATGGTTGCGTCCAGATAAGTTTTGACCTTCTCAAAGGATGGAGACTATAACCTCTTTGGGTATATATTTGATTTTTCCCATACTGAAAATGAATAAGAAAATTTATATTAAAATTTCCTGCTTTTCTTCTTCTGTCTACTGCTTGTTGTTTTGTGATTATGCACCTTCTACTAACATCTTGTTATGCTCTGATTAGGTAGCTGCAGACAACAATTAGATGCCTTCTGAGACTTCTCTTCCCAAGGCCGAATAAACCTGACTCTCTTATGTAATGTGCTCCAACTACCTCATCCCTTTAGTAGCTAGACTTGCCTCTGGATGCCCATAACTGTCTTGGTCTGGGGAGCCCACAATTAAGCACAGTGCTTAGATGCAGTCTCACAGCTGTCAAGGAGAAAGGAATAATCTCTTTGTTGACATAACTTCTATGGTCTTGTTAATACAGCTGACTGAGCTTTCTCTGGTCCTGCAACATACTTTTGAACTACCATACAGAGTTATCAAAAAAATCTGAGTTGTCTCTCTGACACATGCTGAAAGGGAGACAGTTCTGAAAACTGCCTGAAGCAAGGCAGTGGGTGACATTTTAATAGAAATGTGCTGGTACCGCAAGGCTGTAAGTCTTTGCTGCTGCTCTTGGTATAATACTATAAAAAGAAAAAGAAAAAAAAAAGTTTTTCAGTCAGAAGGAACCTAAGAAAATTATTGATTCCAATGGTCAGTCTACTTTGATGTACCCAAAGTTAAAACATATCATTAACAGTGTTATCCAATTGCCTGTTAAATTCTAACAGGCATGGGGCATCAACCATATTGCTAGTAAGCCTAGTGTTTGACCACCCTCACAGTAAATAATTTTTTCCTAATGTCCATTCTGAACCTCAGCTGGTGCAGTTTTAAGCTGTTCCCATTTGTCCTGTCATCAGTTACCAGGGAGAGGAGTCTGGAACCTCCCTCTCCACTTCCCCTCCTCAGAAGTTGCAGAGAGCAATGAGGTTGCCTCTCAGCCTTCTCTTCACCAGACTAGATAATTCAAGTGTTGTCTTTCCTCACAGGACATGCCTTCCAGCCCTGTTACCAGCTTTTTGCTCTCCTCTGGATGCATTCAAGTATCTTAACATCCTTCTCACATTGCAATGCCTAGAACCACAATCAATGTCCCAGGTGAGCCTGTATCAATGCTAAATACAGTGGGATAACCACATCTTTTGACCAGCTGTCTATGTTGTGTTTAAGGCTAGAGACCATATTTCCTTTTTAAGCTATTCCATCAGGAAAAGCAAATATTCTCAGATATATGTCCAACTGATACTCAGTTTTCAAAGCTTCAGTCCAAATTCGGGTTGGTCTTGTAGCCAACAGTCATGGAGGACCATAGTAATATCAAATATAGCTATGATTCTGATGGTTACAGACAAAAGGAGAATGAGAGAAGTCAAGCACTGACATAAAGTTGTTATGCCATTAATAGAGGCCTTCACATGAAGGACTTTGTGAATTTGAAATATTTGTATGCTAGATTTTTTTCCTCAGATTCAGAGTATGTATAGCCAGTGTTTTAGTATTTTGAAGAGCTGGGCAAGAGTCCTTGACTTTGGATCTATGTATATATATATAATAGGTCATATTATAATATATAATAGGTCATACAATATATAATAGGTCATGTATACATACATATACACGACATATTATATAACATCACCTTAAATTTCCTCTCTTCCTTCTGAATGGAAAAAAGAGCAATATAACGTGTGCAAAATCTTAGGTTTTTGGAAGAATGCCATAAAATTCTCTTGCCTATGATTTACAGGTGGAGTGAATTCATTTGTTTCAATTCATGAGAAATATTTAGCTCTAAGAAGCAAAACTCGAGCAGCATTTCTTAATGCACTTTAACATCACTGCATTAAATATCTAACCCTTTTTTAATAGGAAAAATACAGGATTTTAACCATAACAATTGTTAATGTGATGCTGCTAGGAATCACAATCTTACACAAGTAAGAGAAAAATTAAGCTGCTTTTTGGCATGTATCTCTTCCTCTAACAAGACAAAACAAAAGCAAAAACCGACAATGACAAAACAATAAAAATCTCATGCACACACACACACACAAACAAAACCAACCCCAAATCAGTGAAAAAAATAAAATCTGAGGCTGAAATATATTTTGCTTCTTCTTAGATATCAGAAGATATGCAGTTATTTCCTTAATTTAAATTAACATTTGTGTAAGCCTTTCCATGAGAAAATATATTAATACATCTGAAATGCAAACTATAGGAATAATATCAACTGTTCAATAAAATTAAAGAAGAGGGATTGAATATTATCTTCCACTTGCACTTTCAGTTCAGTGAAATTAGTGGATGACTGGTTTCATACCTTGCCAGTCTCACGACAGGCGTCATGATTTCTACTTCATTCACTATAGGCCTAAGGGAAGCCAATGTTTCCTGCAATTTTCTACAATAATAGCAAGACAATTTAGCAATAATGGATAAGTAGGGAGAAAATTAAGCAGTTTGCTGAGATATAGAAACGAAGCCAGAAAATATTTGGCCTCATGTTAGGCTTCAAATTCATAGTCAATTCATTAGTGTAATTTAGTCCTTCCATAAGGCTTTGTGTAATAAATTTTACTAATAAATTTGAAATGTCAGCTGTAAGAATAACCCACAGATTGGTGAGTAAAATTAAAAGATGGGATAGAATAAATCCTTCGTTTTCATCTGGTACATGAAGATATATAAAGGCCTTTGCAAAAATGAATCTTTCTACTTATTCTAGATGGATAATATTAAATAAAAACATTACAATATTGGACTTACATTTGTGAACCAAATGTTTAATTGGGTCAGAATGTTTACTGATTCTTAAGTAACATGTATTTTAGTTTTGACTGGTTTGTTTAGGGATGGCTTGTAGGCAGATAGGTTTCTTCTATCAAATGCAGAACCCACTTGGAAAAATGATGTGATATGTCAGGGTCTCTGTTGGCTCAGTTACAATAGTTTGAATTAAATATTAAATAATTGGTTTTGAAATGGTTTATATTTTAATCAGACCACAGTCCCCAAAATGTCCAATTCAACTCGTCAAACTAGCAGCACAGTACCAAATCACCAAAGTCAACTTTTTAGTTTGGTGAATTGAAAACACAACTTCAGATGATGTAGATACATGGTCATTTAAAAATTTATAAATCTTATCCACTGCAATTGTAACAAGCTCTGTAACGAAATACTAGCTGCTTTGAGATTTAGCTTAGACAAATTGTAGTCAGGCGTGAGACCAACCTATTGTTAGAAGATATTTTATGTATATAGGGAGCTTTTCTGTGCCCTTGTACCTACTTTGATTCTCAAACTTTGAAGTCATGCACATGCTAGAGCCCTACAGAAATAACAAGACTGACCAAATTGTCATGATTTATGTCTGATTGGATAAAACTACATTTTGGCTCCAGCAGTTTTAAAGTCTCGGATTCTGTGGTGAGAAGTGTTGTAGTGGTATTTGCATTTGCATTCTTGAGTGCTTTGGTTTAGTACCTACCAGGCATTTGGAAGCCAGGCTACCATAAAAGATTTTGCAATATTGCACATTAGAGGCTGGGAACTGTGTAAAAAGACTCTTCTTCATGAACCTTTATTTGAAAGCAATCACTGGAAGAAGAGGAAATCAGTGGATTTAAACAAACAAACAGCAACAACAAACACAACCACAAATAAACAAACAAGAAAACCAGAAGGATTAAATAGCTAAAACCTTCATCAAAACTAAATTTCTCTTGAGTTTTCTTAAAACAGGTCACACAGAATTTCTCTTTGCATCTGTGAGTAGTGGATACTATAGGAAAGAAAAGAAAAAAAAAAAAAAAGAGGATCTGAAAGATGCTTTTTCTCAAAGTCACACCCTGATGCTGTCAGTGAACTAAGACTTAATTTGAATAGTCATAATAAAATTAACTACAAAACAGCAGAATCTAAGCAACTCAGTACTTCCTTCTTCAAGTAAATTTATGGGAAAAGGGTACTTTAATCCAAAAATTAGAAAAGGGATATGATTGGCTCAAGAAGCCTGACCCCAGTCAAAGGGAAGGTAACTCTGCTCTCTCAACAGGCACAAAGAACTCAACGGGAGACTGCTGGAACAGTCAGAGACTACTCTTCAGATTTTCCAGTCAACCCCTGAGCCAATCCCTCCAGATTAAATTTGTGTGGGATTTGTAGTGCTGGCAGCCTGTGGATCCAGGAGATCCAAGGCAATAAAATATTTGGATCTCAAAGACAAGCTAAATCTGCACTTGACTGGTTTGTGATAATGACTGAAAATCAGGACAGTCCTGAGAATATGGAGGAAGAGTGCAGAATAGATTACATTGCTACAAACGTTTTCCAGTGCTAAGGAAGTCAGTCTTATAAGTACAAAGAGAAAGACAGTACTCAGATTATATTTTCTTTCTAGAAACAGGTTTTTTTGAAGAAGAAAATAAGGGTGAAAAGTGACTAGAACAAGATACTTTTGCCAGAAGAAAATGTTACTTATAAAAAGAGAGCCATGAATTAGTAACAGGGAAGAAATCTGGGGCTCACATTGGTGAGATTAATTTTATCCAAAAGTAAGAATTAAAAGTTGAAGAGAACATGAGAAAGATGTAATACAATTGTGGAAAAAAGTGCCTATTGCTGAGTTAGAAATATGTAAATATTAGTCTCATTAACAGGACAATGATTCAAGTGGCTGAGGACCTTCTGTAAGGTCTATAGAGGTTTCAGCACTGCTGTAGTTAATAAAGATGAGAACCAGATCATACTACAGATTTCTAGCATGGTTATTGTAATGCTTAGTGGTTGGAAAAAATAGCAAAATAGACCAGGTAAACTTTTGAAAATCAGTTTATGACTGGGTAAACAACAC
>NC_137697.1:35380989-35410989 GCF_964034855.1 Anser brachyrhynchus
ATACCACTCTTCAGTAATCCCATCCTTCTTCACATATGAAGATAAATGCTGTAAGAGAGCTCAATTATCAGCTGTAGTATATAATTCATATATTCTTTTCTGCATGTCACTCTTCAGGACTAGAATGGCTTGAGATGACAGGCATGGAAAAATAAGAGTGTTTTGAAAGTAGGGGAGTAACAGATTTTGAAGGGAGTAAAACTTTTGGTAAGTTAACATTATCACACCAGTAAAATAAATGTAATGTTGTTTTAACATACTAATAGGAGGAATATTTATGTTTTCTATGACATATATATACACAGTTTGTATTCGTGTTTCTGTTATTTGACCTAGGCTGATGGCTTTGGAGAAGGACAAGGTTATGAGAAAAACAATGCTTGTCCAGTAAATAGAAAGATAATGGCTCATCACAATAGTAATGTTTTGTAGATCAGAACTCAAGACTTTGAAGTATTTTGCTGAAGTTTGACTTAAATGTGTCAAATGCTGCTTTTAAAAGTGTTCATAAATACTTTGCTGGATTGAGAGCTTTTCTGAGTGTCTGTCCTGATGGACACCATCAGAATTTAAAAATGTAACAGAAAATGTAAAAGAAAATTTTGACTGTAGTCAGAAGTTTTCAAAGAAAAATAAGTAACTAACTTCTTCTGATCCAACAGGGAGACTTCAATACTGTGATTTTCAAGTTTATCCTCATAATATGTACAGACATTTTAAAATGCTGTCAGCTTCTCAGATTACATTAAGTTCAGTGAACACATAACCATGTCACAGTCCTTAAGGAGAATAATTGCATTGTTTGCTTTAGAGATTTCTACTTAAAGATTTTATTTATTTATTTATTTATTTAACTATTTATTTATTTATTTTTACCATGTAGCCTATATTTCAGTGTTGCTTTGGAAAATTTCAAAAGTTAAGGGCTCTGTGTGATTTTGTTTGATTTTGAAATTTTTCTGTCTTTATGTAGAAACATAACCCTATAAAACATGCCTGAGCTGAAAACAATGTGTCATGGGTCCTCTCCTCACAGGAGCATGCATGTGCCCCCAGATACCAAAAGATTTCTCATATTTTTTAAAATAAGTTTCCTCCAGGTTTTGTTTTCTTTCACAGTTTGTTCTGAAACAAAAATAGTCTGGATTTCTATTTACCACGCCACTGGAACATTCAAGTGAACTAGCTCAATATTTTTATTAGATGAAACACAGTATTCACATTATCTGCCCTCAGGGAAAATGGACTGCTTATGATAGTACAGGATCAACCTTCTTTTGAGAGACATGAACCTATACATTAACCATGATAGGTGGGTTTTGCACATAATACATTCAAGGAGGTAGTTCTGTATGAATGGGGTAGATGAAATCCTGGAGTTTTTCAACCAGGAAATATATGAAATATGTTGAAAATATCATGTAATTTGCAAACAAACAAAAACAAACAAAAAACCCACTTTCTGTGTTACAAATTAAGCATGAGAAACAGCACCAACTGTGCAACAGTCCTGGAAATTTATGCTTTTTGGTGTGTTATAATTCTACTGGTTCCACATTTTGGTCCATGCTTGTTCCTGAAAAAAAGAGGTTTCAAGAGGTTGGAAGGAGAACGTTCCTTTTCTGACCTTTGGTCTGCATTGATACAGAGTAGACTTACATAAAAGTTAAAGAAAAAAATAATCTCAGTGACCGCAAATCTTATCCTCTTGTAGGTAAATGGGAATGAACCATTAATTTGGAAGTCCCAGCACAATGCTGTCTACGTGGCAGCCATACAAAAGCTTGGTCCTAAAACCTTGCTCACAATCACACAAGTGTGCGCATCTGTGGCATATGCTAGAGAGCTATTTTTGTGTATCAACATTGTTTCGTATAGTAGGAAGCTTTCCTATCAAAATATTTGGCTTAAAAATGGAATAGAATCAGATATTTTTATTTATTTATTTAATTTTCAATCCTCTAGAATTGCAACACAGGATAAAAAGAAGGACCAATAAAATCATAGAATGGTGAAAGATTTGGGTTGGAAGGGACCTTAAAGATCACCTAGCTCCGACCCTCCTGCCATGGGCAGAGAGATCTCCCAGTACATCCTGTTGCTCAAAGCCCCATCCAACCTCGCCTTAAACACTTCCAGAGAACAGGGCATTCGCAAATTATCTGGGCAACCTCTTCCAGTGTCTCACCACCATCATCGTAAAGAGTTTCATCCTTATATCTAATGTAAATAGTCTCTTTTAGATTCAAGCCATTACCCCTTTTCATAGCACCATGTTCCCTGAAAAAGAGTCCCTCCCCAGCTTTCCTGTAGGCCCCCTTTAGGAACTGGAAGACTGCTATGATGTCTCCCTGGAGCCTTCTCTTCTCCAGGCTAAACAACTCTAGCTCTATCAGCCTGTCTTCGTAGAAGAGGTGCTCCAAACTTCTTATTATCCTCGTGGCCATCCTCTGCACTCATTCTAATACATCCATGTCCTTCTTATGTTGAGGGCCCCGGAGCTGAATGCAGTGCTCCAGGTGGATTCTCATGAGAGCAGACGAGGAGAATCACCTCCCTCAACCTGCTGGCCTAGCTTCTTTTGATGCAGTTGAGGATATGGTTGGCATTCTGGGCAGCAAGGGCACATTGCTGGCTCTTGTTGAGCTTCTCATCAACCAACACTAGCAAAGTCTCTTCTCCTCAGAGCTGTTCTCAGTCTGTTCTCCACCAGGACTGTATTTGTATTTAGGCTTGCCCCAGCCTTGGTGAATGACAGAATGACCTTGCTCTTGGCCTTGTTGGACTTCATAATGTTCACACAGGCCCACCTCTCAAGCCAGTCAAGGTCCCTCTGTATGGCATCTTCCCTCCAGTGTTTTGACTGCACCATGCAGCTTGGTGTCATCAGCAGACTTGATGAGGGTGCACTTGATCTCACTGTCCATGCTGCCAAGAAAGATTTTAAACAGTGATGGCTGCAATATCAAACCCTGAGGAACACCACTCATCACTGGTCTCCACCTGGATATCAAGCCATTGACCACAACTCTTTGAGTGTAACCATCCAGACTATTCCTTACCCACCGAGTGGTTCAACTGTCAAATCCAAGTCTCTTCAATTTAGGGACAAAGATATCATGGGAGATAGTGTCAAATGCTTTCCACAAGTCCAGGCAGATGAAGTCACAGAATCACAGAATCACAGAAATGTAGGGGTTGGAAGGGACATCAAGAGATCATCGGGTCCAACCCACCTGCCAAAGCAGGTTCCCTAGAGAAGGTTGCCCAGGTAGGAATCCAGACAGGCCTTGAATATCTCCAGAGAAGGAGACTTCACAGCCACCCTGGGCGGCCTGTTCCAGTGCTCTGTTCCAGAAGAAGTTCTTTCGAATGTTGGCGCAGAACTTCCTGTGTTCTATTTTTTGGCCATTGCCCCTTGTCATGTCCCCACAAACCACTGAAAAGAGATTGGCCAAATCCCACTGTCTCCCACACTTAAGACACTTGTAAACATTGGTAAGATCCTCTCTCAGTCTTTTTTTTCTCAAGGCTGAACAGACCCAGGTCTCTCAGTCTTTCCTCATAGGGAAGATGCTCCAGGCCCCGTATCATCTTTGTGGCCCTCCGCTGGACTCTTTCCAGGAGATTCCTGTCTTTTTTGTGCCGGGGAGCCCAGAACTGGACACAGTACTCGAGGTGAGGACCAGGGCAGAGTTGAGGGGGAGGATCACCTGCCTTGACCTGCTGGCCATGCTCCTTTTAATGCACACAAGGATCCCATTGGCCTTCTTGGCCACCAGGGCACACTGCTGGCTTATGGTCAACCTGTTGTCCACCAGGATCCCCAGGTCTTCCTCCTCAGAGCTCCTATCCAGCAGGTCATCCCCCAGCCTGTACTGATACATGCAGTTGTTCCTTCCCAGGTGCAGGACTTGCTGTTGTTAAACTTCATTTGTTTTTTTCCTGCCCAGTTCTCCAGCCTGTCCAAGTCAGTTGTTCTTTACCTGTCCACCAACGCTGTGGCCACTTTGTAGAAGACCACCAGGTCTGTCAGGCATGATCTGCCCTTAGTGAAGTTATGTTGGCTGTCACCAGACACCTCCTTGTTTTCCATGTGCCTTAGCATAGTTTTCTTGAAGATCTGCTCCAGGATCTTGCTGGGCACAGAGGTGAGACTGACTGGCCTGTAGTTCTCTGGCTCTTCCTTTTTTCTGTTTTTAAAACTGGGGGCTATGTTTCCTCTCTTCCTGTCGGGGGAACGTCACTGGATTGCCATGATTTCTCAAATATGATGGACAGTGGCTTAACAACTTAATCTTCCAGTTCCCTCAGGACCCACAGATGCATCTCATCTAGCCCCACGGAATCTTCAGGTTTCCTAGATGGTCTCATACCCGATTTTCTCCTACAGTGGGTGGTTCTTCATTCTCCCAGTCCCTGCCTTTGCCTTCTGGGACTTGGGCTATGTGGCTAGAGCACTTGCTGGTGAAGACTGAGGCAAAAAAGTCATTGAGTACCTCAGCCTTCTCCATAACCTGGGTAATCAGGTGTTCCTTTTCCTTCTGGTGAGGGCCCACAGTTTCCTCAGTCTTCCTTTTATCACTGATGAACCTACGGAAGCCTTTTTTGTTGCCCTTGATGTCCCTGGCCAAATTTAATTCTAATAGGGTTTTAGCTTTCCTAACCTGATCCCTGGGCATTTACACAAGTTTTCTGTATTCCTCTTAGCTTATCTTTCCTTCTTTCACCCTTTCTAGGCCTTCTTTTTCCTTCTTGAGTTTTCCAGGAACTCCTTGTTCATCCTTACACGACTCCTGGCTTTCTTGCCTGACTTCCTCTTCATAGGGATGGCTTGGAAGAGGTGATCCTTGAATATTAACCATTTATCTTGGGCCATTCTTCCTTCCAGGGCTTTTTCCCATGATGTTCTACCAAGCAGATCCCTGCAGAGGCCAAGGTCTGCTCTCCCGAAGTCCGGAGTAGTGAGATTGTTGTGCTCCCTCCTCGTTGCCCTCAAGATCCTAAACTCTATACCAATTTGTGGTCACTGCATCCCAAGCTACCCTTGATCTTCAAACTCCCAACCAGCCAACCTTTCCTGGTTGGTGAGAGTGAGGTCTGGCATATCACCTCTTCTTGTTGGTTCCTTTGACACTTGGAGAAGGAAGTGATTACCAATGCATTCCAGGAACCTCCTGTATTGCCTATGTCCTGCTGTGTTTTCCCTCCAACAGATATTGGGGTGGTTGAAGTTCCTCATGGGGACTAGGGTTTATGAATGTGAGGCTGCTTCTATGTGTTTATAGAAGGCCTCTTCTGCTTGGTCTTCCTGGTCAAGTGGATTGTAACAGACTAACACTGTAATGTCACCTCTCCCTTCCCTCCTCGGAATCCTGACCTATACACTCTCTGTCAGCTCCTTATCTATCCCCAGGCGGAGCTCCATGCACTGCAAGAATCATCACCTGGTCCATAGCATAACAGAATGTATTTACTGAAACAAAGAAAGAAAGACTGTATTAAGACATTACTCTGTTTGGCAGCACTTCTATGGACAAAAGGGACGTTTCCTCATATTGATTTTCAGATGCAGTTCCCTGTTCACCACAATTTGGTTCCTGTAGTAATTGGTACAAAATCAATATTTTTTATGTACCTCTCAGCCCACATCCCAAATAATCTTGTTTAAAAAGATAGACCCAATAGTCCAAAGGACAGCTAAACCCTTGGAATGCTTTTATATGAACAAGAATCAGAAAAATTTCATTGCCTGAAACCCAAAAATAAAATAACCTACCTCAAAGCACGAGTGAGGGAATGACAAGTTTATTATAAAATCATTTTGGTTTTGATTCCATAATGGATTTTGATGGAAAACTAAATGAATCATCTTATCTTTTATTTGTGCAGAGAAGCTCTGAGCAGCCGCTGAGCTTTCCCCAGACACAATGTATGTTCTGAATGGTTGGACACTTCTGGTCGTTTTGCAGGCTTGCCTGCGGTTGTTATGCTCTGCACAAGATGTATTTGCTCAAGGGGTTCAGTCATCACGCTAAATAAAATCGTTCACTTTGGTTGGCAAATATTGACTCAAGCTGTTACGCTTTTATGTATTTCAGAGACTCACAATGTTTGAGGGCTCAGCAAGCAAACAAGAACAGGTACAGGAAGTTATTGTGATGTTTTGGACTGATGTTTGTTTTTCTGCTGCTGATGTATGTTCTCCATTGTGTGTGGCTTGTTACTAATGACCTTGTTATATAGTGCACCACTGCTGATAAGGCCAAAGGCTTTAACATAATACAAATACATTTCACATTTCCACTTGAAGAGTTTATTTTAATTGTGTTTTGAAATATACTGTACCCTAAAGGCGCTCTCTTCTCTGTAATGTACTTTCTAGAAATAAAATCCTGTGAAGAATGGAATGTATAATGGGGTGAGGTGTAATGGACAGTTTTCTATTCAATTGGATCTGATAGTATCCATTCAGCATAAATCTAAATCCTGAACTATGGAAGAAAATTAAACAGGAGGTCAGAAATAATGGTTTTTCTGAATGTTTGGTTTATTCATTTCTCCAAGGGAGAGAAATAGGCAAATATTGAAAAGCATCTTAAAGATTCCTAGTTTTTATGTTCCTTTTCCCATTTGTTACTCCTCTTGAAAAACTGCAGAGTCATGAGCATGCAACATTTGTTTTGCTAATTGAAGAATGTCTCCCTACAAATTATTAGCTTCCAGGGTGTATTTTATTTATTTATTTATTTATTTTTATCAGTTACCTCATTCCAGAGGTAACATGACCATAATCTGAGGTTTGATGCATTTCAGAAGCCATTGTTGGAGCCAGCATCACGCAGAAGTCATGTAGAAGAATTGTTGTTAAAAAAGCACAGATTCAAAAGCAATTGAGGAGGAAATCTGTCAATGAATTTAGAAAATTCTAGGTGTTTTACTATATTAAATAGTTTAAGAAAAATTAAATCATGACTTCATTTTGTCACTGATTCTTTATTAGTGATTGAACTTTGGACTGCTGATCTTGAGAAAGCTGGCCAGATCTTGTAGGAGGTGGAATATTTGGAAAAAATTCTGACCTAAAAATGTATATATCTGGTTTCCATCATTATTGCTAAGTTTTTCTTATTTCTGTGCTGGGACTGAAATTTCATCTCTTTGAAATATCTAAGCTAATGTTATATACATGTGAAGGTGCTTACATATATTCATAACAAGAGTGGACAAGTACTATATGGAGAGTTTCATTGGGAGATTACAACATGTATGAACCACACCAAGCTCAGGAAATTCCCCCAGCTGAAAGTAGTTGGAGACTAGGGGCAAGCATATTCCATACTTATTCTTACATATTCTCTGATTCTCTATTACAAATGTTATTTGAGAAAGAATATGAACCTCCAAGAACCCCTGTACAGACCCCAGGGAGGTGACTTAACACTCGTTTGTTGTCTTCAGAGTGTAAAGGATAAAAAGCTCTGCCTACAACAACTCAGCATGAAATGGATTTTGTGTTGATGTTGTGCTGGGCATAGGGGCATAGCTCAGAAGAACAAAGGCTTGCAGATTTCATAATCACAGAAATGACATCTCATGAATTACAAAGCTATCTGTAGGTATATTCAAGTTACTGAGAGTCCCATGAGAACTATCATACCTTACTAGGAATACCTCCCAGAATATTAAACTAACAGGCTACAGAATCCTCTTGCACATTCTAATAGGTGAAGAAAAGAAGAGAAGGACTTGAGCTTTCTTGAAGTTTTAACCCTTTTAACTTTTTCCAGCCTAATCTTGAGACGGAAAGATCTACCTGAAAAGATTAATGACAGAAAAAGCCTTTAGTTTCTTCACAGAAGATCTGGTTTCTAGAGATATAATTGTCTGGATTATGCTTCAGCATGAAAAAGTGAACAATACAGGAAGAACCAATTCCTGGCTGAAGGTCTGACTCCAGCAGGACGGTCATTCTTTATCAGTATTTGCTCTTCATACATCCAAGAAAAGAATGCAAATAGAATGATATATTAAGTGTCTATTCTCCAGCGATAAAATTGAAAGGTAATGTTTAATCAGTAGTTATGTGTTCTGATTTTTATGTTATGGGCTGACATATGTACAGCAAAGAGTTGAAACAAATGCATTACACGATAATTCTGGGATGCTGCAAGAGGAAGTAGCTTATCTACTGGGGTTAATGTTGCTAGTTAAATTTTACCTGATTTAAAAACGATAAAAGTATACGTCTTGCCAATAGAAGAGTCAGAATGGAGAAGTTCAGAGAGAAATAACCTAAGGCTTGTTTCTAAGATGATTCCAAATTAAATTTATAAAAGATCTTGTTGCAACAAATTTAGAAATACAGATTGGGTGCAGGAATTACATTAAAATTCTATGGTCTCTGCGCATGTTGTCAATAAAAAGATCACAGTGACTCAAAACTGTTAGTTTGATGATGTTCAACTTAGAGGAGGAGTAGAAGTGCTGTTGTGAAATATAGTGTTCGTTAAAAACTTTGCTAGTTTATGTGGATTCTGAAAATGTTATTTGTTGTCCATTAATAATATGTTTTTAAACTAATCGCACTATTAATGAAAATCAGATATAGTCTATTGTTTATTTCAGCCTTCTTAAAATGGCAAGGCTCACAATTCTGTTAGAATCCAAGCAGATGAGAAATGACCTTTTAAAATTTACATTCCAAATTATGGGATCAAAAAGGAAGTTATTTTCTGGTCTTTCCAAAGAGTCAAGTAACTCTGGAATCATTGCAAATCAGTGTTTGCTTTGCAACTACAACAGATTATCTGGATAAATCTGTTTACTAGACAGATCAGGAGAATACATAATTGCCTAAAGTTCAGTGGCAGAGGTTAGATCACTCAGAGCTTGCTTTCTGGGAACATGCTGGTTTGTTCAAAAATATTATTAGAACAACTGTTTCTCATTTTGGGGTTTCCACTTACTAAGTCTGTGATTGCTGATTCTCCATGAAATAAAAAGAAGATTGAGCATATGATTTTCCCCCAAAATACAAAATTTTCTATTATAAGGCAATTGAAGGTGACATGATTGTCTTAAAAATAAACAAACAAACAAATAAATAAATGTGTGCAGTAAAAAGAAGAAAGTTTTCTTAGGTTAAAAAAAACAACTACAGGTACATATTGTAACTACAGACAAACAGTAGTGAGTTCCACAATAAAAAGACTCTGGAAGAACACTTATTTGATGTCTATTTTATCTATAAATTGAGTCCAAGCTCTCCTAAATTTAAACATCAGTTGACATTTTTCTTTGGAAAAAGTCCACCCAGGTACTTAAGAGAAAAGGTAAGGTCTTCAGTGCTGTGTTGCAACAGAATAGCTTTTTCATGCTCTTAGAGCATTAAGGCCTGCATTGTTCTGTGAAGATGTCAGCTGTGGATCCTAATTCGTGGTTCTCCAGCAGAACCTGGAGAGATGGGTAGTGACTGCAAACTTTAACAGGTGTAATCTAGCAAAATGTTGAAAACCTTGAGACTCAAATGAAATTCCAGAGCTTTTGCAGTATGGGTTTTTATGTAAAATATTTTACAGAAATTTAATACTGAATAGGTCTTATATTTACCTGGAGACTGTACTCAGTTCACAGTATACAATAAGAAACCTTATGAGCTATTGCAATGTAGAAATCTTTCAATGAGTTGGACTATTCTGTATTGACTGAATTTTGTTGTTGTTGTTGTTTTCCAGCAAATACTACTGATTGCTTACTGACACTCTAGATATATTCTAATATATATTTTTATAATTATGTGTGCCACAATATAATTCAACACTCTGCCTCTTCAGTAATTGCTGTATGCAATTATGCTTTAAACTGAGTATAACTATTTTTTCCACCTGAAAAGTATAAATATATATTTATATTTATAACTGAAAAATTTGTAATGCAGAAGCAATTCTGTAGGTATAAAAATGGATGACACTTCTGCAGTTTTTCCTTTACAGAACTCCTATTCCAGAGTAAAAACACTGTCCCTGATGGAAATAGGGGCATTATGGTAATGGTTGTTGTCCCTGCTTGAGCAAGGGGGTTGGACCAGATAACCTCCAGAGGTCCACTCCAAACTCTGTGATTCTATAGCCTATCATTTCAAGTTATATATCTGTTAATATAACTGTAACTGTAGGGTTTAAATACCATTTACATATGGAAACTGCTTCAGACTTGTTCATCACAATATTGAACATAATAGTTGTGACAAGACCTTTACACTGTAGCAATACTTAACGGGTCGCGGGCCTTTGGACAGTTGTTTTTCTTTCTTGATGAACGCTGAAGAACATTATAAAGAGAAAGCAAGAGAAAGTTTGTGTTGGGAAGAATGGCTGTACACCTGGCAGTGGTGATGTAACCGTGTGACTGAGAGCTGTGAATGAATGACTCGTGTCATTCTCCACCAGGAAGCACCTGATTCTCCCCACTGTCTCCTGTAACAAAGCTTATGGCAGAAAGATAGCTGGGAGAGACCACTGATGGGAGAGACCTTTCCTTTAGGGCATGCCTTCCCATTCAAGGGCTTTCTGTCTGTTGCCTCTCTCTGAGTGCTCCTGTTGTTGTCTTTACACTAGCACTATTGTCTTTGTGTAGGGGCAATGACTTAGCCCTTTAGCTGGAACCAGTTTAAGGCTGGCGGGTCTTTCATTTGTTGGGCCATTAGATAGTGCACTTGCTTGAGAATTTAAATTGAGAACTTAAAACAATTCATTAACAAACACAGAAGCAAAATGTTAAGGCAAAGATATAAACAGGTTAAACGGTTAACTCCAGGAAATAAGTATTTGGAGAAAGGAAAACACTGATGAATGATATGGGGCTCTTTTACAGCTGAAGATGCACTCTTCTTTCTTCCTTACACAGAGCTGGATAGATTTATTTCACAAAGGGTAATTGACTTTCTCCTTAGCAGGATGCAAAGTCAAGATGGCTGGTAATTTAAGGCATTGAAGGTTATTACTAAATTAGATTGACAGGATCGAGGGGAAAAAATGCAGCTACTGTAAAAGCAAAGTGATTTTTTTTTGAGTTGATACGGCCAAAGAGTACTCAAAAAGAAGAAGAATTAAAGTAACCTTTGCAATATCTTGTAGCTTGTAGTCACAGATATTTTGGCTGTCATGAAGCTCATATTGATATGATAAAAGGGGACTGAGTTGAATGGGTAATTCTTGGATCTTCATTAAGAATTTGTTCCAGGATTCATCATGTGATGATGTTGCTGAATTAAAGCCAAAGGCTGTAAACTGCTGATGAAGATAAGCTTTCTGTATTTACATGTGTGAAACTCCTGATTTATTTATTTATTTGTTTATTTATTTATTTATTTATTTATTGTATATTTGTTTTATTTAGTTTGTTTCGTATTATTTATTGCTATTTATAACCAAGGAACTAGTTTTGCATAGATTTCATGAAGATAGAAAAAAAAAATCTGTCTTATTTGTGGTGCAGGAAAGTGTATTGCAAGCAAATACTGAATAAAACTTTAATGAGTCCATGACTGGTACTAGCTGACGTAATAGCAATAGTGGGTGAGATTAGCACTGTGCTTGTATGGCGATCCTTCAGACTGAAAGAGTGTATTAATTCAGAGTGCTCTTTCGTTACTTTTCATTGTGTTTTTCAAAAAAATAAAAAAATAAAAGTTACAATCTTTGTTGTATAACACATGAAATAACAGTAGCTTAATATGTATATGGTCCATTTCACTTTGTCTTTTTAACTACTATATTCACAATGAGAAAATAGAAAAATACTTATGTCTGTAATCTTGAAAGAGGGTACGTGAGAAGTCTGGATTATACATATTTAAAAAAAAAAGACAGAAAGAAAAGACACCTCACAGTGATACAGAATACAAGAAAGCACTAGAATTAATTGACTTTCACTCTACCATAGAACATACAAGCTACAGAACTAGTAAACAGTTTGTGTCTGTCCACCTTACCCTTTTTTTGTCTAGTCATTTTTTACAGTTGATTAAGTTCCTCATTAAGAGTTGGCAAGCTATGGATTTTCCTTGAAGTACTGCCATATTGTGTTGTATTCTGTGTTTTGTATCTAAGTTATGATAATAGATATGATTAGGTTGTACAAACGACCCCTTCCCCCCCCCCCCCCAACATCTGAAAAGTCTGCTGCAAAAGACCACATCAGTTTTGTGTCCAGTTATGGCACCCAGGCAGGACCTGTTGGGCTAAACAGAGCTAACTGTTGGTCTTTCTGAATCATCTGACTGTAATAGGTCCATGCACTTTCCTTGGAAATGGTAATTACTGTGCACAATGAATACCTCTCCCAGAAATAACAATGTGCTGCACAGTAAGAAGTACAGAATCAGTCCAGTCAGGAATAGATGTGACTTTGAATATAGTAGTAAATATATTTTCTTGTTGACAAAATATTCAAAGGCTTTTATTTATTTATTTATTTATTTATTTATTTATTTATTTATTTATTTATTTTATTTATTTTTACAAGATTTCCCAGACATAAATCAATATGGCCACATTTGAATATGAAAGAATAAGAAACACTAAGTATAGATTTCAGCACTTAATAACTACTCATTCTGTTTATTTCCCAGTTTTCTTTGTTATTTTTTTCCTGTCTCTGCTAAGAGCCAACATATTTTTGGCTTTCAGTTTGAAGTGTGAGGCACTGCCAATCAGTAGGAAATATAAAACAGATAAGATTCATATAAAGTCTTTTGAACTGTTAAAATCTCTGGATGGGAAATGTATGTTAAGTTGTTTATATTTGGCACAAGAAGAAAAAGTTCCATTTTTAAATTCAAAACATCTCCACCTTTGTAAATGAAAATAAATCACATGGGTCATATAGAGTTCCACTTCTGTAAAATCCATCATAGGTCCGATAAAAGTTTATATAAGTCAGCAACCTTATCTGTGGCTTGTTTGAAAGTCATTTTGAAGATTAAAATTAGGTGTCTCTTTGCACTGTATCCTTTGGAAAAGTAGTGTATTAGTAACATGCTCATGACACAGTAAAAACACTGTTTTGTTAGTGTTTTAATACTTTAAAACAGATACACAATGTTTCTGTGTCATTCTAGCTCACCCATATTAGCCCAATACTTTTAATTTGTTAAGGATGTCTATCTAGAGCTGATGTCTCTATATTTTGCTTTTGTTATTGTTGTTGTTTTTATTTGTTTTGTTTTGTTTATAGACAAAAATCTTCATGGATAAACACCCAGAATTCTGTAGTTATATAAATTTGCAGGCTGTGTGGAAATGTGCTGTCCCAGTTTTCTGAATATTAACAGTATTGGAACTCAAAGTTAATGTTCACATTAGTGGTGAGTTTTTCTGTATCAGTGTGTGCATCACTTTTTGTATCATATGTGTACAGGATGTAGCTCAGAGATTCTGGATGGCAGTAAATCTCAAAGATGAAGTTGAGAACAGCATCACCTTTGGAACAGTTAGGCATTGCTAATGAGTACTAATCATATGGCAATTCAGAGAGTGAGAAGCAGTCTCTGGCATAGCTGCAAGCTGTTTTATGGAACATCTTATATTTCAAAGCCAGCAGAATCAGTAATAGCTGAAAAAGATGTTCAGGACAGGCTTGCCAAAATAAAAACACTTCAGCAATTGAAAACATTCTCTAGAATCTGCAGTAATGGAAGCCTCCTCAAAGGAGAAGCTTAACCTTGAAACCTTGTGACATTTTGGCTTTGGTTGGAACACCCTTTCACTCACAGATTTGGTTGAGTAGACACTAATTTAATTCAGGGAGAAAAATCTCTTAGAATGATAATCAAGGGTTATGCAATGTTAGCAGAAGCATGGTTAGAGGGGTAGTATTTAAGCTAGTGCTTATGCTCTTATCTTTTTTAGATCACTTAATCTAGGAATTTTCATGAGAAAAGTACTTCTTTCCAACATTTTCCCAAAGCAGAGATCATACAGCTACAAAGATTTCAGAAGACTAGGGAAACCCAAACCATTCTAGTTGCATTTTCTCAAGGAGGTTGTAAACCAAGTTACAGAGGATACATAAGCTTCATCATTTAGATTTGAAAGGTCTTTTAGTCTTTTAGGGTATTATGAAATCTAATGCATTTAGAGGTTGTGAAAATTCAAGTGTTATTTTTCCTGCCCACCCCCTCACCCCCTGCCTCCTAACCCCATCATCCCCCCAGTGAATGGCAAGAGAAAGCAAATACATTTTTAAAAGCTTCTATTCTGTAACTAAGAGAAACATCACCAACTTTTCTATTTACATAAAAGATTTTCACAGAATACAATCATTTACAATAGGGTCTACGTGAAAATGCAAGTAATTCAACTGCATTAATGATATTTGACATTGCATTTGATAAAGGTGACTGTATAGCAGATGCCTTACTAATGACGTGCCTTACTGTACAAACATAGTAAAATGTAAAAATATATAAAATAGTCTTATTTTGCTCAGTATTGAAAAGAACATGCAGTACTCTCAAGATAAAATGAATAGTTGTCAAGGTTGGGAGAATATGAAAGAGGAACTTTTTTAACACAAAAGTGATGTCACTTCAGTCTTTTTGGATCACATCATTTGGATTTGTAAAGATATCATTGAACTGAGGAAATGATCTCACCCTGCAGCATAAACATGGCCTGTTCTGAGGATATGAAACTCAGAGCTGGAAAATCAGAAGTCTTCAGTGGAAAGACAGAAGTTATTGAAGAAGAAATATTTTATGAAAATAGGTAAAATTTCTGCAAATAAAGTGTGTGCCTTGTAATGAGATTCTCATATATCTGAACAAGCAGCTGCAACCTTGTTGAATTCCCCAACTATTTGGTGCTAATCAAGGCAGAATTTAACACCTGTTTTCAAGAATACTGGTGAACGCTTCAATGCTGGTATTACACGAATGGTCAGTTATTTTTCTGGATTATGACTGAAGATACTTGCTAAAGATGCAAATTTGCATTTTTATTGTTTATTTTTTTCCAAATCTTTGTGAATAGTTACTATTTGGATTTCTATAACAACCTTCAATTACCATTGTAGCCTTTGGACCAAAGTTTGTGTAAACTTGATGTTAACTTTTGGATGACTTAACTTTCTTAAAAGTGGATGTAGAACTCAAAGGTTAATAAAATTTTAATTTTCATAGTTGCTGTGGATGGGAGGGAATGAAGATGAAAGAGCCAGACTTTTCTCACTAGTGGCCAGTAACAGGGTTAGAGGCAGTAGATAGAAAGTGAAAATTCCATCTGTACACAAGAAGCACTACATTTTTATTATTATTGTTATTATTATTATTTTTTAACTGTGAGGATAATAAAGCTTCAACCAAAAAAAAAAAAATCCCAACCCTATGGAAAAGCTGAGGAAGAGCTAGCTTCACAAAGAATTAGGAACATTTTAGTAATTTAATACTGGGTAACTTACTGGTCTTCACTATAGATAAGAGCTTTAGCAACATGTTCATACAGTTCTATTTGGTTGGTGATTTGACTGATTGAAATGGGAGCTCCTGAGAGATGTTACCAAGCCCATCCTATTCTCAGTCGTTGGTCGTAGTCCCATGTCAGCATAAAAGCAAAGGGTAAGAGAGCTCTATACTAAAAGCAGTATTATTTGAAATAACTTTAATATAAATATTTCTGGGTTCAGCCTGGAATTGCCCTCTCCTAAAGGCCATTCTGTTCTCATGGAAAGGCCTGGTATAATAGAAGGCTACTGAATCCACCTCTATTTGTAGATTAATATAATGTTGCTGTTTGAAATTGGCCTAATTCTACATTTGGGTAATCAGGAGTATCACATAATTAGTTCAGGAAGTTAGTGACAGCTGATAATATAACATGTTAGGAGGTGTCTGTTCTTAACCATATAGCAGCATGTATTTACCTGGAGGTAAACACAACGCAACCAGGAGGAAAAGTGATAGGCTACCACATTAAATACTTTGCTAGATTTAGGTTTTTAGAAAATGTGTCTTTCCCTGAAATCAGAGAACCCAGCCTTAGCCTTTCTTCTCATCTATACTGTAGGCTGTAGAGATGAAAGGGTGGAAGCTCCTGTGCCAGGTACCCTCCTACCTGAGTCCAGATATGAGTTGCTCAGTGTCTTAGGAGGACCACTGAAAGGGAACCCAATAGTCAAGCCCTGTCTGGAGGTCTGCAGAGTGCAGTGCTTTGAGGATGAAGTGATACTATGAGCTCGGAAGTCAAAAAAGGGCTGCAAGGACTTTTCACGTTACATTCCAAAGATTAATACCCCCCTATTATATTTTGAGATATTGTGATATTAAGACATGAAATTATAATATTTTACCTTTATAGACAACATTCATGGTTTTCTTGTCATCTCTATGTTGATTTTTTGAAGACTATGTAACACTGATTCAAGGGTGTGTGTTTAGGGAATGATTGAAATATTAATGATCTAGTTACCAGGCTTAACTGATCTTGTTTTGAAACTGTTATGAGTGTGTTTGAGTCCCAGGTTAATTTAAATAATACCAGAGTTTTGGAAAAAGAATTGAATTCCATGAGATTTTCTTTATCTGTGTTTCCCATCTGGCTTGCTGTTACAAGCATTTAATCCTGTGTTTGCTGCCAATGTTTCCCAGAAAGTCTTATAATTGCTTGGAATTTGTATGAACAGTTCCAGTCTGGTGCACAATTAGGGATGCACTATAAAATTTTCATTGCTCGATTTAGTTGAAATTATAAGATGGATGGGGAACAATAATGTCCATAGTTGTACCATATAAAAATGACTACTGGAAATTTGCAACAGGGAAAATTTAATGGTAACAATTTCTTTCTCTTTTACTCCAAAGTTGAGGAGAGAGGGAAATATAGCAATTGAATTTAAAAAAAATGCTTGATGTTCTATGATTCTTTCCTTTTGTTTTTCCCTTACAGTAGTGGATCTCAAAACTGGAACCCCTGATTCAGAATATGTTTATGTGCCTCTTTAAGAGGCTGATGTGTGTTTTTGGAGGATATATAAACATGACAGGTTCTTTCCCTTCACCAGGAAAATAAACGTAAATATGTTACTTGTTTTTATATAAACAAAGGGTTCACTTTCTTATTTTGTTGACTCACATGCTCGCTGATGGTGCAGACAGGCATATGTCTAGTAATGTTTGGCAGCTGACATCAACATGTCTTTAAAAAACCTGGCAGATTACTCAGTAGGGAATCCCCTTCCCCACATGGCTCTGATTGGAGGTGCATTTGAAAATAACTTAATGTTTACAACTTGTAGCAAGATACCTAAAGCTCCTGATTATTTTATTGTTTGTTTATCTAACTGATATGGTTTCAAAAAATTGTTATGTCTTTAGACACATTTGCAGTGAAGTCAGTAGGAGCTCTGTTGTGCAGCTGTAAGAGTTCAGAATGTAACAACAAATGCACTTGAACATTTATTAACAGGAGAACCTATGTAGTTGTGCAGTACCATGTCCAGTGCTGTTTGACCTAGTCTATGTAGTGGAATACCGTGGCTATTCACATTAATTTGTTTGCCTCATTGTGAAGCAGATTGAATAGCTCTGTTTCAGGTCTGTTTCTTTGACTACAAGGACATTTTTGGATTTTTTCCCCTGATCATATTGCTACTATTCCTGCTGTTATCTGGCACCTTGTAATAGATAGTAATCAAGAAATAGCTGTAATGGTCTTGTGTGTAGGTTTTCAGGCTGCTGAGCTTGAGGAATGAGGGAAGAAGGTAAAATTCTTCCTATATCACCTTTATTCTCAAAGTCCAGGCACCCATGCCCACTTCAAAACAGGCAGAAATGTAATCTATGTTTCTGAAACCACTCAAACATCTGACAGAATGGAAAAAACAGTTTAAGGACAGGAATTTGATACGTGACCCAGTTCAAAAAAGTGTCTGTGACTAAGTATCAGTTTGAAATAGTAAATAGATATGACAGCTTTCCCACACCTTATGTTTATATTACGCATTGCAGTCTTACTGCTTTGTCACGAGGAGACATGTCAGTATTTGGGACAAAATACTGATGTGACAGTCAGGACATAAATAGCCTGTTTGTCGAACTTTAGTAGTGAAGATCTGTGTTTCCTGCAATAAACAGCATATTCTATGTTTTATTGGGTGCTAGATGAATATAGAATTTATAGTGAATAATTTTTTAAACATAAATTGTTGAATAATTTTTTAATTATTATTATTTTTTTAGCAGTCACCAAGAGGTAGCCTGACACATATGGAATATACCATGATGATAGCGTTGTCTTACAAAATAAGTAATTACATTGGCAGATTTCTCTTTTATATACTGTAGTTCAAGGATTTTGAAAGTATCTATCTATTGCATAGAAAATTTCCTTGAGAATAATGAAAAGTGAGTCCATTCCTCCTCTAAGCATGTACACTTTCACTATTCTGAATAACTATCTGATAACAATATTTAGTTTGGTGGAATAGGAAGGTATTTGAAGCCAAACAAAGTACACAATACATTGTAATGGATTTAATGCAGAGATTGAAGAAAAAATTACATGGTATTCTTAATCCACATTATAATTTCTCTTTAGTCAATATGAATTCTTGTACAAGTTTTTGCATGAGAGCAATGATGGTTTGGGCCTAGATGGGTCATTGCATTTCACTTATCTGTTCTACTGGGAATTATAATTAGCATTTTCAGAGTCATAAGGCCTAGGCTCTTCTTTTGATGCTGCTATGAAGTCTTCAGGTAAGAAGGAAATGAAGACATGACACTCACTTGGTTATAAAATATATATATTTTTCCTTTATATACAGATTCGGCCCTTGGGTAAACCAGGACACCACAGGTAGATTGTGCTGAACTAGGTAAGTTGTATTCAGGTCGTATTAAGGAAACAGAAATTCTATAAAGGGAATTTGTGCCACTTAGTTTAGCCCACTAACCTTATTCATGTTTTCCCACTCTCCTGTGGATGTAAGATTTTACCAATGCAAAATCACTGGAGTACTGGAGAATTGGAGTACCAGACGGATTACTTTGATGGTTTACAATTTTACAGGTTGTTCACAAAGGTACCAAATCATTTTGGCCACTTGTGAAGAAAGTCTTGGCACCTGTCAGAGATTTTTCCAAAAAGAATTGCCCATAAAAGGGTGCAAAAGAGATGAACATTTCAATGGTCCTTCAATATGAATGACCAGAATGGATTCTTCATGGTTATAAAAAAAATACAATAAATTCATCCTGCTATTAAAAAAATCATAATATGGAATGGAATGGTTTGTTTCTTGAAATCTGTCTTGCTAATTTTCCCACGAGCTTATACTTGAATTCATTTTTCATTAATATTTTAAAAGCAAATAAAGCCATCAGTGAAGTGCAATAGGATCACAATGGAGTAGATACTTATCAGTGGATAGAAACAGCATACAGCATTTTATGACTTAATATAAACTCTTTTCAATGTCAGACTGGAGAGTAGATCAGCTGAATGGAAAGTGATTATGCAATATCCCTGTAGAAAGAACTCATGCTATAACTTCCTTTTCAAAAGAATATTACAATAAGAAAGGAAACTCATTGGAATTGGATTCTTTTTGGTCAGAAGTGTCAAATGGCTTTGGGATTTGAACCTTGGTTTCTGTGGAGTCTAGATTTATGTTATGATATTTGTCATTTAACTAATAAGTATAACTATATAAAAGCTACAACAGCTGCTAGACCAACAACTTTTATCTAACTGCTTTGGAAACAAGTTGATGGTGGTGGTGACTGCTACAGTGCTTACCAAAACACATATATTTATGGTATTGATGTTATCAGTTGCAGAGTTCTCAGTGGCTTTGTACTTCCTTATAGCTCAGCCTTGGCTTTCTCTCTTTAGCTCTGCACTCTGGATGAACATCTCCACAGGACATGCATGGTGTCATCATTGGTGCATGTTCTTCTATTTATTAGACTCATCTTGCTGGCCTGATCGATGACTTCCTAAAGTAGCTTATAGGGTCACAAACACTGAGAAAGATCACAATATTGTTTTTGCAGAAGGAGAACATCAATCAGTTCCTGACAAAAAGCCCTCCTAGAAGGCCGTGCCTCTGCTTTGGACTCCCCATGGTGCACCTTTTTTTCTCAGCTTTCCTGCATGTCACTGACAGTGAGCAGGAGACACTTTTGTGACATCAGTGACGGAGATCCCTGCAAAGGGAGGTGAGGGAGGTGCAGGTGATACCAGGATGACCATCATCCCATCTGTGAAGAAAGGGAGAGACATTGAAATTTGTTGTAATGTGGGAAGACCACATTACACCCTTTGACCCCAAAGCTGACTCTCTGGTATAAGCAACACTGGTATTCAAGTATCTCAGAAAAGGATCTTTGTAGCCTCTCTCAGATCCTGCTCACTCCCTTCAGCAGCAAGTTGCCTACAACTGCAGGGTATATGGCTCTGAGGAAAATGAAGAGGGGAAAACAAACAAAAAATCAACTGAGAATATTGTAAGCCAGTGGTGCTACAGATGACCAGCTGAGCTATGATTATTTATTACTGATCAGTGAGCGCCGTGACAATGACTTTCACTAAGCGCTATTTCAAAAGACAATAGGGTGACTGTAGGAGTGTGGCTATAGGGGTCGACAAGCCCCATGGTTGGTGATAACATCGGACTCTTAACGATGAGGCC
Organism: Anser brachyrhynchus; assembly: GCF_964034855.1. Lineage (NCBI taxonomy): Eukaryota > Metazoa > Chordata > Aves > Anseriformes > Anatidae > Anser > Anser brachyrhynchus. The sequence continues at coordinate 35,401,684 of NC_137697.1, forward strand.
ACGAGGAATGTAAAGAGTTTAGAAGGAACAAAGAAGGGTGATTCAGGAGATGCCTTGCTGTCTCCGACTGCTTGTTCTCCAGCCATTGGTGGGTGTTTGCTGTTGCTGGGCCAAGTTGTTGACCAATGAATAGTTAGTGGAAAAGTACTGCTGTATAGCAGATGGTATAAGAAGGGAACCTGTCCTCAGAAAGGGGGAGTTGAAGTTATGTCATCAATAAAGTAGTAGCAGTTACTCATCCTAAAAGAACCCTGGTGTCCGTGTGGTCATTACACCACAGGTAACAAGGAAATTTTTACTAGGTCACATATGCTGTGCAACAACCTACAGATTTATTTATTTATTTATTTATTTATTTATTTATTTATTTATTTATGTATTTATTTATTTATTTATTTTTTCCACTGCACTGACAATTGTATAATTGTCATTATACAATGAGGATTTTTTTATCTTTTATTTTTCCCATGAGAATATGAATGATTCATTCTTTGATTCATTGGTTTCTGGGATAGAAAATAAGTTGGACAGCCAACAAATCAAACAATTATATGTTATCTGAATTATACTCTACATTTAAAAAGTCTTCTGGAGCTAAATTAATGCACTTTTAGGACCTATTTAACTTTATCTCAAGAGATTCCAAGTCATGCTGAAGTTAGTTAGCTGTTTCTTTCTTCAATTCCCCTCACAGCTAGAAAATTATATATTATTTCTAAACTGGATTTGTCTAACTTCACTATTCAATTGTGGATCCTTAATACACCATTGGCAACAAGCTTAAAATGCTTCCAAGCATAAGCCATATTTTTCCTCTGTGAGCTCCTGCACACGGTGATCAAGTCAATTCTCAGTCCATATTCTGAGAGCAGAATAAACTGAGATCCTAGATCCTCTATGTCTAATGTCGTAACACTCATCTCTTTTTAGTTCTTCCTCGAAATCCCTAATTTATTCCCCATCCTTCTTGCAGAATAAACAGTAGAACAGGACAAAGAAATGAACCAGCTGTTGAGGTTGCCCCCAGAAATGCAATTGCAATAGTTTTGTTAATTCTATGTGTGTTGTACTCTCCTTAAAAGTGAAGCCATGGTATCTGCCAAGGAAGAGTGAAAGAGTAGTATAGATGAATTTATCAGTGAAATTGCAGCAGGGCAGTCTCTATCTGATTTAGTCACAATGCGTTGGAAACTTTGTGCACCAAGAATTGAGCATCTGAACTTTAGATAAGGACTATGCATCTCTAAAGATTTTTTTTTGTTTGTTTGTTTCTCATTGTTACAAGATAAATGATTCATTAGAGAAACAAAAAAAGTTTTCTCCTTTTCATAAACACAGAATCAGTGGGGGGAAAAAAAAAGTCACATTTATTACATAAACTGTATCCAAGAGCATCTGGTTTCATGACTGGCCTTCTGGAAATGCAATCCTTACAAGGTAAATATCAGTGAAGATAAAAACTTGCTGGTATGTTGCGGAGAGTGCAAGTGAGTTTGTAATGTAATGGAGATTGCAGAGAATTTATTTTAATCTCCTTAAACATTGTTATTTTTGGATCTATTTCCAGAAGTTTAAAAGTTGGGCTTTTAAATAAAGAGTTGGGCTTTTTTTTTTTTTTTCAAATACACAATGCTTCAAAGTTTTCACTTACCAGCCCAGAAATGCTGTACTATAAATACATGAAATGTTGAATACCATGGCTACTAAAGATTAATTATGTTGTTATGTAGATAGTACCTTGACATATCTTTGTGTATTTAACACATTACAAAATATGTTAAGTACACAAATATATAGACATATATAAAGAAAGAAAACTTGATGTGTTTGGCCTGTTACTTAATGTTGATAATTGTGTTGCACCATAGTCACCATTGCATTATTTCATATTATGTCAATATAGCACCATCTAAAATGATGATTTTACGCTGGGATAAGGAAACAATAAAGCAGCAATTTCTTAGGACTTGAATATTAAAAATTTGAGCAGATTTTATAACTGTAAATTCATAAATATTTTAAAAGAAGAATTCTAGATACTGAAAATTCCCTCCAATCTGAAAAACTGTATGCTGAAAACTATCACGGAAAAAAACAAAGAGGCAAACAACAGCAAAACCCACCACCTCCACCACCAAAAGACAACCCTATCACCAGTACCTTACTGTGTAGTGTTTCTTTTCTTTTTTTTTTTTCCTATCAGCTATTAGAACTTAAGAATACAAATGGACTTACATGCAGCAATATTTTATGTTACTTTATATGTAAAATCCTTCATGTGTAGGAGTAAAATCAGAAAGATTAAGGAGCATTAGAGGTCAGTTAAAATTAGTTTGATCCTGTGGAAAAATGCTGATGACAAGCATCAAATCAACTTAGGCATTTCTTTTGATGTTGGAGTCTCCTTATGGTGTTTTAGGATAAAGGCAAATTCACTGGTTTCCTGCTTAAGTGTAATCCTGAACTAGTCATACGTGAACTTGTATGTTACAAGAAAAAGTAATCATGAATTTAAAGCAAGAGCCTTATTCTGAAATTATCAGGTACTTGAAGTAAAGTGCACTGAATGGATGTTTCATTATCAAGATGCAAGTCATATTGCACTTAGACTAGAAATTCATTTTTGAGACCTGGGTACATAGGATGAGCCATGAGAAAGTTAGGATTTACTGAAATACATAGAACAGTCTGACTGTACAATTTCAGTATGAAATAAGGTTCAAGATGATTTTAGACCACAGGAACAGGTTTGCTTTTAGTGAGGATAGGAGTACACAACTATTCTTTTTTTTTTTTTGTATTTATTTTATTTTTAATTTATTTTTTATTATTTTTATTTTTATTTCATTTTCTTTTTCCTTAATATTTTACTCTCAGTAGAAATTCAAGCATGGAAATTGTTATTAAGGATAAAAGTGCTGATGCTAGTTCAATTTCTTCTAGCTCCCAAAACTGCCATAGGCTCTCTACTGCTTATCTACACCGTGGTGTGCTTAGAGGCAAAGTACACCTCTGTATTTCACTTGTGCAAAGTAAGCCTCAGCAACATTGTCTGTTACACATTTTGTCTGCAGCATTGCTTTTTGTTAGTTTTTTCCTTTTCTTAAATCCATCTCATCAAGTGATTTCAGTAAGATGACAAGAATGAGGTGTAGGGAAAGGTGGAGGGAAAGAAAGGAGTGAATGTAAAGGGTAAAATTTGAGATTATGCTCAGACCCTGCCCAGGTGTTCTGCTACACACCTGTGTTAACTGTCAACATAAAAGACTAAGTTAAAAGTATTTGGCTGCAAAAATATCCCTGTAGTGTGGCAGTATCCTGCTGGGACTCTTCCATTTCTGTGCTGTTTCTCCTCAGCTATGATGCTTCTCTGTTGCGTCAGTGTCCAATCCTGTTCCTACCTTTGCATTCCAGAACTTCGGGCACTGTATCTGGGAGGACACTTGAATGACATAACTACATAATGATTAAGTTCACTTGGTAATACACGTGATACCAAGAGATAATGTAAATAAAAGAGTCTTTATTAATATGAGGCCTATTATTTTGGTAAATAAACATTATATTAATCATTAAATTATGCTGTTTCAAAATGAATGTTACATTAGTCACTAAGTAATTCTCTGTAGAAATGAAGCAAATGGATAGTAGTTCCTTTTTAGATTTTAGTTACTTCCCTATAAGTATGTTTATGACTCAGGAATCCAGTCTGCCTGGTTTCTTGCCCTCTGCTCCCCCTACATTCACCTGGAGCTGCCAATGTCTACCTACATATTGTATACAATGCTGTATCTTTTAAGGCAAAAGTACTCAAACGTGTTTTTTCAAACCTCAGTCCTTATGGTCCACTGTAAGATTGATGGAGATAATTTTATTCCAGTAGTTTAAGGAAGCATTAATATAAAACATATTTTCTTCTTAAAGGAAAGTTGTAAAGTTAGGTCAAAGTGTCTTCTTGTATGATCATGTATCATAATTAGATTTTCTCTCTCTCATTCTTTCTCACTAAGCCTATGTCTTTCACGAATTCTCAATTTTGTAATTTACTGTAAGTACGAAGAGAGGAAATGAAAATTAGGAAATACTGGTATGGTCAAATGAATAATTCTTTCCCCCTAATTTCCTTTGAATTTAAGGATACAGTAATTCATTCTTATCCAACACTTAACAAAAAGCAGCTCCTATTTAATCTTTGTAATCCTGGCTTTGAAGCTGCTGCTGCTTTGTAATTTTCTATATGAGTGGCAATCACAGCAGTGGTTTTGATTAAATGATTACCCATAGGCCTGTTCTTGAATGAAATGATGGATGTACTCTGCTAAGATGCAAGTAAATGCTGCAAACTTGGTAACTTTCTCCAGTGTGAGATCCAAATATTGTTATGTACTATTACTATGAATTACTTGTGACACAAAGCATAACATATTACTTTCTTTGAGTAGTTTTTGTTGTTGTTGTTGTTTTTTTGTTTGCTTTGATTGGGGGGAAGGGAAAAAAAATTCTGACAAAGGTCATATGTCTCTGTAGGGTTTCTTGTAACTGTGTGTGTATAGATGGAGAGTGACTGCCTGTGTCAGCAAATGTTACCTCTGAAAGATCTTGAAGAGTCTAAAAATGTTTCTGCCTTTCTCTGTTCTTTAAAGCGTTCATTTCCTCTTTGACATTTTTTTTTTTTTTCAGAACTGTATGAATCATGTCAAATCTTCTTCTAATAAGAGGTTGACAAGCCGTTGTCTGAAAGGCAATTCTACAAGATACCAGCATGGGGATATTTAACATGATGTTTGCTCTTATGTTTTCTCCATTTTGTGGGCTGAGGGATTCAGTGGCATTCACAAAAATAAACACATAAGGTGAAACATTTGTAGATACAGGAAAATTAGTGTGAAAATTTAACAAATTCACAGACTTTATGGCCTATGCAATTTTTTGCAACTTTGTTTTTAATTATGCTCTATTTCACTTTGTTCCACAAAGCACATTGTTTTACAAACCCACACTTGAATATCATAATTCTTGTTTATGGGTTCCTCTTTCTGGAAAGGAACAAAGGTTTCCCACAGCAGTATCTACCTGGTAGTACTAACTTAACTGTGTCTCCCCTTCCTGGTATTGTGCCATATGGGAACTTTTCAGCTTCATTAAAATATGCATTTAATCATACAGACCAAAATTTGTATCTGGATTTGTGTGGAATATTTTTTGTGTAGAGAGAATATCAGGAACTAACTCCCCAGGAACTATTTAGTAGACTCTTCCTTTCTCCAGAGAAAGCAGTGGTCATTTTTTATTAACTCTATGGAGATTTTAAGTATTTCTTCTCTGGCAGTAACACATAAAAGCAGGACTGTGCATTCTGCACACTCCCCTGCAGCTTTTGCTACAGTGCTCTTCCTTGTTGGCTCCTTAGCGTTGTATAGAAATCCGTGGACCTTTTGTAAAAAGCTGTAACTTCTGTAAATAAGACAAATTAAAAAAAAACACAGAGAAACTGAGAGAATGGAGGTGGTAAAGGGAAAGGTCAAAGGAGGGAAAGATAACAGGAACATGAGAGGGATCCTTGGGGAAAAACAAAACCAAACAAAACCAAACAAAACTAACTAAGAAAGGAAAATCAATAAAGAGTAGAGAAAAAAAAATGACAATAAAAAGAAGCTAGTATTTCTTCATTGCCAACATTATTAATATTAGGGTAATGTTTACATAATAGTAATGTTCGCAGTTGTGCTGTGAATTTTCCATACAGGTACTCTCCCATAGTTTCTGCAGTCTGATCTCTCACTTACCCTTGTTGCCTCCACAGACCTCACAGTTTTCCTTTCCTTGTTCTATTTCTCTTTTCTCTCCTGAAACAGCCAGAAAGAATTCCTCATTTCACCCATGGCTCACAGCACTAAAGCTGTGTTTTCTTTGAAATGCTGGCAGGTATGTTACTTGGGAATAGGAGTACAAGTGATGAAAAGAAGAAAAAAGAGTATGAGGACATGTAACAAAGAAGCTGCAGACTGAAAGGTGAAGAGGTTACTCCTCATCACCCTCACTACCAGAACACTGACATAACTATCTGTGAAGTCATTCCTTCTCCTCATTGTATCAGTGTGGTCTACATTCAGCACTTAAAAATAATTACGTTTTTAAAATCTGGGTCATTTTTACAGAATCAAGCTAAGGAGAAATTTTCATATGTTATCTAACAGATCTCAACCAACAGCATCCTTCATGTGTGGTTATGGGTGGTGACTTCTAACCAAACCTAGCTGGAATGAAAACTTTTTTTACATAGCTTAGCTTAGTATTTTGTTGGAAAGTAGTAAACCTAGTGAAGAATGAATGCAAGATATACTGCTGTATACTTTTGAAAATATTTGAAAGACAGTGTTGTAGACCAATGTGGTACATACAGCTTGGTGTGGTGTTATTTAAAATTCATTTATCAGTCTCTTTAGGTCATCGTTAGTTTACCACTTCAGAAATTATGAAAGACAGCGTCCCATACAGGGCATTTGTCAAAGTCACTTGGCTTATTGTTCTTTTGGATAGTCTTCTAAATATTAGGATAATGGGAGCTCCTCTCATACTGTGTATGATCAAAACTTACTGATGTTTATGAAGACTTACCTGACCTCAGAGGACAGGGACATTGGGACACATTATATCTCAGTTACCACCTACTTGATAGTTAAAGTCTTTTCACAAAATCTGTTCAACCCCAGCTCTATCAACCTATTTTGAAGGTCTTTTCCAGACTTAATGATTCTATGATTCATAGCAGAGGTGCTCCAGCCTTCTGATCATCCTTGTGATGCACTCATTCTAATCCGTGCGCTCATTCTAATACATCCATGTCCTTCTTATGTTGGGGGCCCCAGAGCTGAATGCAGTGCTCCAAGTGGGATCTCATGAGAGCAGAGAGGGAGAATCACGTCCCTCGACCTGCTGGCCTTGTTTCTTTTGATGCAGTTGAGGATATGGTTGGCCTTCAGGGCAGCAAGAGCATGTTACTGACTCATGATGAGGTTCTAATCAACCAGCACTAACAAAGTCTCTTTTCCTCAGAGCTGTTCTCAATTCATTCTCCACCCAGCCTGGAGATATTTTTGCTGGGGATTGCCCCAACCTAGATTCAAGACCTTGCACTTGGCCTTGTTGAACTTCATAAGGTTCACACAGGCCCACCTCTCAAACATATCCAGGTCCCTCTGGATAGCATCCTTTCCCTCCAGTATGTCAACTGCACCACACATCTTGATATCACCCAAAAACGTTTTGAGGTTACACCCTACCCCAATGTCCATGTCACTGACAAGGGTGTTAAACAACTCTGGTCTCAATACCTACCCCAGAGGAACACCACTCATCACTGGTCTCCACCTGGATATCAAGCCATTGACCACAACTCTTTGAGTGTAACCATCCAGACTATTCCTTACCCACCGAGTGGTTCAACTGTCAAATCCAAGTCTCTTCAATTTAGGGACAAAGATATCATGGGAGATAGTGTCAAATGCTTTCCACAAGTCCAGGCAGATGAAGTCACAGAATCACAGAATCACAGAAATGTAGGGGTTGGAAGGGACATCAAGAGATCATCGGGTCCAACCCACCTGCCAAAGCAGGTTCCCTAGAGAAGGTTGCCCAGGTAGGAATCCAGACAGGCCTTGAATATCTCCAGAGAAGGAGACTTCACAGCCACCCTGGGCGGCCTGTTCCAGTGCTCTGTTCCAGAAGAAGTTCTTTCGAATGTTGGCGCAGAACTTCCTGTGTTCTATTTTTTGGCCATTGCCCCTTGTCATGTCCCCACAAACCACTGAAAAGAGATTGGCCAAATCCCACTGTCTCCCACACTTAAGACACTTGTAAACATTGGTAAGATCCTCTCTCAGTCTTTTTTTTCTCAAGGCTGAACAGACCCAGGTCTCTCAGTCTTTCCTCATAGGGAAGATGCTCCAGGCCCCGTATCATCTTTGTGGCCCTCCGCTGGACTCTTTCCAGGAGATTCCTGTCTTTTTTGTGCCGGGGAGCCCAGAACTGGACACAGTACTCGAGGTGAGGACCAGGGCAGAGTTGAGGGGGAGGATCACCTGCCTTGACCTGCTGGCCATGCTCCTTTTAATGCACACAAGGATCCCATTGGCCTTCTTGGCCACCAGGGCACACTGCTGGCTTATGGTCAACCTGTTGTCCACCAGGATCCCCAGGTCTTCCTCCTCAGAGCTCCTATCCAGCAGGTCATCCCCCAGCCTGTACTGATACATGCAGTTGTTCCTTCCCAGGTGCAGGACTTGCTGTTGTTAAACTTCATTTGTTTTTTTCCTGCCCAGTTCTCCAGCCTGTCCAAGTCAGTTGTTCTTTACCTGTCCACCAACGCTGTGGCCACTTTGTAGAAGACCACCAGGTCTGTCAGGCATGATCTGCCCTTAGTGAAGTTATGTTGGCTGTCACCAGACACCTCCTTGTTTTCCATGTGCCTTAGCATAGTTTTCTTGAAGATCTGCTCCAGGATCTTGCTGGGCACAGAGGTGAGACTGACTGGCCTGTAGTTCTCTGGCTCTTCCTTTTTTCTGTTTTTAAAACTGGGGGCTATGTTTCCTCTCTTCCTGTCGGGGGAACGTCACTGGATTGCCATGATTTCTCAAATATGATGGACAGTGGCTTAACAACTTAATCTTCCAGTTCCCTCAGGACCCACAGATGCATCTCATCTAGCCCCACGGAATCTTCAGGTTTCCTAGATGGTCTCATACCCGATTTTCTCCTACAGTGGGTGGTTCTTCATTCTCCCAGTCCCTGCCTTTGCCTTCTGGGACTTGGGCTATGTGGCTAGAGCACTTGCTGGTGAAGACTGAGGCAAAAAAGTCATTGAATACCTCAGCCTTCTCCATAACCTGGGTAATCAGGTGTTCCTTTTCCTTCTGGTGAGGGCCCACAGTTTCCTCAGTCTTCCTTTTATCACTGATGCACCTACAAAAGCCGTTTTTATTCCGCTTGATGTCCCTGGCCAAAATGACATCCTTATATTTGTACATACTTACACATGACCTGTAGAATTTCTTCAGTAGTGTTTAATATGGCATTATACTGTAAATAATTGTACAAAGTATATATTCCATCATATCCTATTACTCCAATTCTTGGAATCATTTTGAAAAAAACATATATTTGCTCTATTAAAATAAGAGTAAGCATACTGAGCTGTGGTAATTCAGTGTGGTGAGAGAGGACAGGAAGCACAATGAAGTTTGTTTTCCTTTTTAAATATACAAACATTGATTTAAAACACTAGGAACTTCTCTATGCAGCTATTGT
>NC_137697.1:35413489-35496423 GCF_964034855.1 Anser brachyrhynchus
ATATATCCATTTGCCTGTCTACAGTCAGAATTTGCAAATTAGATTAGCAAAGATCTAATCCCCTGGAAGGAAAGGACAGCAAGCTCATGCCAGATTTAGTTCACAAAGTGTTATTTTATGGTTTAACCCCCTCTGGCCCAGGGGTCATTCTGGAATGTCACGCTGGGGCTTAAAAATCACAGATCAAATCAGCTGGCCAGATCAAGCTGTTTTTGTCATGGTAGTGGACTGCAGAAACAACAGGACTGTGAGCCATTTCCCACTCTGTCAAACAATCAGCCAACACTGTAAGTCTCTCTAAGGCCATTGTAAGTCCTGTTGGTCAAGGAGAGCAGTTTACAAAGGCACAGAGGGCCTGCCACTTCTGCTCTGCAGCTTGTCCTTTGTGCCCTCCATATGAGCCGTGGAGTAGTGACACGGGGCTGGAAAAAGGTGACATAGGGCTGACTGCATTGGATTTCTGCCATCTGAGCAACATAAATGGGTAAATGATCTGGGGCTGGGTCAAATTAATTTAGATGGTAGTTAGGTATATAGTATTATTATATTTGCACATAGGTGACAACATTCACACTTACTATTTAAATCAGAGTGTATGTTTTAATTTTCATACGATGTTTGTTTCTATTTTTTCATTTCCAAGCTTCTTTTCTCTCCCTCCTCCCCCTCTCCCCTTTTTTTTTTTGTTTGTTTATTTGTTTGTTTGTTTTCAAGTAGATTGCATATATCCCCCAAATTTAGTTTTTACTGGTGAGGACCTTGAATAGTACCATCTGTAAGGTGTCTTGTTTCCCCCGCAGAGCTGGAAGGTTTAACAAGGTAATGGCAGTGATAGATGATCTCTCTTTGATTAACTATAATCCCACAATTGGTCGTGGTGACCTGGGAGAATGATATCTGATGAAACAGTGGTGGATTAATTTGTTGAAGGATGGGTAGCTTTTTTACTTTAATATAAATAACGAACTAGTCATTGTGATCCAGATCAATTTAACAAGTTAATCGAGTGTTTCTTTCTGCTCTTTTATTGCCTTTTTCAGCTAAGATGTTCAGTATATTGCCAAATCCACCATATTTGTTTACTGTGTCATAGCAGAAACCCACAATCAGTTCTCCATCATGAGGTACTTTTCCTAAATGGTGGGTTACACTCAGCTGATCATTTGCAAGAAGGCATGAGCTTGTTTTGCCTGTTCTCCCAAACAACTATAAACCATGTTAGCAAAGACCAGTGCTAGCCTGACCTAATAAACACATTGGTGAAACTGATATTTTAGGTGGGATTTTGTAGTAATGTGTCATGTGGTTTAGAACTGACTGGGAAATTGGAAAAGTAAGCTCAAGTCTGCCTGTAAATCACTGCATAGATGTATCCCTAATTGAAATGTACAGTCTGAGTGAGAAATTTGTTCTGTTAATTTTTTGTTACCTTCATATATGGAACCAGTAGATTTTTTTTTTTCCCTTTTATTCTATGAACAGTGTTTCTTTTCTCTTTTTATATGAAATTTAATTATATGAAACATCATTTATATCCCTCCCTTTGCTATGCTTAGAGGAAGCCCTTAATTCCATTTTCCAAAAATCCTGAAACTTCTTAAATGGGGTTCACTTTTATCTAGTTTAATGATTTTTTTTTTTTCTTTTTAAGTAGAGAGGAAGTGTTAGAAATGAAAGGTCACAAATATAATTCTATATGACAAAGTAGTTAAAATAGATGAGATGCCTTCATAACTACTCCATGTGTTTGGTGTATAATACCTATTATTTAAGGCCTTCAATGCACTTTCCGAACATTACGTAAGATGTATCCCTTTCTCCCTACGGGGTATCTGGGAGTAGTTATCAATAAGAACACTATAGTCTACAACTAGGTAGTAGTTACTTGAAATTTTCTTTTCTTTTCCTATTCTAAGTAAGGTGATGTTTGCTGGCAAGAGTTGACTTTTAACAGTAGTAACCAGGTGTATTTTCAGCAGTTTAGCAAACAAACCAACCCCAAAACAGATCTCACAAAGAGTGACTACAGCTCTTTTGAGAGGTTAAAGAATGAAGATAACACCAATGGCAAGTATAGTAAGAGGATTATGATAATTAGTGTGGATTCTGGACTGAAGGAAGACTACAGTGAGTATAGCCGACATTGCATGCAGAATTTTTTTGACAACCTGCTAATATTACTTTCATGCCTCTCTTGCTATACTATTCTCCAGTTCATGGAAGAATAGGTTTGCTTTCCATTTATGGAGTGGAATTACACCAATTCTAGTGTGAAAAACAAAATATTTATTAAATGAATATGTTACAATATCATTATATACTGAGCATTTTCAAATCATAGTGGCTCGGTAATATTCTGCAAATACTGACATACCATCTTTTGCTGGGTACTTGCCTTTGGAACTAATCTCTTCATCCTCAGTGAATTGTATAAGACTCTGCCTATTAGAAATATTCGTAGTAAGGTCCATAAATCCAATCAATTAAGAAAAGAAGTAAATATGACAATCTTAGCCTTTCTATGAGAAAGTCAGCACATTTGAGAACATAGTAAGCTGGTACATTTTTTTTCTATGTTAACATAACTAATGTGTTGATCTTATTAAGGCTGGCGTTTAGGGACCAAATTTTGTGTGGTGAGCATTTCTTTTGCTCTTTTACCCTCTGTAATGATAGGAGAAGTGCACAAAGAAATACTTAGAGTAACACGTGTTTCAAACAGAGTCACAGAGCTGGTTCTCAGCCAAAATGATCTTTCCAAACACCTCTGAAGAGGTAGTTCAGCCCTGGACATTTGGTGGTAAACATTGGATTTGCACCTTTGAGTGGGACTGTGACAGCACAGCTACTTCTTGAAACAAAGTAATTCACCATACTGCCCCTGTGAACAGCAGTTTATAAAGCTGGAGAAGTTGCTCGTGAACATTATAAATTCTGATGGAAGTGCTTTTATTTCTTTTCACGCTTGTTAGATTATTTTCTGCCTTTGCCAGTCTATGTCAGCAGTCTGTCTCAAGCTGCAAAGCATTATAGGTGAAATGATAAAACTTATGCCAACCCTTCTTTTGAAAGGTTATTTATCCTTCCCTTTTAAGATACAGATATTTGCTTGCTTTCTCTTTGCCAGCAGTTTCTCCTTTGCCATGTTTTTCAGGCTCCTTTTCACAATGCTAATAGGCCTTTCTGGAAACTCATTGCATAGAAAATCTTTGTGTGAAGCACAGAGCTGTGATTTACCTACTGATGGTGCAATGATGAGAGGCATCAACAGGGGACAAAAGTTCCGGAAGCTATGGGAGGGAAAGGAAAATATATCCCTCTAAAAGAAAAGTGCAGCAATGTCTCTGGCAAGCCCAGACAGTACTAGTCTACAAGTGTGGGGAAATCTGGTCTTTTCCATAGTCAAAACTTTTTACATGAAAAACAGAGTTGATTGCCACCTCCCAATAAGTTTTACTTTTTGGAAAAGAGCTTTAATTCTGAGATTCCTGCCAGTAGAATTTTCATATGTTGCCAAGGGAAATAATGCCCCTTCCCCTCCCTTCCCCTCCCTTCCCCTCCCTTCCCCTCCCTTCCCCTCCCTTCCCTCAAAGAGAAAAAGAAACAAAATGCAAGGATGACTGAACTGCAGAGCTGCTTTCTAATTGTTTGAGGGACCTCATACATCCATGCCTTGACCACTCTATGTGCCTCTTATCTATAAGAAACATCCACTCTATCAATAGAAAATCTGACCTACAGCTAACAATAAATCTCTCTAAACAGTGTATTTCAAACTGATAACTGTGTGCAGAGTGTAACATTAAAGACACAGAAGTAAAGGCTTTATGCATTCAGACCTGTGCCTGGCTAGGTATGTTCTCATTAAAGTGGATTGTGGTTAGTGCTCTTTGGAAGAACCATTCTGAATTATAAAGGGTGCTTTTTATCAAGAGGGAGGTATTTTACTTGAACTTGGCTTCTGATGACTGTGAAAAACAAATCTCCAAAGGTCTTCATTGAAGGAGAAAATAAACTGATGCTTAAAAGATTTTCAGAGCCTGCTGACAATCAAAGCATTTTTCTCCCCTCTCCCCTTATTTTTCCATTGTATATTTTAGGGTTATCTGAGAACCACAGTAGTGATTGTTACAATCTTTTTATTCATTGCTTTCCTCTATGTGGGTTTTATATTACAGTTTATAAGATGCTGAACATTTGCTGAGAGATCAAAGTACTTATCATAATGAGAAAAATGTACATAACGACAGTTGTGTAGCAAGGGTAAGGATTGCCTAAAGCAGAACAAATTTCTGCAGATTGCCTGACTATGTAAGAATAATATTGCAGTACAATCATGAGAATAATATTACTTAATAAATCACTGCTCTTATATGTCTTATTGTGAAACTTACTATTTTATAAACTACTAAACACATTTTCTGCTTGATTAGTTATTTTATGTCCAGAAAACATGTAAAAATACCCTCCTCCTTGAAACCATTTTGAAAGAAAGTTCTCAGTTTGATCTTAATACTGAAGATCAATAGAATGTCAGTGGCAGACTGATAACATGGCTTTTGCTTTTTCTTAGCATTGATGTGTAGTCTTAAACCCATTCCTCTGCCCAGCACATGCAGGGAAGTTTGGCTTTGGCTGGGAAAGAGCACTCTGAGGGCTTCATCCCATTGAACCAGGACCTGTGGGACCCCAGTCTCATCACTGCAGTGAGTAAGGAATGAATTTCATAAGAAATCTAGTGACCCCTTGAGTCTCCTGAAATCTCCCAGTAGCTTCAGCTACCCCCTCACCCCTTATCCCCTGACCATGTGGATTTTGTGTACTGAGAGGTTATAGAGAAAGGCTAAGTATAATTCTTTGAAATTTAGACTCTACCTTTTCCAGTTCTCTTCTTATCTCCATCCCTTTTTTTCCCCACGCCTCTTGATGGCATGCAGAAAATGAAAAAAATAGTCAGTTTGCCTTGATTTTTCAAGGGGGAAAGAAAGTAAGGCTATAGGACTTGGTAATTTTACCCTTTACTTAAATGTTACCTAAGTTTGATTGTATTTTGCCTGGCTAAGAACTACAAGCTTTGGCCTAAAATTAGTACAAATTGGTTGGTATAATATGTTAACATTTATAGTATCTGAAATCCAAGTTCATGCTTCATACACCATTTCACTATATATGGCAGTTTAAGCTTATGTCACAGGCAGGAATTGTTTCCCTTTGAAAGAACTAACATGTGGTGACTTCATGACCTAGAAAAATAAAATAGTCTTCCTTCTCAGCATTATCGCTTCAACATTTTAAAAAAGCTAACAAAGGAAGTGGGGGTTTCTTGTGTCTGAAATGTATTTCTTCATTGCAACTTGTCTTGTCTTCTCATTGTACCTTAGTATATTTTCCTATGACAGATGTTTATCAGACTGTGGATTAGGAGTGTAAATGTTCTATTAATCCAGTCATTTAAAAAGAGACCCTGGATACATATCTGCATATAATTGTTATTCATAGCTGTTCCGTGCCCTTTGTTGGCAAGATGATCAACCAGATAAGCTAACAGATTCCTTAATACCTTGTAGTTTTGGTTATACACTATCAACATGAAAGAAATGTAGAATTCCATAGCCCTACAGTGTTTTAATGTTCTCTGGCACATTTTTTTTTAATTTTTTTTTTATTATTGTTTTATTTTATTATTTATTTATTTATTATTATTATTATATATATTTTTTGTTTAATCATGGTGCCAGACAGAATTTTTGGAGTGTTTTGTAGCGGTTTGAGTGTAGGGGCTTGTGAGCCATGAACTCTGGGGTGGGATTTTTAAAGATTATTTTTTCCACTGACTCCAGCAGCAGTCACAGAGATAAACTCATACCATGTGGTTACATTCTTAAACTAGCTCTGGCAGCAGATTTTCCTATGGTTTTCATCAGGTTTCTTAACTTTCCTATTTACATACCTCTGTTTATAAATTAGAGATTAATGATATTTATGCAGTTCATTGGAATAGGATATTTTTGTGAAGCACTTTATGCAGTGAAATAAACAAAGATTATTGTTCCTGTTTAGATTATTATTGCAAATTGAAATTCAACAATGGCATGTCACAGGTGACATATTCTTAGAAACATAGTAAAGCTTGTCATAACGAATGAGCAACATATTATCATTTTCTTTTTGTTGCTGTGTGTTCATTTGTTTACTATAGGGTTTCACCAGCACTTTGCAAAATTGTCATGGCTATTGTCTGTAATTTTATTGCTCCTATGCATTATCATGTCAGGTTCTGAACAAGGTTCTTGGCTGCAATTCTACTGTTAGTAAGATTGTACCTAGTAAAATGTATGTCTTTCCACAGATGTAAGATGAATATGTTTGATCCAAATAATATATTTTGATCATGTTTGTGTCTGTGAAGTAGAAAAAACATACCTGAAATTTTGAAGTTCAGAGGCAAAGCAGTGCACATTGATAATAATTCATTTTAAGCAATCTGAGTACACTAAGATACTCTTGCTTAATAAATCACTGCTCTTATATGTCTTATTGTGAAACTTACTATTTTATAAACTACTAAACACATTTTCTGCTTGATTAGTTATTTTATGTCCAGAAAACATGTAAAAATACCCTCCTCCTTGAAACCATTTTGAAAGAAAGTTCTCAGTTTGATCTTAATACTGAAGATCAATAGAATGTCAGTGGCAGACTGATAGCATACTGTGCTGTTAACAACATTGCCTTCTTATGTTTTATTATTCCTGCTCTAATCCTATCTACAAGTTGGGCTAATGACAACCTTTTCTCAAGTTAGAAAGACTTGTATTTTCTGTTGTGTTGTCCTTCCTTCCATGGAGAAGGATTTGCTAAGCTGAACTGTGTTAAAGGGTGACCCGTTACAACGACAGTCAATAAAGAATTGTTTGAAATGGCATTGTGGCCCATTTATGTAATAACATGGGAGATGTATCTTGACCTATCAATCTCACTTTAAAGAGCTGTTCAAAGTTGTGTATTGTACACACAGAAAGCAATGGATAAGAATGTTTATTATTGCAACAACATTGAGACCAATAAAAATTTCCTGAGGAGTTCAAGTGAGAGCTGAAATCAAGGTCTTTAAATAAAATGTCTCAAAATACCTTACCATCCCTGTAACAACTAAGAGAATTCCTAGGGAATCTGTTTAAGTTTGCTCAAGTGGTTATAACTCAGTGTTTTATTTGGTATTTCTCTCTGAAATATATATATAAATTTAATATATATATACATATTTAAATCTCGTTTGATTTATTCTAACTTTGCTTACAACACAAGAGCCTGTTTTTATTTATTAGCATTGGGTTAAGATAAACCATCGGTAAAGAAAATTAACAAATATTACACTAATTGTACATACACGCTGAAAGTGAAGTTCAGATCTCCAATACAACTGGGATTATACCAGCCACATTATCATGGCAGACTGAATTCATCATCTGATGGTTTTCTTTTTATTTATTTTTGTTGTCCTGCTGGGAACTGGTTAATCATCTTCATTTTGTTTGGGAATCATGCTGATCTTCTCAGCAGATAGAAGTGTGGACCAGAAACTAAGGACCAGGGCTATATCATAAACTATGCCAATATGACTGTGTTGATCAAGGGTAGGTTAAGGTACAATTTATGACCTGAGCTAATGTACCAACAAGAGTGAGAAGATGCAGTTATATTAGAATCATAGTGTCATAGAATGGTTTAGGTTGGAAAGGACCTTAAAGATCATTTAACTCCAACCCCACTGCCATGGGCAGGGACACCTCCCACTAGACCAGGTTGCCCAAAGCCACTTAAACACTTCCAGGGTTGTTGCATCCACAATGTCTCTGGGTCACCTGTTCCAGTACCTCACCACCTTCATAGTAAAGAATTTCTTCCTAATGTCTAATCTAAATCTACTCTCTCTTATTTTAAAGCCACTCCTCGTTGTCCTATCACTACCTTCCCTGACAAAGAGTCCCCCCAGCTTTTCTGTAGGTCCCCATTAGGTATTGGAAAGTTGTTACAAGGTCTCTCCAGAGCCTTCTCTTCTCCAGGATGAACAACCCCAGTTCCTTTTAGCATACTGGAAAAGTAGGTCTACAACTGGAATAAATCATACCAATAAAGTATGCATTACTGCTTATGTTAGTGTGACCATTCTAAGATCTTGCTGCTGTCACAGTAGTTAAGCAACCACATAAAGGTTTTCCCTATTAATGCTCCAGCTTTCAAAGAGTTTTAGTTTACAGCTACAGTAAGGAACTGATGGATGACGGATGGAGATTTGTGTTTGTTGTATATCTACATTGTAACTGAAGACACAAGTTTTCAGAAGAAAAGGGCACCAGAAAGCCTAACAGAATGTTGGAAATGGTAAGATTTGAAGAATAATCCACAGCAGCAGGTTTTTACCTCAGAAATGTCCCTATTGTTTCTTAGTGGAACTGACAGAGTTCATTAAATGTATTGTAGTTTATGACGTTTTCAAGGAAAACACCTGAAGAATATTTTTCTCTGCTTTTCTTCTGAGCTACAGGGGTGTATCATCATTGACTAACAGTAGCAATATACCTGAGATAATACTAGTGGCATAGTTGAAAGAGCCAAGGAAAAGTACTGTGTGGCATCAATTAGGAAAGAGAGACCAAAAAAAAAAAAAAAAAAAGTAAACCTGCAATAGTTATTTTTCTAGATTTATACCATGATTTTATCAAATTCATTCAACTCAGCAGGGGCTGAACTATTCAAAACAATACAGATTTAAGGATAATCCCAAGATATGGCTGAACAGAATTTGATGAGTGCATAATGAATGTTTGTGCTGTAAAACAAGGACACAGTGCAACTAGAGTAGAAATCATGCAGTATAACAGACATAAAATAATGTTAGTTCTCTGTGTTCTCCCCTGCGACCCTTACCAGTTAATATTTTACCTATTAGTTAAAATACATTTTTGGCATGAGGTCAGACAGCTTGTGAGAAACAGCCAGTTTTGTAACATGCTTGAGTAGTCCTGAACAGCAGGTGCTGCCACAGTTTCTAGTGTCAAATTGTGTTCTGTTGTGTGCCTGATATTGGAGGAGCTAGTCAGAACTTTTATTTCTAAATACTGTAGTGTCCTGTGAGACCATGAGTATCATTTTGAGCTGTTGCTGTTGTTAAATTTTAAAGTTTAGCTTTATTTGATAGTGTTTATGTTGGTATTGATTATGTGAGTCTAGGTGTAAGAGAGCTTCCCTAAAGTTCTCCAGATGGGAGAAGCTGATACTCCATGAGCTACGTTCTGGGTTTATCACACTGGTGACTGGAGGATGATATGCAGTGATTATCAAGGGAGCACTGAACATGAGATGGATTTGATCTGGAGTGGGATTAGGTACTTAGGACTCCATGGCCCCTTATGTTGTGGGCTTGCAAGTGCCTTTTATACTTGTCACCACATCCTGTTGCTCTTCCTCCTTGCACAGATGTAAAATGAAGGCAGTACCTTTGCAAGTACCTTTGCACTGTTGAAAGTGTAAAAACTTGCTAAAATGCTTATTTTCTTCCAGTGAAGGAAAGCTTTCTTTCAGCCAGGCTACACGTGCAGGAATAATTTTTATGATTTTGATACCGTGGCAACTATATTCACACCACTACAGTGCATCTTTTTGTTAGTCTTCTATTATTGTTTAGAGCCTTCTCAGAACTGTTGATACTCCAGAGTCATAGACAGTTTGCAGGTACAAAATGCAAGGTCTGAGGTTTACCCCAACTTGAAAAATGGGAGGAAAAGAAATAACAAGAGGCCAGAGGCACAGAGAGAATAGAAGACCTACAGAAGTTTGCATCACAGATCAGAACAAAAGCTAGGACCCAGATGACACTGAGCTGAGTGGTGCAGTTCATACAGTAGAGGGAAGGGATGCCACCCAGAGAAATCTTGGCACGCTTAAGAAATTGGCCCATTCAAACCTTATGAGGCTCAACATGGCCTCACAAGTGAATGGTTCTGCATCTCGCTTGGGGCAATCGTCAATATCAGTACATACAGGGTGATGAATGGATTGGGAACAGCCCTTCTGAGAAGGACTTGGTACATGTGGATGTGGTTGAGAAGGCAATATGCCCTTGCAGCCCAGAAAGCCAATAATGTTCTGGGGTGCATCAAAAGAAGTGAGGTCAGCAGATCAAGGGAAGTGACTTTCTCCCTCTACTCCACTCTTGTGAGACCTCACCTGGAGTGCTGCATTTTACTTTGGGTTTCCCAGTGTAAGAAACTCAAGGACCTGTTAGAGTAACTCCAGAAGAGAGCTCAGAGGTCTGGAGCACCTCTCCTATGAAGACAGGCTGAAGAAATTGGGGCTGTTCAGCCAGGAAAAGAGAAGAATCCAGTGAGACCTTATAAACATCTTGCAGTATTTAAAGAAGGCCTACAAGAAAGCTGGAAGAGACTCTTTATCAAGGAATATATTGATAGGACAAAGGATAATAGCTTTAAACTAAAAGAGGGTGGACAGATTAGGCGAAAGAAATAAATTTACTATGAGGCTGCAGAGGCACTGGAACAGGTTGTCCAGAGAAATGTGGATGCCCCATCCTTGGCAGTGTCTAAGGCCAGGTTTGATGAGGTTTTGAGCAACCTAGTCTAGTGGAAGGTGTCCCTGACCATGGCAGTAAGGTTGAAAGTAAGTGATCTTTAAGGTTCCTTACAAACCAAACCATTCTATGATTTTATGATTGACCAAACAACACTGATACCACTGGAGTCAATGTGAATTTGCACTCAAATACCAAACAGACACAAACTCATCTCTTTTTTTAACCTGATTCACTGAAAATGAGTGAAGCTTCTATACATAATGTAAACACTGCTCTAAAGTTAATGGTTGGACTTGTTGATCTTAGAGGTCTTTTCCAACCTAAATGATTCTATGATTCTAAACTAAGCATTTTACTTGATTTATTAAGTTTTATATGGATTTTTCTGCTATTTTTCTGCTGATTCTCATTTTGTAAGGGTTTTGCCTTACCAAAGGGAAAGACTGGCAAGGCTAAGTACATTTTCACTCTATGGATATGATTTTTCTTAAATTCATTTAAAGAAAAACTTAACCACCGACATCAGTGGAAATGATGGTAAAACTTGTGTGAATATGGGTTTTAAATTATTTTTGGCAAGGAAGTATTTCATTTTATCCAGAGATACATCAGTATCTTGGCAGGGCAGAGAATTTAAAAACAGAACTTGGACATAGGAAAGAAAAGTTTGAATTTTGCCAGGTGAGACTAATTATTTTATTTTAAAAGATGTTTTCATATGTTAGGAAGCTTGCAAAATTCAGTGAATTGAAAGGAATTTTCCTAATTTCATAATTAAGAACTAGCTTCTAGATTCAGCAGCAAATATGTCTAAAGCTTTACTTTAAAATAATATATGTATGGAAAGAGGCATTTTAAGTAAGATTAAAAAAAAAAAAAAAACAAACAGAAGAAACAAACAAACAACAAGCCACCACATTTGTAACAGCAAAAAGAAGTTAGAATCCTAAACATGCATTGATATCACTGTTATTCATATCTGTCTAATTAGAAGAGGAAAGTATTTCATACAATGTAAGTTACTAGAAATTTCTTCTGATATATTAGCATATCATTTTGATTCCTCTTTCTGAATCTCTACTTCATATCTTTTCTTACTTCACTTTGTCTCCAAATTCACCAGTGTGATATCTACAGTTTCGAGGAAAGGCTACATATCTTGAAATACAACATACCAAGCTTCCCGTAGTGACGTAATATTAATGACCACGTCACAGAATAAAATAAGGCTGTTTTCAAAGAAACTAGCCCTCAGAACTCAGTTATTTAACATAATAAATTTTTATAAACATCCTATTTTATGGGATAAGATTTATTGTTATTATGCTAATCGCTCATTTGAAAATATAGGTACATTTTGGTCTTTTTTTTCTTTCTGATTTTGGTATGGATGCAAAATAGATGAGTTGACATCAATAGAGTAATTTTGATGTAAAAAAAAGATGCTAATTTGGAGCTTTAAAATATACTCCGTCTTTTAATTAGATCTATTTTTCCAACTATTATATTTATACTTAAAATCAAGGGGAAAAAAAATCAGAATGAAGGATGTGTCTTGCTCTTAGAGCAGCAGGCTAGCTTTTTATTCAGGAAAACAGCTGCTAAAATTGTCAGAAGGAAGAGCTAAAACAAGAAAAAAAATGGAGCATAGATGTCATGTTTCTTAAATTTATGAACTGTCTTGGCACTAGGCACCAACAAGCTCATAACAAATCTCTGTATGTTGCAATTTCCTCCAGAGAACCTCTCTACAATCACCAAAGCCTTCTCGGGTTGGGTGGACAGGAATACCATGTTAATGCTTTAATTCTATTATGTTGTAAATCACCGTTAGAGCAGACACAGTGTCTAGCAGGTTGTCACCACCCAGCAGCTGAACCAGCAAAGATGGGAATGATATAGGTCAGAGGTTTCACCACCTGAAAGGTCATAAAGCACATTGGAGGAGGGAAGTTAACACTCAAGTTCATGTGGACAAGGAGTAGAAACAAGGTCTGTGGCCTTGTTGCTGACATCAAGTGAAACAGTATTTGTACTGAAAGGTGTTCCAGCACACCCAGTACAATTAATTGTGCTAGAAATGTCATGGTTTATTACCCCACCTGTTGGATTCAACTACTGCCTTCATGGTGATGACATTTGCAGTTTAAGCTTGGCAGGTTGCAAAGGGATTAGGAAGAAAAAAAAAAAATACACACACACAGTTTCTGCTCTGCATTTAATGCCTTCTCTAGTATTCACAGGAAGCCGGCAGAAGAAGTCCAGCAAAGTAAAACTTTATCTTGGGATCCAATGGCAGTGATTGAATTTTGCCATTGATGAATGATTGTATATAATTAGGGTGGATCACTGTATCGTAGGGTAATAAAACATGATTTTGATGTTCTTTGTGTGAATGCAGAAGAATTAAAGAGGGAAAATGAGGGTGTTTCAGTTTCCCTATTAGTAATATTCTGTCTGGTCTTTCTAAATGCACTGTTGCTAACTAACACATGATTATTAGGATCTTTTCCTCTTAAGTATTATATAAATTCTGCCATATACTCTACAAACCTGTTTTCATGTGCCAGGAATTGAAATCAATGCCTTATATGCCCAAACACAATCAATGTCTCTTAAAAAAGGCCAGTAAAAAGGCCTGAAACTGGGACTCCCTTTTCCCAGTTTCAGATAGGTATGCACGTTGAACTTCAGGAAGTTACTGTTTTCCTTTGATCATGCTTGTACTATTGGCCATGGGCTGATCTTTTGCTGTAGGTAAGAACTAATTTGATCTAAAATAACATCTATCAAAGAGTTAGGTGTGTATCATTGAGACACAAAAAAACCTACTGGTTTTATTTTCTTTTTCCCCATAGTGTCTTTCTAGGTTATCAGTTGTTTGTAGTTTCTTATAATTTATTTCCTTCCCATTGATCCTGGCAAAGTGGTGTTCCTGGGGCAAATGGCTTGCTCAGACACCTGTTCTGGAGAATCCCTTAAATCTAACTAAAGAGGCCTTGAGCTGACTCAAGATGTTGACTTCTCCTTACATACAATCTGAAAGACTATATAATGAAAACAATAGAAAAGCCTTTCATGCTTAAAAGATATGTTTTTAACCCTGCTTCTTTTCTGAAGCAGCTGTTCCTCTCTCTAAGCACGTCATACACCTGCAGAGATATTGTTGCAAAAATATGTGTGGAGAAGAGAAATACTGGAAGACTTACGCAACCTTTCACTTCCATATTGTATTTCACTAACTTCTCAACTCAAGTGCCTTGGGTAATTCTTTGATAGCTCTACCGGGAAAAAAAAAAAGATAACTGTACACTGACTCCTGCATTTTCTCATTCTCTCCACATAAGTCTTCAGTTATGTTATATCATCAGTATGAAGTGTAGGCAGGGAAGTTTCCCAAATGAATTTGTTAGAGAAGATATGTTAGAGTTTGGGACAACGGTAAAGAAAATGAAAAGCCTGATCTTTTTCAGCACAGCTATAAGTCTGGTCAAAATTTCAGATAAATTGTAAAGTTTTCTGTCATGAAAGAACTTATTGTATGGAATTTAGTATGCCAAGGGCCAGCTTAATCTGATTTTTTTTTTTTTTTTTTAGTCCATTTTGCTGCTGAAAAATGGGTTGCAGTTAGTGGCTGGAGTAATATGGTAGATCAGGATCACCACTTGTCTCTTACATTGTTGTCTCTCTTGCAGAACTTCTAAATTTTTCCCACAGTTCACAGATCTCAAATGTATTACAGAAAAACAAATGCATACGTACTCATGAGTGATAGAAAATGGGAATGACCTGTACAGTTTCAGTTATGACTAATAGCATTCTATTGCCTTTTTACTTGTTTTAAAGTCCCCTTGACATAGATTGATTAAAGGCAAGGACACATATGAACTTATGAAAAAATTATGGATTTTTGAAAGAGCTTTAACATGTACCATTTGAAAACTAATCATTTCTTTGCTGTCACTATTTTCTCTCCCTTCTCTCCATCTCAAACTCTCTTACATTGGGAATATATGTTTAATAATCAAAAACTGATGCTGTGGATTAAAGAATAAAGATGTCACTGGATAAAATAAAACAACAAAAACAGAAAAGAAATTAGATTTGTATGATTTTAACTATTCTTTAATCTGCTTCTGGGCAACAAAAGTGATTTGTGTCAGCCGTTATTTCATTAAACTTTAATTTTCTTCCACAAGAACAGGATTATATAAAGGAATATTGGATTGCACTCAGCATGGATTAGCTGAGCGGTGTCTTTGCTGCCAAGGACCAAATGGATTTCCTTCCTTTTGTGATTTATATTTTTATTGCTGTTTTTTTCCCCTCCTTCTAATTCCCATTACCCTTCTGATTGCCAGAACTGAGATACCCTCAAGAGCAGCAGAAAGGCAGGCAGAATTATTGGCTTATTGCATATATTTATGTTCCAAAGATCCTCACCAGCCAACATCAAAGGAATAAGCCAGCCCTTAGCCATGGAAGCTGCTTGCTAGTTTAAAACTAAAAGATTAAAAGCTTATTCATTGTAAAAGGAGCATAGACTTTTCTTCTTGAATTAGCTATATATAAATATATATGCATAATCAGTTTAACTTTTCCCTAAAAAGTGGATAAAGATTTCCAGAGTTCGGCATAATGGTAAATCAGTGAATGCTTACTGGAAATATAAAATTGACGAATGGTCAAAACAGAGATGCTGGCAATGTGAATGGAAGATACAAATATTCACTCAGTACAAAGGCAGGGAATGTTTAAATTTTGCAGGGATAAAGGCAGAAAATTAAAAAAAGAAAAAAATAATAAACCCTCTACTTACAGCCTGAGTGCCATAAATTTTGGTTTGTATTTTGTAGTCCATTCTAGAGATAACTAATGAATTTTCTGGTTTTAGCATTTTAACCAGTAAGGAAGTACTTGGTGCTAGATGGGACAGAAGTATTTCAGGAAAAATATTGAAGCTATTAAATTACAGGGGGTGGTTTGTTTTTGTAGACAGTGAAGTACAACAGCCTGAGTACCTATCCTGAGTGTCTACATGATTGTCTGTCTTGAGTAGATTCAGTTACACCAAAGTATTTTACTACATATAGGAAATCTATATTAAAAAAAAAAAAGTTAATGTTAGTAGAATAAATGAAATTCTGATTCTTCACCCAAGGTTGAAGTAGGAGCAGAAGTGAGCCCTGGTATTATTACATCACTGAAGTCATTCTTATTAATAATAAATTCCAGAACACATTTTCCATGGATCAGTCATAAAAGTATTTTGTGGGTGACAAAAACTTGAGATGCTTGAAACTGAGATGTGTGACTGATGAAACCTGAGCTACCTTTGATCCTATGCTTAAATACTTCTCTTGATGTTGCACATCCGTTTTGCAGTCCAGAACTCAATCCACAGTCAAATGTGTCCCAACCATTTAGTTTTATGTTGCAAAGTAAATCTGACTTTTCTATATATTAATATACAAAAGAAACACATTGAAAATTTCACTTGATTCCTCACTTGGCAATGATATTGACTGAATCTGAGCAAAGGATGCTTCCTCATCATTTCATGTGAGAGCAGGAGGCTTACCTTATTCTTCAGATTAGACAGAGTTTTAGCTGATAGCATTAAGTTTATTGATACACAGGAAAAAAAAAAAGTGAATTATTGTAATATTATCAAAATTAATCTTTGTATTTCTTGACCTATTTTTTTTTTATTAGACCATTGCCTCTTTTTTTTTTTTTTTTTTTTTTTCAGTAAAAGTTAGATTTCTACAGTACTTTTGAGTTGATTGGTGAGTAGAACCTTTAAGTCATCATGAATTTTCCAGACAAGCATCAGGCATTTAGTGTCTTCAGGCTACTGATGGAGACACCAGTCTGTCAAACACTAAATCAGAGAGGATATTTCCTACTGCTTTTATCACATCAGAAAGGTATACAGAGAGACTCCCTACGGTGACTTTAAGACATAGTGTTTGGTTGCCTTTTCTCTATTTTTCCTCTTACATGAAGGAGCTATTTGTGATAGAATAAATATTGTGCTATACAAGGACACTGTTGAAGTCGTAATCTTATTGAAAAAGAAAAAGCAACCTCCCACTCCAGGCCCTGTCAACACTCCCCCCGGTCCCCCCACCTCCATGCCCCTCCCCCCCTTCCCCCGCCCCCAGCCATGTATACACAAAACCCCATAGTTTGAACTCCATAGAAGGAGAATCTTGTTTTAGCCCATTTGCCAAAGTCTAGAGCAGTGGCTCTCTGAGAAATGGAGCACAATGAATATCTAGCTCCTATCCTGCATGCATTTCAGACAGAAAAATTAGTGCTCTTAAAATTCATAAAAAAAGGCCAGAAAATAAATGTTGTAGTTGCACTTCTTCTTACCTGATTAAATTAAATCCATTGAAATGGGGTCTAAAGGGATCCCCTAGAATATTAATCTCCTGCTATTATGAACAGTTACTTCATGTAATGTCTTTTATATGCTCATCATATTATTTCTGGAATGCAGTTATATTTTTATTATGACTTTTTTGCCTTCATTGCTTTCCCTGGGATGTATTTTTCTTGAGGCCACCACAGTTTGTGAATTTCTTTGCAATCTTTGCAAATTTCCTGGATGCAGTCTTTATATTATTCATCAACAAGTATGTAGATGTGACAGAACCAGTAGAAAATGACCATTTGGAAGGGATGTCTATGATTTTCTTTGCTAATTTGTTCCGAGGTTAGTATTGTTCTGTCTGAAAGATACCTCAGTGCACAGGCTCAAAATCATCAAGGTGGGCTTGCTATGTAGATGCAGAACCCAAGTTGCTTGCTCAAAAAGCTCAGGTTAGGTGGATGTGCTAATAGGACTCCATGTGGCTTTCTCCGTGGACCTGGGCAGTGTGTCAACTGTGCAGCAAAATGGCATTCTTTGTGCAAGCCACAAAGAATAATCTCCATATGTATGTATATGAAATATGTAATTTTTACTTGGATTTTTCATTGAAAACCACTGGTGTCAGAAGTATTGTCCACTGGTATCTATAGGAACTCAGGTCTGTGAATCTTAAGTGATCGGTTTTGAAAAATTATCTTGAGCACTTAGTCTTGCAGTTTCACCTACATTTTTTTCTGCTTGGCTGTTTAAACATTGAATTCTGCAAAAAAAAAGTTTTTATTGAGGTTACCAACCTAATTGTGCAGATAAAAAAGGCTGAGCAGAACTTTTGATTCTACAGTGAAATAGCTTTTTGTCCCCATAGTATTTCAGTAGTAGTTTGTTTGGGAAGTGGCAATGCAAACTGAAGTTTTTAACTGAATTAATGAAATATTTTGAATATGAGGAATATTAATTCACATTAGAGGAATATTAATTAACTTTGCTTCAATCTGACTTAAATATGGAGGAAAGCTTCTGGTTGCTTCATCCCAGTTTGTTTACTGACTTAAATCAAGCATATCCATGGCAGAGTAAATCACTTATAGCATACCTAGCTATATAAAAACCTATTACCAGCATGTTTTTCTTTTTTTTTAAAATGATTATTCAATTTTTGTGCTTTTCAAGTCTGACTCCTGAAGATTTAGTCTATGATTATGCTGCTGTTTCTGACAGTGGCTGTAGTCATAGCAAGTCACTGTTGGAAATGTTTTTATATTGGTTAGATTTTCATTGCCTTAGGTCTTCAAACTCACTAAATAACTTAATCTTGGGACACTTTTTCATACCTGGAGATGAACTCTGATTAACTTGTCTTCAGCAGAGGGAAAATTATTTTCAGTGGCAGTTTAAGAAAATCTTAGTGTACTTTACATCAGAGGAGTAAATCTTACAAAATACTTCATATTTTGCATGCAGCTTTCAGGCAAACTTGTTGAACTCCTAGATGTATTTCAAAATGTATCTTAAAACTTTATCTAGCTTCCCAGATTTTTTGAATCTGTCCCCCTCACGTGGTGTTTTTGGAAGAGGTTAATTGGTTATAGTTCTTTTTGAATACAAAGACAAAAACAAACAAACAAAAACCCATGAAAAATAAATGCCTGTACTATTTTGTCCCAGAGTAACAGTAAGCCTTGCTATGAGGTACTTGGTTACGGCTTCACCACTACAGGAACATATATATTGTTTTCACTATTGTATTGCATACAGTAAAGAATGATCTGCAGCAAAATGAGGAGTCACATGTGTAGGTGTGTACATGCATAAGCATCTTCTACAAGAATATACTACCGCTGTGATACATTGTGGTGGCTGGTACTTTATTTTTTCATAAGCTGAAGAAACAGTAACTTGATTATTATTATTTTTTTTTCTTCTAATCCATTTTATTAAATTCAGAAAAGAATAGGAAAAGAGTCACATGAGAGATTCAGTGGAACTGAAAATATTAATTCAGAGTAATTAAAAAATAAAGTTCTAAGAGTTCTAAATTTTAATCCATCGGAATGACAACTAAAATATAATTTAATCCTAGTTTCTAATTACTTATGTGGGGAAAGTTATATGGTAATGTAGCCCCTACAATTTCTATCATAGAGGCCAAAACAAGTCTAATGATTCAAAGCAAAAATTAAACAGAACCATACTGGAAGTGAGGTGTGAATTTTCCATAAGTGTAATGATATTTGAAATAACAAAACAGCTTTCCTGTAGCAGATTCTTTCTGGTCTGAAATTAAGACAAGATATGTTTCTGAAACATATATTACAATTCAATCAGAAATGATTTGGTTTGGTGCAAACATTACTGAACATAACTGCATTGTCAAAATGGTATCACCCGGCTTGAAAGTCTATGAATCTGTTAATTAAGCTTACTTAAGTTAATTCAACTATTTAATCTTCTGAAATTTCTAATAGATTCTTTTGTTATCTTGAACACTTTTGCCTTGCTATGTCTTATTACATCCAGAAATCTGACTTGATCAACTGGAGTTGTCACCAAATTCATTGGTGTACAGCTGAAGCAAGAATGCTATAAAAAAAAAAAATGAAAAAAATGCCTTTTCTGTGATGTCATTTCCATAATTAATTAAGTATGTCTTTAAGAAAGACCTGCAGGCTGGTGTAAATATTTCAGTTGTTAGATCTAACACTAAAGGTTGACCTGTGCAGGTCAGCAAAATGAGTAGGGGCGTAGAAATCCTCTTTTTTTTCAGCTCATGTTTCAGGTCTCTAAGTTCTTCATTGTACAGGTTTTGCAGGATTTATTTATTTAAATAGGCTGTAAAACTTTACTTGGACAAGAACTGTATTTTTTTTTTCCATAGAAATGTATAATGTATCTGACTTCTGACCAGGAAGGCAGCCTATGGAATTTGTAGTTTCTACAGGATTGTATTTTGAGGTAATCAAAACTAGGGAAGTGTATATAAACCAAGGCTTACAATTATTTAAATCAGTACTCCATCTGACCTGAGTACCATTCTTATATCATATAAAAAATACCATCAAGATTTTACTGCCCACTCTTTTTAATGAGTATGAAAATATTAGATGTCATTGTGACAGCAGCCTGGTAATTGCCTACCACAAATCAAGATTTAATGTTCATTTGGTCTCTTAACTTTTCCAGTTTCCAATTTTTCTCTTTATGAAATAGTAATTGAGGGTTTTGTTGTTGTTTTATATGTATATATATTTCTGTGATTTTATGGGATAGTAGTGTACCGGAGCACACGTTACCAAGAATGAAGGATTTTTGTTTCTTTTTTAAAATGGGACGAAAATGAATTAAAAGTTATGATAACATTTCAACTGCTGGGAAAAGAAATTCATTTTATAAATCTAAACTAACTTTGAAGTTAATTTTGAAGTTTAGTATTTTTAAATGTGCCATAAGTCCAGTTCCTGAAAGAATTTGAGAAAAAAAAAGCTAAAATAATTAATAGTTTATTATCTAATTCTCAGTTAACATCATTGGTTTGGTAGGCGTGGGATAGCGAAAATCTCCAGAGACAATTTTTCTTCTTTTCTTATGTCTATTTAAGTTTAAAAACCAAGTCAGGCCTAAATACATATGACATATGTAGCATGACTAGTTAAAGTGTTGCCATTTTTTCCCCTAGATTGGAAGATACTTCATCTTGGGTTTTAGTTGTTATCTCCTGTTTATCACCTCTTGAAAGAATGTAAAACCACTGAATCTGCAGCCTAGTTTAACCCAGTTCCCACCCATGACAGAGTCAGTTATTTACATTGAAAATGAAGAATAAGGTATATGAAGAAGTATTAGAATTCTGCCATATGCCATAACATATGGGCAGTTTACGCTACGTTACATTCATGTCAAGGGGTGGACTCTGATGGACAAACATATTGCATTCTCCTGTCTTAAACCTTTAGTAAAAGTACATAACACATTCAAAACACTGCAAAAGAATTAACTAATTCTCATCAAATCAGCAGATTTGTAATTATTAATAAGGATAAATACCACCTAAAATTAGGCACAATGAGGCACAGAGTGAGCCTGGAGTTATGCTAGTCTTGGTAATTACAAAAGTGGAGCTCCCACTCTCTTCTCTGTTTGAGGAGTAAAGCAGGTGTTGTTACTCTTCAATTTACTACACATGCAGCAGGATTTGAAATGTGTACTTATCTGCCTCTGGATTATACACAAAATGATCTTTGTTGTACATTTGTAGTGACAAAGGAGTAGAACTGTCAGCAGTTTCTCTACTACGTAGAAACACAGAGAAAAATCTATATTTTGTATTATGATATAAAGCAGCTACAAATTTGGTGGTAGGAATGAATACATTACAGCTAGGTAAATAACTGTGATTTTCTGTAAGTTAGTTGTTGGGGGACAGTTTTTGCTATTATTTCTTCAGGTTGATACTTGAGGTAGCATTTACACTGGTGAAATCACATTTATATTGGTATAACAGTGCTCATTCTGTATTTGAGGAATGAAATGAAGGAGCACGTCAGGAAAAATAACTGGCAACAGAGGCATATAGAAGCAATCAGTTTCTCTCTTGTCATTCTCCATTCCACATCTTTGATGTTCCGAGTGTACACATGCCTCGACCCAGTTCCTTAATTTTTGAAGTTACATTATTTTAAGTCATCTTTGAACAGCACCTACTTATGGAGATATAATCTCTTCACAATGGCTAACCTACTATGGTAATAGTATGACTTCAAATAGTACTAATAGTCATGGGTAGATAAATAAACCCCAGTCTACTGGAATGGATTTCCATTGAATTCTTGGCTGTTGTGTTTACCCTTCTTTTACCCTGATCATTGAACATATCAAATTGAGAATATCTTTTAAAAGTTGGATATACTGGGCTTTATGTTGGTTTTTATTATTTTTGTTACAAAGCAAGCAAGGTGACTTCTGAGAATTCTCAAAATCCTGAGAATAACTCAGCTGCAAGGAACAGTTTAAGAAAGCTTCTTTTAGATTATTTCCATATAATATATGCAAAATCTCATTTCTTTTCATTTCCAGGTTAGTTGAAACATTTTTCCGCTTCGTGACATACACACTTGTAATTAATCTTCTAAAGTAACAAATGCAGAAGTTCCATTCATGACTGAGATTTTAGGCCCTAGACCCACAAAGATTTATAAGCTTAATATTAAGAACATCTGCAGTTGTAGTAGTGTCAGTTGAAACTCCTGAACTTTATTTCAAGCATATGTAGTCTCTGCATAGTTGAAGATTGTAATTCTTCTGGGTAAGAAGATAATTTGTCTACTTTTTTTAGCACAAATAAAGCTAAAGTACCTGTAGTGCTTTAGGTACTACAGTACCTGTAGGGTAGAAGATGTCTGTAGGCACATATGGTTAATAATAGTCATTTAATAATAATAGTTAATAATAGGTTAATAATAGTCATTTAAGCACTTTATTTTGCCCAAAAGCCATGAAAGAAGGATATGTAGCATGTTACCAGGTGTAGTTTGTACTATCAGATGCTATAATATTGATAATGTCATATATAAAGAAAGCAGTTGGAGTTTACATTTAAAATAGGATATTTAGGTGTGTTGTTAGGTTTTATGAAGAATACTAGTATTGGAAACTCTCCTGTTTTTATTTCATTTGAATGTGGCAATTCTTTGGGTAAAACTGAGTTTGGAATTTATTACGGTATGTTTAAATTGGAGATCCTCATGTTGACATAAATTCATTTCAGCGTTAGTACTGAGTGTTACTGTACATATGTTATAACATATGGTAGAATTTCGTCCCTCATCTTTCTTATGTTTTGTCCTCAGAGTCACTCAAAGGCTGTCCCATGAGATGACTCTTTGTTAAATTAGGTCAGCAACTGGAGGAGGCCGTGTGTCAACTCCACTGCTGAATGACATGGCAGTTAACACTTTAAAATGTTTTCTTCAAACTTTTCTGGGAAGAAAGAGGAAATCAGACAAGATCTTAGTCTGATCGAAGAAGGTCTCTGAGATAATTCTCTTCAGATATTTATAAGATTTTAAAATTTATTTTCTACGACTACGTAAATAGTTTTTTTTGCCTTTTTTCTTTCTTTTGCCTTTTTCTTTTTTTTTTTTTTGCCTTTGTGTGTGTATCTGTGTGTGTGTGTGTCTGTGTGTGGGCTTGTTTGTTTTTGTTTTGTTTGCAGACATCTGAAGCATGCTAGATAAGTGTCTGTGGGCAGAACTTCATCTCTGTGAAACACCAGTTATGGTGTGCATATACTACCAGGAAGAAGGGTCTGAGCACACAGCTAATGCCATGGCCACTATTGTTATCGGTAGTAAAAGAGAGGCTTTGTGTAAGTTTGGTTCTACAGATTCTGGATTACTTTGTTTTTTCCTACTTTGCTTTATGGAGAGCCACATGTGATGGGGAAGGGGAGAAGTCCCAGAGTGATATGGAGTGGTATACATATGGTATACTCACTGCAGGGCTTGATCTTGCTCCAGCCTTTCAGACTGTAGGGAACTGTACCCTTGTTGCTTTACCAGTGGTTCAATTTCCACTGTCTTTCTGTTAAATGTAATTTTATAAAATTTTATAACCATTACTCCCATTTACAGCTTATTCAGAGTGATGAGTACAAACCTACTTAGTGGTTTTTCAGTGCCATGTGCTTTTGATTATATTTGTTGCTGCTTTTGAATTTTTCTGGTTCCTCTGTTCACTTTTTGAGATAGTATCCTTCAGTACAGTATTCAAGAAGCAGACAGGACATGAATTTATATAGAGGCTTAATTGTTTCTTATGTACTTTTATTTATTTATTTATTTATTTATTTATTTAACTCTTTACCTCTTTTCTAACATTCCTAATATTTGGTTCACTTTTTTGACTACTACCAAGGACTGATCTAACATTTTTGTAAATGTATTGATTATTCTCCTAGATTTCATTCCAGAATAGTCAGCTCAAATCAAAGCCAGACTTTAGGGTTACAAAATTTAGTCTTTAGGTTACAAAAGTTAATTTATTTTTTGACACAGGGTTAAGACTTATATCTTTGAATTAACAAAAACTAGAAGTTTCCAGGCTGTTCTGTTTTTTGTTTGTTTGTTTTTCTCTTTTAATATCTCAGTGCAGAATTTCTGACCATACTATATGGAATACTGGACTGACAGTTTTAGCTGGTCCTATTCAAGAAAGAAAGAAGACTTATACAGAAGTGGGCAGGTAGAAAGGCTTTTAGAATAAAGAGAGTACATCTTATAGAGGAAACCAGTCTTACCTGTGTAGCCTAAGAGGGTCATGATTGATATCCATAAATATATTTTGAGGGTAAATGCTTATGAGGGAACTCCCACCAAGCTACATGACTAAACTAAATCTACTCTCTCTTAGTTTGAAGCCATTACTCCTTGTCCTATTGCTACACTCCCTGATAAAGAGTCCCTCCACTGCTTTCCTATAGGTCCCCTTTAGTTATTGGAAGGCAGCTTTCTCTTCTCCTGGCCGAACAACCCCATCTCTCCCAGCCTGTCTTCATAGGACAGGTGCTCCAGCCCCTTGATCATCTTTGTGGCCATCATCTGGACTCATTCCAATACTTCCATGCCTTTCTTCTGCTGGGAGCCCCAGAGCTGAATACAATGCTCCAGGTGGGGTCTCACAAGAGCAGAGTAGAGAGGGAGAATCACCCCCCTTGCCCTGCTGGCCACGCTTCTTTTGAAGTAGCCCATGGTATGGTTGGGTTTCTGGGCTACAAGCGCATATTACTGGCTCATGTCAAGCTTCTTGTCAACCAGATCAATATAGGCATCTTCTAAAGAAATAACATTTCTTATAATTGGAACAGGAAAAAAAATAAAAAATAAAAAAAAAAGAAAAACCTTTGCCCAAATCTTCAAAGAGGATTTCAGTCTGGTGATGTAACATGCATATCTGAAAGTAATATTTCCAGTAAATCAATATTCACATGAAAAATATGGTCTGACTTTGTTAATGTTTTTCTGCTTCCTGCTGAATTGTTCAAGTTTCAAAAACAAATACTATGTACTCTACAGACACAATGTTTGTGAAGTGTTTTTATAATTAGTAATGTTCCTTGAATGAGTGAAGTGGATATCAAAAACATGATTTCTATATGTTATTTCTGACACTCCTACTGCCCTTTTGAATTTGAACCTTCCTCCTCTTTATCTTTTCAAACTGATTGTGGGCCTGACCTCGTCTGAAGTAGAAATACAACTCAATGGAAACTCAGCAGAGGCAAAGAGGAGAGTGGAGAGTAGAATTTGTGCATTTTAACTGTTGTTTGAATTGATATAATATACTCAAGTAATTGAAGTGGAGTACAGTATGCTTTCTGAAACAAACTCTGAATACAGAGTACTGCTAATGTTCTTGTAATTCATTTCTTCCTTTCCACCTCTTTATCTTACCATGTTCTTTAGCGGCAGTTGCATTTCTTTGAAGCACGCTTTCTTATCCACATTATATGTTATTCTAGGTCTCTTATTTAGGATTTTTCACACATCCTTCACATCTCCTTTACAGTCTCCGGTCAATAACTGCTAAGATCTATATACTCCTCTGCACTTCATGGTTATTCCTTTATCACATGTATTTTCTGTTGCCTGAAGGTAGATCTGTACAATTTTTTGTTATTGAAATCTGTTTCTCCCCCACCCCCACCCCCCCTTTTTTTTTCTCCCCAAGCAGATAGAAGTGCGTAAATGTGTCTAAAGACTGAGAATACCATTAACTTGGTTTGTACAGAGCCATGGGAGACACAATGTCTCTCTGTCTCCTTTTCAACTAAGCTGAAAAAACCAAAAACTTCACAATACAAGTAAAGCAACTTCGGCACATTATTGTGTATACCTTATAGCCCTGACCACTGGGGGGGGGGGGGCGGGGGGGGGAAGGGAAAAAAGAAAAAAGAAAAGATGTGCTTCTGCTGCTGTGCATCAATCTTTTTCTCTTTGCAAGAGAACACCATCCTGAAGTCATACACAAGCTGGATTTACATTATTCCATTAAGTATTGATTGCGATGTTTGAAGCCTTTATTGTTGCAATTTATCAGAGGTTTTTCCACTGTGATGGGTAGAAAGTAATACTGCCCGGCTAGAGCTTGTTGTGCACTCTGCAGCTGATAGGGTGAAAGTGGTTGAGAAGGGTAGAAGGGTTTCAATTTTTTTTTTTTTTTTTTAAATAAGTTCATCAATTCAGAAAGGAGAGCTACTTGCTCAATACCTGGCATAATATAGAGAACATTCAATCTCCAATTGAACATACAGAACTGAATTAGAATAATTTTGCATAGGGATCTGAATTAGAATAATTTTACAAAGGCTAGATGCCCTTCTATTACTGCATCTCTATGATACTAAATTCAATAAATGCCAAAGATTAGCAACTTTTTTTTTTTTTTTTTTTTGGCAGAGAGGGATGTTCAGTGTTATTATTTTTATCAGAGCTCATCTAGGCTCCCTGTTTAACTTCAGTCTGGAGTTATTGCTTCAGTAAAACATAAGATTAAATTTAAAAAAAGAAATTGAATATAATCAGCAATATTTTAAACAAATGATCCTGCAACTGAAAGAAAAACTACATAGGCATAAAGGAGCCTAGTCTATTTTCTGAGACATTTCACACAAGTTTCCTGTTCTTTTAACATGTTCTTCATAAATGATGACTTGGAAGATTACAATTCTGGAACACATCTGTGTCAACTCTTAATCAAAATATTGCTTATTTACACACATATTTATACATTCAAAAACAAGTCTGAAAGGTGTGACAGAGAAATCCAAGCCACTAGTATGGTTTTGTCTGGGCCAGATACTGGTTGAAGTAAATTAACATCATTACATAAAACCTATATCATATCTATTAAAATTTTGGTTTAACTTAATATGAAAAATTAAAACATCAAGACTACTGTCTACCCCAATCTCTTACAAGATTCTTGTACATCTGAGCTACAACTTTAATAGTAATGTTTTGGAATTCATATAGACAATGATTTAATTGCTAACCCATAGGAGTGCCACTTGAGCATTGAAGCCATCCTGCAGCAGTATTTGTGGAGATCCTCATCTGTCTCATGTTCAGCTATTTAGCCACTTAAGAACATGAAACACCTTAAAAGAGGTCTAAAACTTCATTCAGTTTCATTGCTGGTGATTTTCTTTCTTGTCAACATTTCAAAGAGATTCTGAGATACAGGCTTGTAAGGACTGATTCGAGGACAATTACAAAGCACCCACCCCTCACCCCAGTACAAGAGAGACTTGAAAATACTTGAAAACAGAGAGTCCAACAGAGGGCCACCAGGATGCAAGGTGATAAAGGGACTGGAACACCTCTCCTGTGAGGAGAGGCTGAGCGTTGATTCTGTACAGCCTGCAGAAGAGGAGGCTTGGGGGCAACCTTATCAATATGTATTTGTCTGAAGGGAAGAGGACAGAGCCAAGCTCTTTTCAGTGGTTCCCTGTGACAGGAAACTGATAGAAGGAATGGGTACAAACTGTAATACAAGAGGTTCTGCCTGAACATCAGCAAGCACTTGTTTACTGTGTGGATGACAGTGAACTGGAACAGGTTGTCCAGGGAGATTGTGGAGTCTCCCTCCTTGGAGACCTTGAAAAGCTGTCATGACATGTTCCTGGGCAACCTGCTCTAGATATCCTTTCTTGAGCAGGGAGGTCAAACCAGAGGACTTCCAGAGGTTGCTTCCAACCTTAATCATTGTATGATTTTGTTCTGTGAAATCCTCAAATCAACAAGTGAGGGAAATCATTCAGGAAAGTGCTTAAGAAGACCAATAAGCTCTACTGACACCTCCAATTTATTTTTTTTTCCAAAGATGGGTTAAGATCTGTCACACAGAGAAGATTCGTCACCTATGGACAGAAGGAAAGACAGCTACTTCCCTTCAGTTGAAAGCTGGTGTATTTCGTACCTGCTTTCCCTGTAAGACAGGAGGACTGTGTCACAGCCATTGAACTTTTAAGATTTGGTGGCTCCATAACAGCTTAGTGGCTTCTGTAAATGTTACTAGGAGACATCAATACAAGCTGTATCTTTCAGAAGAAACCTGGGATTCTGCTAGATGACAAGAAACATTGAGAGCTCAGCACTCAGTGTTGTAGTGTTGAATATCTGCTGTGGAATTCGCTCTTGAGCAATAGCAGAAATACCCAAGGATTCCCTAAGGATTCTCATGAATACTGCTTTACACAAAACTGAAATGTTTCCAGAGCTTAAGCTTAGGGCTCACATATAGGACAATCCTCTACTTGCAAATATGAACCTGAAAGTTGCTCTGTCAGCCAACACGCCCCAAAAATAATATCATACTTTTACATACTTATTTTTATTGGAATTTATTTAAAGTTTAATACATATTTTTAACTTTATTAATGATATATTAAATGCCTTTGTCTATCAAAAATGGATGGACAGTTCAGCTCAACATTTTTTTTTTTTCTATCCAGATGGAGTAGTGTCAAGTCCAAGCTCTGAGACAGAAATTTCTAATTTCATTGGAGATCCATGATATTAGTAGAAAAATACTACCTTGTTTTCTTCTTTGGGAACAATCTGGCAGAAGTCCACCTGAATAAGCTGAGAGCACTCTTGGCTAGCACAGCTGACAATATCAGCCTGTGAAAAGCTTCTGCAGAGGGACTGATGAAATAAAATCCAAACCCTTTGCTTCACAATTTCACATTGGCCAAAATATCTGGCTTCTTGGAAAAGTACATCCTCTGCCACATGAAAGAGTGACAAAATTGATACTCAGACTGGCAGAAACATTTGTGGGAAAGTGTGCTGGAATCCCTTCAAGAGCTTCTGCTGACAGCATAGCCCAACATTTACAATGTAGAGCATGGCTAAAATTTGCAGTGAGGCTCTATGCATAGTACATCCTACGGAATGTATGCCAAGAAAAATACAGTATCAGAATTATCTGTGAATTTTTAAGACAGTGTGAAGAGGAGTGAAAACATATTATTCTCTACACCTTCTAGGAAGCATTATGTTATAGGTTTATCCACTCAGTTTTTCTGTGTAAACATTAGTAATGCAATAGGCTTTCGGTGCTTCTTGTGCCAAAGCTGGTTTTTTTTTTTTTTTTTTTTTTTTTTTTTTTTTCCTCTCCAGGATCCTATGTCTTTGTAGAAGTCTCAAATTGTAGAAGTCTCCATCAAAAAAAAGATGGAATCAAATTCAGACTACCAAAATAAGAACATCAAGGGCAATTAAATTGCCGAGTTTTTAGGAGAAATGAACACTGTATGTTTAGGAATTGTGTTGAAAATAGAAACCTTAGGTCAATGAAATATTTGGCACATAATCCTAACAGTAAATTTCTTCTGAGAAAGTGAGTTCTTTCATGATACTAGCTTGTATCTTATTAGCCAGATTTATTTCACTGGTAAGAGTCATCACTTATGTCTGGGAAGATTTTTTTGCATGTCTATTATTATAAGACTTTTAATTGCCTCTACTTCAAAACCAGATCAACAATCATGAAAAAATAAAAAAAAATCAAAATTCACTTAATAGTCATGCTGAATATTTTTATATTTTATTTAACTTGTGTTCCAGCATATCTCTGTGTTGGAAACTGAGCCAATGTCTAACTCAAAACTCATCTTGACAAGCATAATG
The DNA here is from genome assembly GCF_964034855.1 of Anser brachyrhynchus. NCBI lineage: Eukaryota > Metazoa > Chordata > Aves > Anseriformes > Anatidae > Anser > Anser brachyrhynchus. The sequence goes on from NC_137697.1 coordinate 35,443,152, forward strand.
TTCAGCACGTGTCACAGAATTTACGTTAAATTCAGTTGCAGACTTTTGTTTTTGGGATGCCCTTGAGAATTTTGCGTACCTAAGGAGGATGGGACAGTCTATAAGAGTAGGAAATGGAACTTGAATAAAAGTGAGAGGCCTTTTCTAGCAGAACATAACAGTCATTCAGCCTATAGTTATATTGAAATTGTCTGAAACAATTTATGAGATGCTGTCCAATAAACAGAGTTTATCGTCTAAAGAGCCACATAGAAAAAAAAATCATTGAAGAAAACTCTTGTAAGTTTAAAGTGTAAGTGTAAAAAAGGCTATAAATCTTGAATTGATGAAGCTAATCTTCTAAAATTTGTCTTCCTAGGCTTAAGGAATTATGATATTTTGGGCTATTGCATAGACTTCTACCTGCAACAGAAATCCTGAAATTGTACCTTTACCAAGCATAGAAAGAGTTAGTTCTCCATGCATTTTTAAAATGGAATTCCATAATTTCTGTTACGCCTCATAAAATTAATTCTTTGGCAAAACCAAAAACCAATCAATTATAAACAAGAACAACAAAATGTCTTTATATCAGTATTTCAGTTTAGTGATAGACATGTTTTGTTGAACAGGTGGATCAGCATGTTATTTCATGTTACAATAATTCTGATTTTAAATTGCTATTTTTTGATATCCCAAACACTTCTCAACAAACAGAATAGACCAGTAAATACAATGGGGATTATTAGGTTCTGCAGTTTTTCTCAGGTTTCTCTCCATGTGGATCCCTCAGACAGCTCCACTGGTACAAGTTCACTGAACCAAATTCTGGTTTGGAGCCCAAAGCAAAGGAAAATAAAATGACTCCCAAGCAACTACTTCTCATCAAGTCCCACATTTTTGATACAATAAGAGAAAACAGAGAATTATTCCATGCAGGTGTGATGAGTAGTCTTCTTTGAATATCTGAGTACAAATATGGAGGACAAGAAGACAGCTGGAATGAAAAGAAAATGGAAATGCCAGCACTGACTAAAAATAAATACGAATGAAAAAAGTTAAAGTGGTGGGAATCAAAATGTGTTTCTGTGTATAAGTTAAAAAGAGAAAGCAAGAAAAATGAAGAGACTCCTGAGTAAGGATCACAACAGAGGTGATAATAAGTACTCTTTTCTCCTATTAGCCTGTTTTTCTTGGCAGATCTTCTATCCTCAAACCAAGCATGCCATAATGACAATAAATTATTATATATTAATACCAGTAACAGTACAATAATTCCTGAAATAAAGTTACTTTTAGATATGATAAAGACAGTTTTTGCAATATAAATATTCTTGAAATAATGCAGATAGTTTTATTCTGAGGAAAGAAAATGTGTAATAGAGAGAATTATATATGCACAGAATTTTTCATAATATTTCAAAAGTTAATTTTGGCAAATAGATTTGCCAAAAATCAAGAACTTTGGAATTGGAAAATTTGGATTTGGAAAATCAAGAACTTAGATTGAGACTTTGAGAAAGGACAGCAAAAGTATCTGGGAAAGTCTATTCAACTTTCAAAATTCATCCCTGAGCTTTGTGGTCAGGCAGTGAGGTGGTGACATCTATGCACAGACAATGTACGACTCTCCTTAAATACTCTGGTAGATATATCTTGATAAATAGTTCTCTGAGGTTGTTTTACAGTGAGTTGAAATATTGGTAAAACAGTCTTTTTAAAATTTCCAAGCTTTTTCAAAGAGACTTTTCAAGTAATCTGTCCCAGCATACTAAAAGTTTTGAAAATTTCTTTATGCTGCCAACGCTTTCAAGTTGTCTTGGTGCTGCTTTTAATCTTTCACAGACCAAGGCACAAAAATAGGAAAAGGAATCAAAGTTGATGATCTATATTTGTGTTCATTCTGTTATGAATTAGACATGAATACATGCTGGAATACAACTTGAATAAAAGTTCAAAATATTCTAGTTTTAGCATTTTATTTTTTTTTTATTTTTTCCTGACAGGAACCACCAATGAAACTAGGCTGTATACCTTGCTTCTGGGATGGCATCATTACCTGAATCAGTCAGCAACAAAACTGACCTCAGTCAGTTTTTGATATAGCTCTATTTTTAACGTCTGCAGACACACTCTGTAGACCACTCGTATCTAAGTCTAGAAAGCTTGGAACATGTTTAAGTACACCCAGTATACATTTGTTTCTGTAATTAATACCCAGGAGAGTTGTGAAACCTGAATAATAATAATAAGGAAAAAAAGAAAAAAAAAAGATTATGAAACAGTAATAAAGTAACCTCTCCTGTAAATAGATAGATAGATAGATAGATAGATAGATAGATAGATAGATAGATAGATATAGATATATTTTTCCAACAAGCTAGGTAATTCCATGGAACTAGGTAATTCCAAGGTAATTCCATAGTGATACCATGGAACACCTTCTTGAATATTAGATATGTTGAACAGAACTATTTTTTCAAATCTGTTTGTAAAACCTGCTACATACCAGTATTTTGAAGAGGACTGAGAGTAGGAGAGAGGGCATTTATGAAGAGAGCATATAACACTATTAAGTACGTTTACCCTTCTTCCTGCAACTTTCCTTTTAATCCCTTTTCTTCTGATGTTTCCTTAATTTATTACTTTATTTTCTGGCAGCTGTATTAAATGCTGGAGAGTCAATACTTGTTCTGTTTTCAATGAGTCATGTTCAGGTAATTATTTCAGGCTCCAACTATTTTGATGTGGATTTGTAAGGTTAGTTGCAGAGTTGAGTAACTAATCTACCACCACTATTGGGAAACAGCTGGAATTACGTATGTCAGATTTGATCTCCCTCAGATTTATAACCATACTGGGCCATATATATGCAAGTAAAATGTTTTGTAACTAATACATATTTACATTTTAATAATATATGTGAGAAAAAATCCACATATATTTCCATCCTCTAACACTTATTATTCTATAAATTCACTTTATGTTTCATGGTATATAGGTATGAGAATCCTCTGTACTTGAGAGAAGGACAGACAGTTCCATGAAGTCTGAAAGATACTTTAAAAGGTTTAAAGCAGGGTGGAGTCCACTAAGCTTTTAAGGAAATTGGTACAAGTTTTCAGTCCTCCCTATTACTTTCTCCTTCTCTTCCAAAAAGAACTGAATCGTAGAAATAACAACTACAGTTACTATGTGACTTTTGAAAAACCAGAAATATTAAGTAATGTGAAAATAATTGAAGTATGGAAATCAATTCCTACTAGTAGCTCTTTAAAATAAAAATAATAATAAAAAAGCAATTAAAAAAATAAAAAATATATATTTTCATACAACATATTTCTGTGATTAGTCTTACTCAACACTTTTAAATAGGTAGGGGATAGCATGAGATTAGCAGAGAAGTAAATCAAGAGAGCCAATATGTGAAAGAAGTAATTATAGGACCAAGATTTCTTTCAGACAAAAATATGGTATCTGTGGGCTGATGTCTGCAAAGCAATCTGAGATATGCATGACACAGGAAAATCATCAGAGCCTTATCTTTTAAGTTGTTTGCAAGTGGGTTTGAAAGCTATTAGATATTTATTTATTGCTGGCATAGTAATACATGACAGAAAGAAAAGGCTAAGAGCGAAAAGATGAATTTTTTGCTCAGAATCAGAAAGGGGTAAGTTAATATGAAATTCAGAAAGTAGGTTGAAAATAAAATAAATTAGTGGAGGAACTAAACAAAGAGAAATTGGAAGTTATATCTGTTCTAAATTTATTCTGTTATTAATCAGTATTCTGGTTCCCCAAGACTTAAATAAATCTTGACATCTGTTTATCATCTGTCATGAATGGCCTTAAAAGGACAACAAAGTAGGTGTTTACACTTAACTGAATATGCAGTGGAGAAGCTCCCCAACATTCTTTATTTTAATTTATAAAAATGGAATTTGAAAATTGTTAATTCTGCAGTAGCCCAGGATGGGGACTTGCAAAGGCAGTAAGATAAGGAGGAGGAATACGGAGAAACTGTGATGACTTTTATGGGTTAAGCAGTCACTTTGCAGCTCTTTTGAGTGAAGGTTGAGCAAAAAGACCGCTTACTCTTTTTCCCCTCCTCTCCCCTCCCCTCCTCTCCCCTCCCCTCCCCCTCTCCCCTTTGAAAAATTGACTCTTTTTTTTTTTTTTAAGGTTTATTTCAGAGAATTGAGTTCCAGTAGGAAGAAGAAAATCAGTTAAATTATTGAGGAATGAATAAAGAGATGATATAGGCAGGATCAAGATAAGGATGAGTTCTGGCAATGCTCCAGAGGAAGAAAGCAGCAGTCATACACTGAGAGAGATGTAAACATAGGAATATGAGGGAAAATATCTTTGGGTCAGGAAAAATTAAGTGCTTAAACATGTTGGTTCCTTTCTGTTGTGAGATCACAGAGTTGGTCCTTCAAACCGACTGATCTGTATTAAGATAAAAGCTAATTTATTCCTTCCTTTTAAATAAGTTAAATAAAAAGATCTGTGCTCTATTATTTCTTCCTTACCCAGCTCTTAAATCCACCTACTCCCACAAATCCCACAATTACAATTCTATGTGAAATTTACATATAAGAGACAGAGAGAGATGGAATGAAATGCTGATATTCTTTTGTTTGGCTGTTTGGTCCATTTACTTCTTAATCCTGGAAGTTAGGACTTTATATATACATGTAATGTATATTATATTATATATATATATATTATATATATTATATATTATATATATTATATATTATATAATGTATTATATTATGTATATAGCAAAACTATAGAAGAGATGGTACACTAGAAAATAGTAAAATATTTGTAAAACATTTATTGATTAGTAAACAATTTGAATTAGAGCTGTGGAAACTTCACTCTCTGGTTTCTTCTTATCATGTCAAGGAAACACAAAACAGTGAAATTCTGACACAGTGATCTCACTCCAAATGCTATGTTATCTCATTTTGAAGATGGAGAGATTTGATATATTAGCTTCCATGAGACTAGTGTGTTTCACAGCAGCTTTACATCTTGTTTTTTTTTTTTTCTTTATTTATTTTGTCTGAAGACCAGGGGATGAACAGCAGTGAACTTTCCAAGCTTTCTGAAAAGAGTGTACATGAGTTTTTTTTTAGCGGAAACTAGCAGAATAAAAGCTTTGAATGTCCAAAGTTAAAAAAAAAAAAAAATAGAGACTGGTAAGTGAGAAAAACAAATAACATGTGATCTTAAAATGATTAATTATTCAAACCCCAAAGCCTATAATTTGTGCAGCTTAATTCTACCTTATTGCCAAATATTGCAATAAAAATAAGTGCATATTCTTGCCCTTCCCCTTCCTCTTCCCTGGCCCATTGTTATACAGTAAAAAGAACACCATATTTGGGAAAGTTTTTTAAAATGCCCACAAACTTATGCAAATTCATGGTGGTGATAAATCTCATTTATATATATGTGTTGTTTTTTCTTTTTTTACTGTCGTCAGGCAAAGATAACTTGATGGTTCACATATCATAGAGCATAACTTCTTCATGTAAAATAGAATGTCCTGCATTACAGACTTAGAAAAGTTTTTGCAAGATCTTTGTCTCATCTTTTAAAAAGACTGATTGCAATTTCTCTACTTTTTCTTAGCCCATTACAAAATGTTGGCCTTATTCTATCTGTGTCTCAGTTTATTTATAATTAAGTTAATAGTATCTGCTAGCTAAATTTCTTAATGTTTGTAATTTCTTAATGTTTGTAAAGTACTCTGAGATTTTTATTAGGGACTATGTTGCAGAAGAAGTGAGATCAAGGTATTTATTATTGGCCTATATGTAATGCTAAAGAACTCTGAGACAGCTGAGAAAATCAGAAACTCTGGTTTTGCATAATCTGTAGCTGTAAACACATTTCTAGCTTTTATTTTTGCTCTATGAGTGCTCAAAGCATGTTAAAACTACCTTGAAGCATCAACTCTGAAGAATTTTTCAGAGCTTAGAGACAGAAATGAGCAACACTGCTGATTCCCAGCCTTTTTAATTTGACTCTGTCTTGCTTAAAAAGTGCTCTTCTCTGGCTTTTCTCAAATGTGCTCTTCTCTTTCTTCCCATTAAGGTCATATAAGGTCATTCTTATATTACTGTCATACATGCAAGCTGTGATATAAACTCTCATGTGTCCATTTATTATGGAACTAGAATTCAAAATATAAGCTGATCTGAACAATATGGTAATTGTATGAGGATGAAGGTTAGAAGTACCATGTCTGAAACAACTGAAACTGTAGTTAATGGAAGTACTATAGAGTAATAGAAAATTATAGAGAAATAAATATATATATGGATACAATTTTGAGTATTAAAACAAAACAAAACAAAAAAATAATGATCATCTACACATTTTTAATCTGTAATGATATTATTATCAGACAGGAAATGTAGACATAGTTTAATAATGAAAGTTAAATATTTTATTCAGAAACCAAAATAATTATTAAAGTATCAACACATGAAAATATGGCCTTAGGTATTTCTTAAGTGACAGCAGAGTGGGGGCATTGATTTGGTCTAAAAATAAAATGTCATACAGCCCTAGCTAAAGGAAGCCTGCTGAGGAGAAGGCTTAGCTGGCCTAATTGCAAGGTTGGACATGATGTCTTTACATCTGCTCTTTTACAGCCCTGCATTCGAAGCCCTTGAATGCACACGTCAGCCTTCTGAGCTCTAGTTGAATGCCTGTTCACGTCCTCAACTGCTTAAGAACACAGTTCTCCCTTAACATGAAACTGTAAAAGTATTCATCTACGTATATTGAATTATCTGTGATAAAGCTGTTGGATATACATGATTTATTTGCAAGTAGGGCTGCAATATACCTTCCATTATCTTGCCTTCAGCAAGTTTTAATTGTCTATGTTTGATTATATTTAGGCACAGAATTTCACTTTCATAAAAGGAGGGTACTAGGTAAGGAATTTTTAATATTCCTAGCTTAAGACACAAGATGTGTTCAGAGTGCAACAGGAATAGAATATTAGTGGTTTAGTGACTTTTCAGAGACCTTTTTTCTAAGGCAATAATGTTGTTTCAGTTGTTCAGAATAAATATATAACATAATGGTGCTTCATAATTAAAGGACAAATAAAAAAATATATGAAAGTATATATAAATGCATAAAAGCTTACATAAATATATAAAACCATAAAAACATAAATATAAACACTTTTTAAACATATTAATAAGTTATAGAATGAGGGGAAGTTTCACAAAAGGACATCTCTCAAATAGTCTAAAGGCTATTAATAAAAGAAAACCAACTTAATCCACAGATTGTTTTACATGTGACTACAGAAAGATCCTAAATGCACAAATGTGTATATGAAAATATTTGATTGGAAATAGTGAAAAGATTAACATAGAGTTTTCCATGTAACAAATTACAGAAGTTTGCCACATTTAACTTGGAATGGACATTTTTTCCTTTCTCATATTGAGGTGCAACCTGACTTACAACTGACTCTGTACCATACTGGTTTTTGACCTACTGTATTTTCAGCTGAGTGTATAGTATACTGAGATCATCAACCTAAGCAAACTGATGTTTAATAACTTCTGTAGGCTGACGTGAGTGTTTCGCAGGAGTGTACAGTAGTAAGCTGGAAAGGTGCAGTTTCCCATAAGACTTAGATTACTGGTAGTAAAGTATTGACCATGTCCCTTTTTCTGATGCCATAAAGAACTCTGTGGTTTTGCCTTTCCAGAAATTACCAACTTCAGACTGAAGTAGAAACACATAGTTCTGAGTGAAGTGCGAATTAAGAGGGAAGGATTTAACTAGCCAGCATCTTTCATGTTCCGGAGTCCTCCCTCCTGCCAGAGATCTATTATTCTTTCTGCAAGGATGTTTCTGTGTCTTGGATTCTCTCATTCTCTCCCTCTCCCTCTCCCTCTCTCTCTCTCTCTCTCTTTCTCTCTTTACCTTAACCACTATAAACTGTATCCCTGAAGTTACAGCAAAAGGGAAAAAGGTCACTTGATCTTGATTTTCATTATGAATACAGACCATGAATGAAAGGCTTCAGGATCCTTCTGACTCTGGGTTTATCTTATGTTGGTCCCTATCTTCTGCTCTAGTGTTTTGTATGAAACAGATCTTTTGTTTGAGAAATGTGCTTTTAGTAAAGGTTTCAAACTGAACAACTAAGTTTCAGGTGTACTTATCTGCAAACTTCATATTCCGTAGACCTTTTGTATGTTTTGGGAAAGGCAAGTAAAGCACTCCCCTGACGTCTGACCATGTCCAAACAACCCTAAATTATAGCTAACAGGTGATACATAATCCAGAAGTCCATTGGCGAAGGAAAGAGAAGGAAAAGTCATTTCTCATATAATCCAGGGAAAAAATATGTTGCATTCCTTTAAAGGACAGTAGGGCTTCTCACTTCTCACCATCACTAGGCTTGTTTTGATCCTTCCAGCCTCGTTGAGAGTTTTCTATGCCATGGCGCAGCCCCACATTGAACTATGTGTACTCTACCCAGGATTAAAACAATGTCCAATCAGAATCTTCTCCATCATTTTCCCCCATTTTCCCTGAATACTTTAAAATCAATTCCTGTTTGTCATAAGCACCTGGTATTACCACTGGAAATACATTCCCAAATGGCAGTTGTTACTTGGTTGACTGTTACAGCTGCATATACACTAGCTGGGTAAAGAAAGAAAGAGTTTGTATTTTTTCTTCTCTATTAATTAAAAGATCAGCTTAGGAAGTTCAGGCCTGTGATCACTAAGGACCTTCTTGTCCAATGTTTATAACAGTGGAAATGAAGTAATGTGAAAAGACTGCTTTCTCAGCGGAGAGAAACCTAGCTGGTGCTGAGCAGATGGAAACATTTAAGAAAGAGGTATTCTGTATATGTTTGAAATGGTTGCATTTTCTAAATGAGGTACAATTTACAATTACAGCCACGAAATTACATATAACAGAGAAAGGTTTATATTTGTACCACAGAACTTTGTAGATATAATTTTCCAATTTTTTTCCTAATACAATAGTATTTAGGAGCTAAAAGATTATGTGATTTTGGTGTAACTTAAGTCATTTAGGTACCAGGGAATTTCATTTGCCATCTATGTTTCAGATGTGTCAATGAAGTAGAATGTGATACATACAGGGAAAAGGCGGAGCTGAGAGCATGAAGTACAAAGCAATTCAAATTTCATTAAATGGGCTACTAGTTTTCTCCGATGAACCACGTAAGCCCTTCTTATTGCAAAAGGAATCTGTGCAAATAAGTATCATATCTTTGTAAACAGTAATAAAAATGATATACATAAATATTTTTCCTGCCCTAACTCTCCACCCTTTAATCCGTTATCTCTAGAGGTTTCTTCTAACCTTCATTCACATGTAAATGTCCATAAGGTTCCTCAGAAAAAAACACTGGTGAAGTAGGTTATATGTAAATTAGTTAAGCCTGCGTCTCCATACAAGGTCTTTGCATGGTAAAAGCATCAGCTGGTCAGTACATCTCTGTGTACTTGCCAAACAAGCATTCACAGATAAATTTATCTAACAAGGTATCCTCAGGTGGAGGAATCACAGAACTTGATCTTCCATCAGGATACTGTTTCCCACATCCTTCAAAGATCTCAAAGTTATTTGTATATGTTAATTAATAAACTCATAGCCTCTCGTAGAAAGAGATACAGTTAAAAATTGTTTTCAAGACAGGAGCAAGGAGTACAAACTGTACCACAGGGACAATTCCTGATGTGCCATTCCAACCTTGCAAGGTTGGAATCTCCCGTAAAGAAGGTCACTGAGGATACAGATCCCAGTGAAAACTCAGCATAGGCAAATTTTTCTTCAGAGATTTAGAATCTGTGTTGACTAAAACAACAGTTGTATTTATCAAATTGTTTCTTGCTCATACCCTGAGCAGCAGCAGTCTTGTCTGCACAATGAGGTGTTCTTTTTTTTTTTCTTTTTTTTTAGTTCAGAGATTAAATTAATTCACAAATGAGGTGCTCAGTTTCTGACAGAGCTGATGAGGATGGAGGCAGTCTGCAAGACAATACAGAGTGGGCTGCCAGTGTGCCTATGGAGAGTACCAGCAGGTGCCTTGAACCATACATCATCCGTAATTAGCACCAACGTCTAGAGGTCTTGTACAGTGCCAAAGCATGTACTGCATCAGCCTTAAATCTTAAGGTTTATGGATTACCAATAGCTGTCTTCCTTGAGCACAATCCTTGAAGATGATTGCTGAGGAAGTCAGTGTGGACTTTCCTTGCAGTTCAGTGGGGAGGAAAAGAGTGGACTTCAGCTGTTCACTGATTCGATATTTAATAAAAATATTGTGATTTAGAAGATTATTTATTCATTTATTTATTTATTTATTTATTTGTAAAATCTTATTGGGATGGATTTTGATTTTGATTTGAGGACAGTACACTTGAAACAAAAATCATATGTCCACCATTTTTATTTTTTCTGACAAAAAATTTGGAATAATTCTGGTGTGAGGTTCAAGGAATTGCTATATTTTTGCAATATCAACAACAACAATAAACAATAACCACCACAACCCTAGAGCCCCCAAGCCATGAAGCTATTGGTATGCTATAATTCTTAGTGTTTGTACAAAGTATTTTGCCTGTGATTGAAGCAAAATTCCAGAATTCCCTCTGTTGCTTCCAGATGACCATCTCTTATTAGCCTGTAAAGAAGATATTAGGACAGAATTTGTAGACAAGGAAAAATACCAAATGCTACTCTCTGTGGTTTCGTTGCATGCAATTTTGGCTTTGCTGCTTTAATTGTGGCATTGGTCCATACTCTTGGACTTGTGTCCCAAAATGAACAGATGTATTATGGACCTCTTGCTTTTAACTGGCATGTAATATCATTTCTGTGAAGATACTGCTCCTGGTAATGATAATTTTAATCTGACTATTGATTTAAAGGCCTCTCTTGAATAGTTTTGTATATAAGAAAGACATTAAGACATAATACAGTATATAAAATATATATATATATAAGCAAGAAGAAAAAAAAATTGTTCTCACCAAATGAATATGTTAATATTTCTAAACTTTAAATGCTGCTCAGTCTTGCAAATTACTTAGGTGAAGAATCAAAATGCAATACAAAATTCTGTAACTATAAAGCGTCTACCTACTTGTCATTGGCAACAATTCAGAGTATTCATTCAACTTTTAAATTACCTAATTACTTAAATTTATGATAAAAGCGTTTCACAAGTATAAGAGTCAGGTTGGACTGCTCTTGAGCCAAGGACTAGGTAAGAGAGCTAGAAGCTGGAGAACAAGCAGTACTTACTGACTGCAGTCTCTGAAACTGCAGATTCAAACAGATTGTATTTACGGCCTTTGAGGCACAGACATAAGTTTAATGATTAAAATGAGTGTGCAGTTCTAACACTCACCCAAATTTATTCCAAATTGTTGATAGAATACATTAAAGGAAGAAAATATCTAAAGAAAAACTGTTTGGCCTCTGCAGAAGACAATGAAACTCAACATTTTGATAAGTTGTTTCCCAGCTTTGAAGAGGTAATGTCTAGACTGGTAAAATGAATAATTTTAGAAGGAAACTGTCATTGTATCCCATTTTCTGATCAGAAAAGTAGAGAAAATCTGGAAAGGCCTGCAAAGCCCGAAAAAGGAGTCATCTGGTGCCTGATAAGGAGAGAAAAACATCCCCTTCCTGTACATTCTCTGCTGAACTTGGGAGTTCTTGCAGTGAGAATGTGACCTAGTTTGTTTTTTTTTTTTACATAGGTAGTAGCTTGGACTAAAGTACTAGCTATTTAGAAAATGTAAAACAATTCTTATCAGATCAGAGCTACATGAAGAAGAATTTAATATTTGTAATGTTTATATAGAGATTTATCTCAGAGCCACTTCTCTCATATGTATTATTTCCTGGTCTAATCTAATATTTGCTTGGAATCTTTCTTGTGTTCAATAATTTTTAGAACCGTAATAAATAATCCAATTCAGTTTAGAAAATAATAATGTTTTCCTCCAGATTCTAATAATCCCATGATACAATCTGTCCCAGTTATAGTAACATGTAGTAATTTCCTTTCCTTTTCAATTTCTTTTCCCAGTTCTTTTTTCTTCTCAATTATTATTATTATTATTATTATTCTGTATATAAGAAGTTCTATTGGTCAAAGGGTTGGAATGGGATAGCAGGGCCTTTCTGAATTCATGGTTTCATCGTATCTTTTTCAATGTATTCCTTTAATGTACTAGATTTTAATCCTGAAAAAATATGCGTAATTATTAATGGATATTAAGTGATGCCCAGAGCAAAATTTTCATTCTTACATTTACCGATGTAAGTAATAAAGGTCCTTTAAAAGGGAGCTGTGTGGTTTCTTCCACCTTTTTAGATACTTAAAGAGGAGTTGCACATTTTTTATTAGCACATGTATACCATAGTAGATACATGAAGAAATTTTTTCCTTTAGAGTTTTTTTTGCAAGACTAATGTCAGTGCAAAACACTTCTCTGTGTAATCCGAAGTCCTTCTAAGTGTTATACTGTCTAGATTCTGTTCCAGATACTTTTCAAACCACTAGGGTTCAAGTTTAAAGAATGTTCTACAGTCACTCTCTGGTTGTTTTTAAGGCTGCATTTACTTTTCACACAAGCTTAAAAACTCTTTTTCAACATAAGTTACCAGATTCATAAGCAGAGAGTACAGATTTCTAAAAATAGCTTGGTATTTTTACAATTTATTGTTTTATGGCCATAGGGTTGTAGAGGGAAATGAAGGAAAATAGGTTATTGTAGTTAACATGAAGATTCATAAAGTGTGCTGTATTAACCATGTTTTCTTCTAGGGTGATGGTTAAGCTCCCTAGGCATTCAGACATGAACAGAGTGAGAACATTCTTGTTGGACTCTTGGACCTGAATCTTGAGGACAGGGATTTCTCCTTGGGACTGTGTCTGTATTGGCTAGAGCTTTCTCAGGATAGATTTTATTATGTTCCTTCAGAAATGGTGTTAAATTACTTAACCCTTTAGAGAATGTTATTTAGATTTATTTATTTATTTATTCATTTATTTATTTATTTTCAGGCAAGGCAGGCAGTATTCTAGCAGGGATGGCTCACGCAAGTGGCTTTTTTATAGACATCCGTTAGGGTTATTTTAGCTATAAACAAATATTCTCTGTATGTTTTTGGCTATCCAGAATTCCCATGTAATATTACACAGAATGTATGCTTGCTTCTCAGCTGGGTCTGGACATTGGCTGACTTTCTCTTGTTAATATCAAGAATGCCAAGTCACATGCTCCCAATTTATCAGGTCTTCTAGAGGTGTTCTCTATTTGTACTTCATCCACACCATCTTTCTTTATTTGCTGTGAGCACATCTACAAAACTAGTTTTGTCACTAACTTCACAGTTAGTGAATGGATGTTAGGGTGATTAGTTAGTTAGGGATGTTTGGCGATTAGAAATTTTAGCTCTTTTTCTCTATTTTAAAACTTCTGCTTCTGTGGAGTGAATTGTCATTTCTTCAGCACATATTTCATTTTCAGTACAATGTGAGTGTCAGGTAAAAACTGACAAAGCTTTAAATGGGTACCTTAATGGAGTAATTACTGGAGTAATAATTTTAAGGTTAGATGGTTGTAATTTTAAATAGAAAAAAAAATACTTCAGCATAAATTTTAAAACCTTATAACACTACAGGTGCATGTGTTCACTAGACAACCTATCCTTTACAAGTACAGATGTGATCTGATCTCCTGCCATCTTTTATATCTAGTTAACATGTATGGAAAACAAATCATTTATATATATAAAAAAAATAAATAGTGTTTTTGCAATGGCAATCACTGCCTCTTACAAAGACTAAGCTCAGCAAAATTGCTTCCCTGGATAGTCACTCACAGCTCATTGGAAAAATCTCCTAAGTCAACCAAAATTTGTTTTCTAAAACAAAAGAAATTTTACTTAATATTTCTTTATGTTGTTGGGATATAATTCAGAGTTCATAAAACCGTTCAGCTGAAAAATTCTTATCCTGTTTTTTTCTTATCCTATTTTTTTGTCCTTCTGTTGGCAGATTAAGTACTGTATGGTAAATGGATGTTATGTTAAGGATGCAACTGTCAATGAATTATTGATTTATTATTACATCATTATTAGATATGCTTTACAATAACAATTCTGTAGTGAGGTGAGTGTTACAATGTCACAGAAGTGTATCCATTTAGCAGTGTACCTAGGCATCCAAAGAATGGTTGAATGTTATCCTCAGAAATTAAGTGTGCTTATATCACTCATAGAACAAAGAAAATATTCAGAATGTGGTCATAATACCCAGCTAGTTAGAGGAATAATGAGATTAAAGTAGTGATTTATTTTGTAAGGTATGTAAATGCATAGGAGAGAGTTTTAGGACTGCCCAACCTCTAAACCTTATTCCCAAACCTATCTTTTTCCTCGACTATAAAGAAAGAATGACTACAGGTAGCATATTCTGTGCTTATTCTTCATAGAATTGTAGAAAGTCTTGGGTTGGCCTTAAAGATCATCTAACTCCAACCCCCCTTCCATAGGCAGGGATGCCACCCATTAGATCGGGCTGGCCAAGACCCCATCCAGCCTGGCCATGAACACTTCCAGGAATGGGGCACCCACAACTTCTCTTGGCAACCTGTTCCAGTGCCTCACTACCCTTACAGTGAAGATTTTCCTCCAAATGTCAAGTCTAAATCTATCCCCTTTTAGTTTAAGACCATAACCCCTTGTCCTATCATTATGTACTTGAGTTCTTCTCCATCTTTTTATAAGACCCCTTTAAGTACTGAAAGGCTGCAATGAGGTCTCCCTGGAGCCTTCTCCAGGCTGAACATGCCCAGCTCTCTCAGCCTTTCTTCAGAAGAGAGGTGCTCCAGCCCTCTGGTCATCTTTGTAGCCCTCCTCTGGACCTGTTCTAACAGGTCCATATCTTTATTGTATTGGGGGCCACAAACCTGGATGCAGTAGTCCAGGTGGGGCATCACAAGGGCAGAGTAGAGGGGGACAACATCACATCCCTCTACCTGCTGGCCACATCTCTTCTGATGCAGCCCAGGATGCAGTTGGCCTTCCGGGCTGCAAGCATGCTCTGCTGGCTTATGTTGAGCTTTTCATCCACCAGAACCCCCAAATCCTTCACTGTAGGGCTGCTCTCAATGAGTTCTTCTCCCAGTCTGTACTCATGTCTGGGATTACCCCTATCCAGGTGCAGCACCTTGCACTTGGACTTGTTGAACCTCATTAGATTCACGTGGGCCCACTTCTCTAGCCTGTTCAGGTCTGTTTGAATGGCATCTCTTCTTTCTTTGTTATCAACCGCACCACTCAGCTTTCTGTCGTCCGTAAATTTGCTGAGGGTGCACTCAGTCCCACTGTCTACATCATTGATGACTATATTGAAAAACACCAGTCCCAAGACAGACCCCTGAGGGACACTGCTCGTCACCGCTCCCCACCTGGACATAGACCCACTGACTACTACTTTCAGGGTGCAGTCATCTACCTTACACACCAGATGTTCAACCCTTCAAATCCATATCTTTCCAATTTAGAGATGAGGATGTCATGTGAGACTGTGTCAAAGACCTTACAGAAATTCAAGTAAATAACATCAGTCAGTCTTCCCTTGTGGATTGATACAGTCACTCCATCATAGATGGCCTCCAGATTGGTCAGGCATGATTTACCCTTGGTGAAGCCATGCTGGCTGTTCCGGATCACGTCCTTGTCCTGCATGCGCCTTAACATTGCCTCCAGAAGGACTTGTTCCATGACCTTGCCAGGCACAGAGGCTCACTGGTCTGTAGTTCCCCAGGTCTTCCTTTCTAGCTTTTTTTAAAATGGGAGTGATGTTTCCCTTTTTCCAGTCACTGGCAACTCTGCCTGACTGCCATGATTTTTCAAATGTGATGGACAGCAGCTTGCTGCCTACATCAGTCAATTCCTTCAGGACCCCGGGATGAACATCATCAGGCCTCATAGACTTGTAGTTGATAAGTTGCATCAGGAGGTCCCAAACATGCTCTTCGCTGACACTGGGAGGGATTCTGCTCCCCCAGCCCGTGCCTAGCAGTTCAGGGACATGATAGATATTGGAAGCCTGAGCACCAGTGAGGACCGAGGCAAAGAAGTTGTTAAGTACCTCTGCCTTCTCCTCATCCGTCATTACCTGTTCTCCACCTTCCTTTGTCACAGGCTCTACACTCTCCCTAGCCTTTCTTTTGTGGCCCAGGTACCTGTAGAACCCTTTCTTATTATTCTTTGCATCCCTTGCCAATTTAGTTCTGTCAGTGCCTTGGCTTTCCTGATCCCATCCCTGCATATCCAGACAGCATTTCTGTACTCTTCCCAGGGCACATGGCCCCGTTTCCACTGTCTGTGCATTTCCTTCTTGTGCCTAAGTTTGACCAGCATGTCCTTGTTCAGCCACGCGGGTTTCCTACCTCCCCTGCTTGATTTATTGCATATGGGAATAGAGAGCTCTTGCGCTCCGAGGAAAATATCTTTAAAGAGTTGCCAGCTCTGATCAGATCCTCTGACCCTGAGGACCACGTCCCCTGGGATCTCATCTACTAATTCTCTGAACAGATGGAAGTCGGCTCTTCTGAATTTCAGGGTCCTGACTTTGTTCTTAGCCAGGCCCGTATCCCTCGAGATCACAAACTCAGCCAGTGCGTGGTCACTGCAACCCAGGTTTCTTCCAGTCTTAACTTCTTTAATGAGCTCTTCCACATAGGTGGGTACCAGGTCCAGTAATGCTTCTCTGGCTGGTCTAATACCTGGACAGGAATTTGTCCCCAGTTACCTCCAGAAGTCTCCTGGATTGCTTACTTTCTGCCACGTGGCTTTCCCAGCAAACATATGTGTGGTTGAAATCCACATCCCAGGAGGATGAGAGCATGTGAATGTGATGCTTCTTGCAGTTGGTGCAAGATGGTGCAAGAAGGCCTCCTCCACAGGTTTGCCTTGGTCAGGTTGCTTGTGGTAGACCCCAGCCACAAGATGTCCTTTGTTTGTCAAGTCTTTATTTATTTATCTACAGGCTCTCAACCTCTCTTGGCTTTTTCTTAGGGCAAACACTTCACAGTTATTAACATAGAAGGCAACATCCCCACCCTTCCTTCCCTGCCTATCCCTCCTATAAAGCTTGTAGATCTCAATTCCAATCTTCCAGATGTGTGATTCATCCCACCATGTTTCTTTGATACCAATTATATCATAGTTTTCTAATTGCACTGTGACTTCCGGTGCCTCTTGTTTCCCATGATGCGAGCATTGGTGTAGAGGTGCTTCAGCTGTGCTAAGGTTGATGTCACATTTTCAGAGGAGTCCTTCCTGATTTCTATGGGAAGATTCACAGGTGTTTCCCTGCTGTTTTCTAAAGTATTGGCATTCAGGTGTTCTTTTGGGTCACTTGCAGGTACAACCCCTTCCCCCTTTGAATCTAGTTTAAAGGCCTGCTAATGGGTCCATCCAGCTTGCTACCCAAAATGCTCTTTCCCCGCTTGGCCAGGTGCATCCCATCCTGTGTAAGCATGCCCAGTCTCTCAAAAGCTTGCCTGAGATCACAGAACCTGAAACTCTGAATATTTGTGTCATATTAGTGGCTGTTCATCAAGCTGAACAGACAAAAAAGAAAATAACGGGCTTAGTTTTCAAAGTACATAAATGGTTTGAAAGCCTAAGGCCCGTAAACTTTGAATGTAACTTCATACTCAGAATGCTTGTTGGTGCTTTTGATGATGACTCTGAGAGCATAGTCATAGCACCCAAAGAACATCAAAACAGGAATCACTGAGCAAACAAAACCCATATTGAGGGATCCAGATAGGGCACGAAGAAACACTTGCTTGGATTTGGAACCATATGGTTGTGTTTGTGTTGCCTTATGCTTATTAAAAAATAGAAAGAAAAAAAAAGAGGGAAAAGAAAGAAAAAAATGAGGAAAAAAAATTAAAAAAAACATGCCCAAAATCTCTAGGTTGCATATATTTAACACCCATCTAATATTCTGTATGTTAGTTATTCATTAAAACATGCAAGCACTTCCAGAACTGAATTTCCAGAATTAAGAGAGCACTTGCAAAACTGATATAAAAAATAGAAATGCATCTTTAACACAGTTATGAACAATTTTGTTTAAAAACAATAAATTGACCAGGCTTATATGCAGCAGCACCACAGAAAAGAAATGAAAGCACAGGTTGCAAACCAGCTGTCATTAATTTTTCTTCCTGTTCCCTGAAATGTTCAAATTGTTATCGAGATTCCCGTTAGGAGATATTAAGAGGACCACTCATTTTAAGACTACACAGTCTTTTTATATTTTAATGTTGAGCTACACAGACTTTGGAGGTTATTTAGGTCCACCCTTGTGAACATTGTCTTTAGAGAACTTTTATTAATGCAAAACAGTAAAGCCAACATTATTGTTTTCCTTTTCCTTACTTCCACCCTCGCTTCCAAAACATAACACTTAATTCTAACATTACACCTTGATACAGATGGAAATTATTTATATTTTCATGCATACACAGAAAAAAAAAAAAAAAGCCTCTTTTTTTTTTGTTTATCTTCATTGTCATATTTAAACGATATTGCAAATCCATGTAAAACAGCCACCACCATGTGATCAGAGAAAAAAATGTAGCTAGATGTGAGGAAAAGAAGGTGCTGGAGAATATCTGTTTCTCAGAACAGAAAAAATGTGGTCCAAGGGACATTCTAATGTACTGTCCTGACCAGTTTTTTTTTTTCTTTTTTTTTTTTTTTTTCCTGCAACTCTTGCAGACCTATCCAGGTGGCATAAATCTCAGTGAGGAACATGGAGGCCTGCACATGGCATAGATCTGTCATGTCATCCTACCATGTGCATGAAGATGTGAAGGCTGAACAGAAAATCATGTCTGCATATCCATATGGTCACAATCTGCCAAATGTAAGGGATGATGTAGCTAACTGGAGGTTGTTAAAAAGGTGACTGTCTCAAGAGCTTATCATTGCTCAGTCCTTCTGTGCAGTTTGAAATGTAAAGAAAGAATGCATATACATCCATATTATTAAAACTAACAGCCTTTACAGAAGGAGAGGGAATAGGTCATGCTTAAGGTTTTATTTTTACATAAATATCTCTCTAGATATACATTTGACATATTCATGAATATCATGTGAATTAAAGTCAATAATTTTACATAGAACACCACAGTAATTCATGATTGATGGAATATTTAAAATAAAGTGGTAACCTTTTCCTAAGGTGTTTAGGTGACCAAAGAGCCACTTCATTATCAATATTGCAACTGTACTATATTTATGTAGATGAATTAAAAATCAGTTGGATGTTCCACGCTGTGTTTTTATGCATGAGGCTAGACATAACTGGGTACTATACAATGAATACGCTGCACTGCTATAATTCAGGATTTTACAGTGCTCAATTTCAACATTGGAAAGATGTGATCTATTGCAGACACTCAGATGAAATGCTAACCAGCAGATTAAAAATCTACCACCAACGAAGACAAAATAACTAAAGAAAGACTGCTTGTTTTTTTTTTTGTTTTGTTTTCAGAAAAGATTGTTAAATTTTGTTTTAACAACTCAGTTGTGAACTTTAATAAAAAGATTAAAGTAGAACCGTGTTTATAAACGTGAAGAACAGAACTCCAGCCCTTTAGCTGCTGCAGATGGTCATTTGGAATTACAGCATCTCTTTTAAAGATTTGACAAAATTGAGTTATGTAAATATTTATAAATTACAGAAAAAGCAAGAAGATATCTTCCACACTGTTAGATAATTGGTTATTTAAGCATGTAAAGTATCTGACTTCTCTGTTCTGCCTCTTCCTTCTGACCTGCGTTTTGGAACCACTATTCCTAGTGAAAGCCTGCCTAATGTGTACAAGCTTATACCAAGTGCTAAAAAAATTACCCTTCACCACAGATCCAAATCGTACTCTGATTCTTTGTATTATTTTTCAAAATAATTCTGGTTTCTGACTCTGCTACTGTAATGTTTTATATTACGTTCTGATAGCCATGTTTTGTTTTGAGTTTTCCTTTAGGTTAATGTGCACGAGGGAGATTTAATCGCGTAGAAATGTGGCAAGCATGTTAATGATGAATGGTGGCATTATATGGATATTTTAAATGGGTAGAACATGGGATTCATGGCTTCCAGTGTTAGCTTCACATAGATGTTATCTGGGGAAGAAGGTTGGAGAAATCAGAGAAGAAGTGTGCAGTTAACTAGGTGCAAATGCAATCTACTTTCATTAAGACAAATCTTGACATCACATGGTTTGGAGACTTACATCAAAAGTATGGTAATTACATGAAACTTTCTTGGTTTGCAGAGATGAAAACTGGGCACAAAAAGCATATTTATAAAATGTCTTTTCTTCCTGAGTTGACTACTCAGTCAACTGAGTTGACTGAGTTGACCTTGACTACTTTCAGAATTGCTGTTTTTCTGATATTTTCTTTTATAGTGTCTTCCTGAAAGAAGGAATGCAGTACTTTTTTTTTTTTTTTTTTTTTTCCAGTATATAAAGACTTCTTTTATGAAGGAGGAACAGTCCTTCAGCTCTATATACTTGCAGTCCACTGATACCAAGGAAACAAATAGGGAAAACAATATTCCAAAGTCAAGCTGAGGGCATACTAGTTGTGTTGTTGGTTCAATAATGGTTGATATAGCTGGGTCTGAGCTAGCCAGTTGACAGAAAGGTGTTTCTTTTTCTTCTTTCTTTTTTTTTTTCTTTTTTCCCACTGGAGCTTTGAGATAAATTTTTGGTTGAGACCTCCTTGCTTTGAGACGTGGTCATACGAAAGAGAGGTTTTGATTGATATCTGGTCATGAGAAAGTTGAAGTTGTTCTAGGACCCACTAGAATAGCAGGAGGAGGTAAAAGCCTAGGATCTTGTTGCCGTTTCTTGTTCCTGGAAACAGCCAAAATGGGTTCTGGGGTTCTACCTTATTAGCATAACTTCTGGACAGAAGCTTGATAATACCGTGTATTGGGCTGATAGAAAATTGTTTTTTCCTAAAAAAATTAGTAGAAAAAACCATACAGATTCTCATGAGGATATGGTTACTGTCAGATCAGAATGCATTTTTTGTTGTTCTTCATGGAAAGAAAATTATTTAGGATTTGACTTTCTCAGGGGAAAAGGTCTAATGTGAGTAATTACTGCCTGGTCAGCTCTAATATTTAGGAACCACCGAAACAGCTATGATCCATGATACAGTCTTGCATTTGGATATTTCCTGTTGGTTTATAGCTTGCAGTCCTTGCTGCCATTTCTGAGTTTCACTGAGCAACCACTATTTATTCTTTGCAAATCCAATTGGAAATCCCTCTTAATTGGGGGGGGGGGGTGGGGGTGGGGAAGTAAACAAATGCTTAACTAATCAGCTGTTAACAATCAGTACCAGATTATACTAATGTGGTTTGAAAATCAAACTGGGGGAGGGGAAAGGAAAACCCTTAACAATTCATGAAGTTGGTAGTAAATCTAGCTGACAGAAGATAAACTTCTCTAGCACTGAGGCAATGAAAGTGGTGTTGATCTATATAGCTGCAGATGTGGCTCCAGGGTACAATCTGTCCAGCTGCTCAATATCAGCACTGCCACACGGGCACTGCAAAAGGGAAGATAAATAATAAACCTCTTAGTCAAAGAGATAAATACAATTGACTGCTGCTAGTTTTCACAACAAAAGCCTGCTGGTTCCCATTGTTAGCGAGTGAGGGTTCTTCTGTGGGGTATCTGCTAAGTACAAAGGAAAGAAGAATATGGAGTTCTCTTATAAACTATCTTAAGCTAGGCAAACAATCAAATATTCTGGAATCTTCTAGTTTGTGATTATTTATGACAAAAGATATCCTAAAATTTAAGGCTATGCAGGGAATTTATAATTCTAAGAGTCCAGTGGTTAACTCCACTGAACCTGGCATTGATGAAAGCAGTTTATCCTGACTGAGTGTTATCTATTTTTATGAGCCTAACAATCTCGTGTGCTGGTCCACCAAATCCAGAAAGTCAAAGGAGATGAGTTGCTTGTCTTGCCTTTTCATAATACTATGAATACAAGGTTAATTTGGTGGAAGTCAGTGAAATGATTTCAGTTACAAACCTGAAACACATGAGAGAAGAATCAGGTGCAGGCAATGTATTTCATGGACATGTGCTAATTAAAGAACAGATGAGCCCAGACACCACAAGGTAACCACAGGGTGTCTTAAAAATATATGTGGCCAAACTACATGATCTGGATCCTACCGCTCCACGTGACTGTTCTGCAGAAGTGCAAAAAGCTTAAACCCATTCCTTAAATCCCAGATTCATTAATGTAAATTTCTTACCCCCCAGAAAACAGTTGCTAAAGTATTTTGCCATTTATCCCTCTATATCTTTTAATGAGAGAAAAAAAAAAAAAGCTTTCATATTTTGAAAGAATTTCTTGCATTTGAAAAATCTTTGGTTCCTGTGATCCTTAACATGTCACTGGCAATCTCTCTTTGCTGGTTAATAGGAAATCACATTTAATGGATTAGTGAGGTTCAACTAAATAATATTACAATGTTTCCCCCTTAATTTTTTCTTGGAGCAAATGATTGAAAAGCTACTGGTGTAAACTTATCAAGAAGTCTGAGTGAAGTCTTTAAAAGCTGAATAATATAATGAAATCCTCTGTAAGGCAGGTGGAAGGATACTATCTGCAGGACTGTGTTTTCTGATGTCATCCAGTGAGATAATGAATCCATGTCTATGGAAATTGATTCATTAATATTTTATTGAGTAGGCTTCAGTACATTTCATGAACTGCCCCTAGAAATTCAATAAGTGAATTCAATGAGTTACACAGCTTAACAAATCTGGAGCAAAAAGTAAAAATACTATGAGTTGGTAATTATCAACGGAATTTGCTGTGCGAAGTGAGCCCTGGCAACAGTATTTTGCTGCATTTTTTATCTTCAGAAAAATCTAAACAAAACAACTCCAAACCTTCATGAACATGTGGACCCAAAGAGTAATGTTAAAGAAATATTGAACTGGATATGGTCTTTAAACAAAAACTTACCTCTTAGTGCTTTGATTTGTTTGAAATTAGAGCCTGAGCTGTATTTGCATTTTTCAGTGGTAGTTGTCTTTATAATGAACTCCTGCTACACAATACCTAAGCCTTGGCAGGCGCAATTGCAGAACCCAAATCTCACGTTGTAACACAAATCTCACTATTCTATCTCTATTTGAGAGTCTGTGGGAAAGAAAAGTTTTACCCAGCAGCACACAATGAAGCTTGTTATTTTGCTACATTTTGTGCAATCAAAGGATGTGGGACAGATGTGAACATTTAAGCAATCTTGGAAGAAAACATAACCATTGAACATTGTACATAGCTGAGGTTTTGGGTCAGAAACACATTCATGCCAGCAGCTCAATTCACCATGCAGAATTGGTATCGAAGATGATTAGGAAAACAGATTCAAATTACCTTGTCTACTAAATAATTGGTCTTTGAGTGTCCCTAAAAAAGGAACCTATAAATAATTTTAGTTTCATTTTGTATCGGTGTCTCCAAGACCATGTCTAACTAACCTATATTGATGTCTTTTAATTAAACCATGCTTGATATGCTTACACTGCAGTGGCGCATACTGAGTGTGCATGCTAGACATTCCAGATAAAGTAATTATGCTATTTGTCACTGTCATGATTAATGTGTGACAGCTGTTATGACAGCTGTGCCACTGTTTTGTCACAACACTATGTTCATCCATAACAAAATTAGGTGTCTTTCTCGAAGATACACAGTTGCTGCTATTTCCCTAAGAAGTCAACAATGAAGAAAACTGAGAAGGAATATTACATGAACTCTGTGACAAATAAGAGAAATGACATCTTTATTTATTTTTTTTTTTTTAATGATGATATAGCTTGTCTGCATTGGAAATGCAGATAGCTCACCTTTAGCAAACAAGCTGTCACACAGAGCCAATCCACCACTAATCTAGCTAACAAGGTCTTTGTATGTGAAGGGATTGCTTCATAATTTGAATTTACCTTGTCAGGCAAGGCTTTAGATGTTATCTAAATTAGCATTGGCTGTAACTTTTCTGTCTGTCAACGTGGTGGTGGGGGAAGGTTGGGAGAAAAAGCAAAGGCTATATATAGTGAAGCTAAAGAGCCACATCTTGTTCTCCTTGAGTAGCCAGTCAAGCAAAACAAAATAAATAACACTCTGTGCATTTGTCCCATCTTTTTCTCTGGCACATGTGCACCTCTACTCGTTTTAAGCTAACTGAAATCTAACTCCAAAATGAACCTTATATCATCTAATTAAATATTATTATTAATGTTACCTAAGATAATTTTTGTCAAATTTTGAGACCAGATTGTAATGATCATTTAAGAAACTGATGTGAAGAGACAGATGGCTACAATAAAGCACTGTTTCATTATCCTATACATTTTGGTGATATGCCTATTTTGCATATTCTTAAAGTGTAAAAGAATGCACTTTATCTTCTGTTCACTGTGAAAGATAAGCAGTGAAACGTGAGCCTTAAAGTAGGAAAGTATATATATTTCCAAACATGCAGATTTATACTGAAAAGAACACATATATTTATAAGACCTTTTTTTTTTTTTCTGATAAACTCATTTAGAAATGATAAACACCCGTTTTAATTCCACCTTATTTTCTCCATAATTTAGTTTAGATTGGATACATGCAATACATTTTACTGCCCTAACCTTCTCTCAGATGGAGAGGAAGAGTATTCCTGTTATTCATTATATTTTATCCCATGGCTAAGATAAAAGAAACTAACCCAATTACTGTGCCTAATAGATATTTTATGTCAAATATCATGGATAGTATATACTGTGTTTTCCAGTTCAATACTTACCTCTGAGCCAAAACGGTCTGCTTGGACCAAAAAGTAAAAATGAAATTTTATTCCTAATTGGTGAGAAATGATGCAACAGGGAATTTCTAATTCATCCCAAGTAAATACTCATTAGAGTGTCACTTTCTTTCCAATGATCATCTCAGGACTATGCAAAGAATCTCTTTTGTATCTTCTGTAAATAAATATCCTCAGTAGTGGATATATGTAGAGTAGGTATATATTCACAAGTTGAAATACTTATATAATTGTATAAATACATTAAATGAGAAAATGTTCATGTTAATATATCTGAAGTTTTAAATATCTTTTCCTTTTTTTTTTTTTTTTTTTTTTTTGAATGTGTGTGAGATCATTGTAACATATTTGCATCACTGGTCCTATATACCGTGAAATATGATGGATACGTACCATAGGTAAAAAAAATTAAAAATCAAAAAACAAGTTGGTGGATAATCCTAGATTCATATACATTATATCCAGTGTTTTCAAAAGCTACATCTACCTGAACAAAAGCGCTTTTCACAGTGAAAAACTCCACCTTTAAACATAGCCTGAGGCACAGACAGACAGAGTATACCTATTATTGAGGGGAATCTACTTTTTAGTTTCAGTTACTCAGTAAACAGATTATTTTGGAGTGTTTCTTCATGTAATTCTCTAAAGAAAACACCTTTTCCTTTAATTTTCCTTTATCTCTGTTCCTTTAATTTCCTTCTAAGTCTGGATTAGAAATTTCTTTTCACATGAGAATTGCCAACAATTGATGACAAGGAGTGGTTTTGCATAGCTTGAAGAAATAAATCAATATGCTTCTGGATTAGTCTGATTTGAAATCTTACTACTTTTGCATGAGTGTGTCCCTGTCTAGTTCAAAAATAATACGGTAAACCATCCTCCTTCTGAAACTTTCTGTATACTTCTAATTTACCCAGGGTTTATGCAATGTTAGTGTGTAAAGAAATGAGTATACGTGCGAGAGAAATAAAATATTTTGTTTTGGATAATGTTGAGTGCCATACTACTTACTCTGGTTCAGTAGTAGTTTTTATTATGTTAGAGAAGTTCGTATATGATGAATCATTTGGTGTTGAGCATTTCTCCATCTACTTGCTGTCTGTGCTTTATGAAGATAGATGTATGTAGCCTCTCCTGAAAGATCTATTGTAATGATTATCTTGATCAATATCTTTCACAAATGCATGCAACAACATTGTTTATCATGAAGACTACATGTAGAAACATCTATAAATATGTTCATGTGCACATAATTAGGAATAAAGAACGTAAAACTTAATTACAGACTGTTTTGGAGCTCTGCACCCATATAAGGGGTCTTTGAAAGCTTCACAACTAATTTCTAAGTATGTTCAATTTACTAGTGTTATTCTGTCACAAAGGCAGAAGGATTAACAGGGACATACTGCATTTGAAGGAGGTAATGTATTTGCATAAGATGAGTCAACAATCAAAGTAAAAGGCCTATTTCTAGTGACTTTTTAAAGTAACATTTTTATTTTTATTTTCTATGTTGTCAAGTATTGCTACAAAATGTTTGCAAATCCAGGTTCTGCCAGCATTTGTGACTGATTTGTTTCAAATGTTTGATTTTCTTCTGAATCACCCTTTTATGTTACATGGGTGAAAGGAATGTAACACCCTACTTATCTATAAGACAACTTTCCCCTATTTCTCTTCAGCTTGCAAACAGTCCTACACAGAAAGAAGACCCAGGTTAGTCATTAATATGCAGTGCCTATCTGCTGTTCAGACAAACTTAGAAAAACATCCATAACCAGAATAGAAAGACTGCTTCTTTGGTAACCAAGTAGGCCAGCTTCCACAAATTCATTTGCTTTTGACTGGAAATGGATTTTAACTTGCAAACACAACCTCTGATTATTAGATAATGATTACTCACTTTCTAAAATAATACAGATTAATATGATCTCTGCTGCCATATTTTAACTGCTATATCCATTCTACCATCTGGCTAAATGTAAGTAAATGAAAAAAAATCTCTTTATTTACTGCGCAGGGCAGGCAACTAAATCAGACTCAAAACCGCAACCCAAAACAACAGAAAGTCTTGTAGATTTGCAGGCTATAACAAAGCTACTACTAATAAAAACAACCAACCAACCAAAAAAAAATATTATTTCAAAGACACATTTTATTTCATCAGATGCATCTATAACTTAAGAATAACTATTATGAGTTCAGACAGGATAGGCTCATATTTTCATGTTGCAATACACTAGTGTTTTGGGTTAGCTGACAGGGGAAATGAAACCAGAAGTAGTTGGCACTTATGCTGTGAAACAAACTCAAAACAGACTGAAGAGCTGGAGTAGAGGTAGATACCACATATTGTTTTCCTACAGGTCATGGGAAATGGCAACACAAGAGATAGGCCCTTAGCAAATGTGTCACAGCACATTGATCATGCAGAGGAGGAGACTCATCCTCACATCCGCGATTGTTTCCTGATCTCACACCTGCTTGAAGCTTTGATGTACAGCAGTCCTGGACATTCATAATATCCCTTGTTAAGGTCAAAGAAAGGGGGTGTGGAAGGGAGAGTGTCTTGTTTTGTTTTTAATAGAGAAATTTTTCCTTTACATTTCAGCCAGAATTGAGTTAGTTTTCTAGAATATGATAAAGTGTGAGGATTCAAATACAGAGTGACCTTCCCCATGATCACATTGACTGTCTGTTCCTGATCCGGTGATTAAACATGGAGACTTCCTGACAATGTTGTCCTTGCCCAGCTATCACTTCAGACAGAAAACCTAATTATTTTCAGCTGGCTCACTTGTGAAGAGGCAGCCTTATTTTGTTACCTTGAGGCTTTAACTTTAAAAGGCAAGGCCACAGATTATGCTACTGAGAATGCCTAGTCTGTCACCAAGGTTGATGAAAATGTGCTAGAAGCAAATGTGAAAATTTTCCGGTTTATATATTCTACTAAGTATGTCCCCTTTTTGGAGATTATAACTCTGATGTTCTCTACTGTTCATATTGTGATATTTTTTTCCCCCCTCTCTCTTTTTTTTTTCTTAAATATGTTAGCTGAAGTTAGCCATGCTAACATTGTACAGTATGCTTACATTTTATTTATACATTTATATATGCTAAATTCTGACATTGTGAATAGGAGTATACTAGTCCTTTATGTTACGTTTAATTCAGAAAAGTCAGGCATATCTGACACAGACAAAATTCTTGCTTAGTACAGGCAGCCTTCTAGATCTCCATCTAGATCCTGTTTATTTCCATGATATGGCATTATGCTATATAGATGTTCCAAAAGTGACTGAAAAAGAAAATGGAAAGGAAAAAAAAAATAAAGAGAGAGAGAAAAGAGAGAGAGTAAAAAATTGTTAAGGAATTTCATTATTTTAATTATTTATTTAATTATTTTTAAAAAAATTACTCAACATTTGAATAGATTAAGGTTCAGCCTCTGATCTTTCACTGCATGTATCCTCTGCTCTAAATTTGTCAGAGTTACAAATGGAAGTTATGTGCACAAAACTACATTAACTGTCTATATTTTATTGCATCTGTAGTATATGTGATATGACCAAAGTATAGTTTCTCACATTCTGTACTATATTGAAAATACATTTGACAGATGTTGGCTGTGAGATGACCACCCATATCTTAGCTGAAAAGAACATGAATAACCTTCTGCAAGGACATGATACCCTTGTTGGCCTTTCTCTGGTATCCAGGTTTTGAAAGCCAAAACTAAGTGAAACTCAGAGACCACAGAGTAATATCTAGGATTTTCTATTCCTGTAAAATCATGAAAGTAAGATCTTTTGAAAGATGGCTCTTCTGTTTTGAAGAAATATATATATGCAGATATAGAAATTTATATGTGTAGGAATGTATATTTATATACTTAGATGCCTGTACCTGATATACTCCTATCTATTTTATGTTTACATATGCATATATATATATTTAGTAATTTTGAATAAACTGCTTGCTAAATGAATAAAGGTTATAAAGGAACTTTAAATCTAGTAAACAAAATTACTGTTTCTTTATTCCTCAAAGCAAATAGCATTTATTTCTTCTATACTGTGCAATGCTCCTTGTGTAAAGCTGAAGGAGCACACTAGACAGCTATTAAAGTGTGCCTGGAGTTCCACAAAACATAGATCTTATCACAGAGCTGGAGCTGCTAAAAGTGATAGAGTATCTTAGGCTGTAAATACCTAATCATTTAGATCTATATTAAAGACTATGGAAAGAGCAAGATCAAATCTACAGCCAGTAGTTCAGAGCAACCACACTGATTTTACTGCTGAAGCACATCTGATTTTGCATGTCATTCTCAAAATAATAACCAAAGTCTAAGTACAGCTGCTATTAATTTAGTTCCAAATTCAAAAGCAGCTCTATTACTGTTGTTAATATAATCAATTTCTACTAGATTCCTGACTGTGATAAGCAGTGATATCTTGATGACTGGCAATGAAAAGCAAATGTTACTTACAAGACTGTTGTTTTCATATCCTGCTTACAGTACCCAAAATATTTTTGGATCTATTAATCCAGCATTTTTTTCCTAAACACCATGGCACAATATATTCAGCAATCAGCATTTCTCATTTTGTAAATTAGAACAGAATGTTCTCTCCTCAGGAAAATCTTTAAGACTATTAATAATTCCTGTGGAATAACGCTTGTGCATCAGGAGTATTTTGTACCATGCTTTTTTTTTTTTTTTTTTTTTTTTTTTTTGTGCATGTGCATATGTTTGTGCTTCTTGCCAGTGGGGCAGTGGGGGAGTGTAAGGGTATGTAGAAGGAGAGTGCTTCTTTAAGGGCACCTGGTCAAGGACCTTTTTCCAAGGCAGCAAGGGATGATAAGAAAGGGAGGCAATAGCGGGAACCAACTCCGGTCAGTCACACTGATTGATGAACATGTGAGAATGTGGGCATGTTTATTCCAGCACAATCACAAGAACCAAACCTCCCAGTCACACTAATTGGTGGGCTAGCAAGCTATGGATGCCTATTCTAGGAGGGATGAACCTGCAACTGATAAACTTGTGAACTATGGGGTTGGACTAAGAGGGTGCAGAAACTTCAGAGCTCTGCAAATCTATGGAGATGTGCAGAAGACAGGGGGAGCAGGAGGCAGAAAGAGCTGGGACAAGTAGGAAATGGACCATACAAAACAGGACCAGTCAGTACACTTGTCTGGCCAAGTCCTGTGCCTCATTACTGCAGTCTGCATCATCATCCTATATTTTCTCTCATTAAATCTTTTCTGAGCTATCTCTCTGTGTATTTCCACTCTCTCTCCTGTGTTTGTGTATGCTGCAAGGACTACTTGCCAGCTACTGGCAAAACCTAGATGTAGGTGAATGAACCTCAGTGCCAGCTATTGGGGTCAGATTGGAGAGCGGGCACCCCAGCCTGTGGTGCCAGCTATTGGAGCAAGTGCAGTGGTCTTAGCACCAGTTGGAGGTGGTACCTATGTGTATGTGAGTAGAACTGATGCCAGGTACTGGATTCAGGCTGGGGGTGTAGGCACACTGCAGACTGTAATGCCAGCTGCTGGAACAAGTGAGGGTTCCAGAATCAGTAGTTGGAGGAGCCATAGCTCTCTGGATCTGAAAGGGTCTTACAGACTTCTAGATCTGAGTGCTAGCTACTGGGGAACTGGCATGAGTGAACTGGGTGCTAGCCTGCTGGATTCAGGCCAGGAACTCTCCTGCCAGCTGCTAGAGAAAGTAGGGTTCCCTACTACCAACCATGGGACAGGGGCAATGTGTGTTCCCAAAACAGCTACTGCAGGGGAACAGCGTGAGTGAGGTAAGTGTGAGCTCTGCATTGGCAGCTGGAATGGGGTGGATATAGTGTGCCTGAGGGATGGGTGTGTGAATGAGTGTGTTTGCTGAGAACTTCAAGCTGTACCAGATGGTGAGTAGGTAACCTGTGAAGCAGGTATGACTTCCTGGGACCCAGGCAGGATTGCTGTGGAGACAGAGGGGCCAGGTACATGGAGGTTCCAGGAATGTGCATGTTCTTGTGAACCTGGAGAATGCTGTATGTGTGTGCCTGCACCAGTGAGCTGCTATCTCTACTAGCCAGAGGAGGAAGGGTTCTTGGCTTTCTCTGTCTGTTTTACCTGAGTTCTGTGTATAAATGCTGCTGAAGGCAGCCCGTGGCTGGTCATATCAGTGTCCTGCCTCTGTCTGCACTTGTCAGTGTGTCTCTGGGGTACGTGCTCAGCTTTGCTGCGGGCTGAATGTGCAAAGGGGAAAGTGGCAGGCGTGTTCCCCAGACTGGACAGAGACCCCTAGTCCCCAGGCACTGGGCTGGGCCCCAGCAGCTGGGAAGGAGCAGTCCTGAGCCAGAGCAGGTGGAGGAAGCAGAAGCATACTTGTCACTCTTACCTCACTTAACAGTCACGATATGTGGCACCACATCAGGCTAATTTGTTGAAGGCTACCAGTCAGAAACTGGTGTCAGTCAAATCCAAGTCAATGTCAGGACTTATGCAACAGTTGCTTTCAAGTTTGCTTTAATACCTGGGGTTTGTGTTACTGACATTAAATAAAAATTCTTTGCAATGAATTTTAAATGAAGCAAAAGCTCTCACCAGAGATTTGTTAAAAGCAGACTAACAGTTGTTCTCTTTTTTCCCCCTCCTTTTTCGTAGAAGAGCTTTAAATTATATATTAACCAAAAAGGTAAACAGAATAAAATGGGTAATTAAATATTAATGGACGATGTAGTGGAATTGTCCTGTGCAGCACTTAAAATGGCCTGAATGATTGAGCTGTGAATTGCTCTCCCTCAGGTATTGAAAAATTCATCAGCACTATTTAATAAATGTTCGTATTCGTAGCCACTCATGTTTACACTACAGCACTTCCAGTAGAGTGCTTACTAAAGAAAACATTTTAATGGAAGGTGAACTTTCCTGTACAGTGAGTCACCTTAAATTATACAGACTATGCAGCAGAGGAGACAGAGAAATCTCTGAACTGACAAATGAGGAGTCTGCATAACTTAAGAGCATCTTTTGTTAAAGAGAGCTGCCCATGGATGGTAAAGGGCTTTCTGGATCCAAAGCTATTTTGAAGCTTTTAAAAATTCATCTTGTTTGCATTTTAGAAATATTTAACCTTTCCTGCCTGTGTGAAGTTTTCATCTGGGATGACATAGGCTAAGGATATAATTATTACTGCAAAGTCACCTGCCTGATGTAGAGGAAGGAAAGTAGTGGTAAAACAAAATTACATCACAAATCAATCAGATGTTGAACTTCTTCTCCAGGTAACACTCTGTCAACTCAATTTGCATATATACCATATTAATGCTATTAAAATATTCATTAGCAAATTTACTTCATTAACAAATGAATTCACACCAAAACCATAGAAAATAAACAACAACAACAACAACAACAACAAATCCTGAATATTTACTGTATTAATATGGAAACTAAATAATAAGAGTGTCTCTACATCATATAAGGAATTTTTGCCTTGCTGTGATTCAGAGACCACCCCAGCCTGGAGGCAACACACTGCAATTAAGTCCTCTGTCCCACCCTCACCTAAAATTCTCCCACTGTTTCTGCATGTTAGGCATGGGGTGGGGTGGGGTGGGGAGGTGGGGGGGAAGAAAGCAACAGGGTTTCTGTTTTCTAGAGGGTGGTGGAATCATGCTCCTAGAAATCCAATGACTGTTATACTGTTATATAGTCTGCCTTTCTGTCCCCTGTTTTAGGGGAGTGGATTTTTGAACTTTTGCGGTACATGTTGTTTCTTGCATTAGTGTGTTCAAGTCTGCAGCTTAGGGGAATGGTGGGACTGTTCGTACTATGCAGGCAGAGCATTAGCTGTAGAGAGCTGTATCTTTGTCTGTCTTATTAAGTTATTAATACAGCAGTGTTCCCTTCTGACCTTTGTGAATCTTTGATCCTGCTCATTAATTCCCCTCAGCAATAGCGTATCCCATGACAATCCAGTGTGGTACACACTGGCTGCTCTAGACATATGCTAGAGAATGTTTGACCAAAAATTTTGGTTCCAAACAAAAATGTCTTGATTGTGCTGTGCAGGTTCATGTGGTAGCTTCACTGGATATTGCTGTAGCAGATGGCTGAAGTTTAGAATAAAGCAGAAGTATCTGTTAGGCTAGGAGGCTATTTGCAAAGCAGCAGTAGCAATATTTGCTGTGAAAGGGGGATATTCTAAGTTGTAAGGAAGAAAGAAAAAAACTTTTCAGGTCAAAGTTCTACCTGGTGGAGCTGAGTTAGACACAAAGGACGTCATCTCTCTCTATTGCTGTCACAGGAATCAATACACAAACCAGCAAAGAAGTAGGTGTTGTTTTCAACCACTATTTGAATGTGATAGAAGTTGAAAATATTTATAAATTTGAGAAAATATTATTTATTATTTGCCAATCTCATACCTGGTTAAAATGTAGAACGTTTAAACACTGTACTCATAGATCTTTTTCAAATAATCAAGACCAGTGTCAGAGTGCTTTAAAAAAACTCTTACATAGAAAAATATTGTCAAAATGGAGGAAGCCGGGCACATTTTGCCCAGGAGTTAAGAAGGGCTGATTGACAGGGCTTTAAATCAGATTTGAAAGGGGAAAGGGATGAAACCAGTCTCACCTGTGAAAAGCTATATACGACCGTATGATAATTTTTGAGGAACTGCATGCTGGTGAGGCCCTTCAGACTGACCCACAAGGGGCTGAGTTGAATGAAAAACATCTGAAGCGCTCCTATACATACACTTAGTGGGGCTCGGTGAGGTTAACTTGTAGCTGCAGAAGCTATAAGATTGTGTTGACAGAGGACAGGACTTCCCAAGGCTTTCTAGTGAGTAGAAGGTCCTTTTATTTACAAATATAAATTATAGAAGACAGGCTGCCCATCATATGATAAGTACCAAATAAGCTGACAGTAGACAAAAGTCAGAAAAACAGTGTGTATGCCTTTGGAATGTTCCCTAAACCTGGATGCAAGTTAATAGCAGAGGAATAAAGATAGTGGCGATTCTGATTTTACACAGAGTGAAGCTACAGACAGAGGATTCCAGGACCCTTGTCATTTTGTGTATTTTCTAAACCAAATAGTTACATGTGTTTAGTAGGGTTAAGAGCATAACTTTGCAGAAGAGTGTTCTTGACTGTCATTAGCTAAATTTTGCTATAGATACACAAAAGTTTTTCTGATTTCTTATTTTCATCAATACATATTTCCTAATGGGTGGTTTTGTGTGTCAGGCTGTTATCAGGCTTGTTTAAATTGAATTTATTTTTGGTTACGTCAGTTCAGTCCTCGTCTGAAGTGAACTTGATTTAAAGTAATATAAATGTTTGTAAGTGTAAAAGATTAAATGATTCTTTTTTTTTTTAAACTTAAATTTAATTGACCTGATGTAGCACAGTAATATAAAATGGCTCTAGATAACCTATATAGTTACAGGAACAAAACAAAACAAAAACAAACACCAAACATTACAATGGCAAGGGGTTAAAACTTCAGAGAGAAACCTTCTCTTGTGTAATGAAATAAGCCAGCAGTGTGCGCAGGTGGCCAAGAAGGCCAATGGCATCCTGGCCTGCATTAAAAATAGTGCAGCCAACAGGACTAGGAAAGTGATTGACCACCTATCTGTACATGGCACTGGTGAGACCATACCTTGAGTGCTATGTTCAGTTTTGAGTCCCTCACTACAAGAAGGATATTGAGATGCTTGAGCTTGTGCAAAGAACAATGAAGCTAGTGAAGGGACTAGAAAAACTTATGAGGAATGATAGAGGGAATTGGAGTTGTTTATTCTGGAGTAAAGGAGACTTAGAGGAGGCCTCATTGCTATCTACAACCCCATGAAAGGAGGTTGAAGTGAGGAGGATGTCAGTCTCTTTTCTCAGGTGATAAGTGATAGAACACAAGGAAAAGGTCCCAAGTTGAACCAGAGGTTTAGATTAGACATTAGGAAGAATTTCTTCATGTAAAGGGTGGTCAAACATTGGAATGGGCTGCTCAGGGAAGTGGTGGAGCTGCCATCCCTGGCGATATTTAAGAGACATGGATGTGGCACTAAAGGTCACAAGTTAGTGATGGGACTCAGTAGGTAAGGCTGACAGTAGGACATGTTGATCTTGAAGGTCTTTTCCAAGCTCGATGATTCTGTTTCCATGAAATACCTGCAGAGTGCTCATTCAACAACAGGAAACACACAACATTCAAAATTTTGTAGACACTTTCAAGCTCTTCCTTTCCTGTCCCTCCACATCCATATCCACATCTAAAAATTATTTAAAATGCTTGTTCTTTATGAAATTTGGTTAAGCAAGTTAAGTATCTGAGACAAAGCTTATTTTCCAAGCTAGACAGCTGACACATCAAGGGACTAAATAATTTCACATCACATTTCATGAGTTTGCATATAACATTTTATGATCAGTACCACGAGGACTTGGGAAGAGGATGGTAAAAAATAAATTTGAACTAAAAATTTCAAAAAAAAAAAACTTGTTGAAGATATTTAGTATTTAGTTTTCCTCATATGTGCATGGGGAAAAACAAACAAATAAACAAAAGGAGGTCTAATTCAGGAAGTATGGTAAATCATGCCATTGCTGCATTTATTTTATTTGTAGCTAACAAGAGGGATATAGATTTTCACTTTGCTCCTCAGCTGGCATTTGCTGAGGTTGGGAAGGATTCTTGTTCCTGTTTTATTTAGAGTTAATGTAAATCAAATATTTGATAAGCATCCTGCTCTTTTTAACCCACTTGCAATACTGGAAAAGAAATGTTGCTATCTATCTCTGGAAGGCTGGAAAGAGGAAAGAGTACTTTTTATTAGAAAGAGGATTGGGAGGAATTAATATCTGCCCCTCACAAGAAAGTCAGAACTGCTAAATCTTTAGTAGAAAAGGATTTTAAGAAAAAGGATATTCCCGGGCGAAACAACATCTTTGATTTTCTGGCTGCCCACCTGGAAAACTCCTATCAGTAGGTAGAGAGATATTGCCAGGAATTTTCCAGCCTTGAGGTGAGAGATAGTGAGAGACTGAAACATTTCAATCAATCTTTTTTCTTTTCACCTTCTCAGGATTAGGCTGCTTGGTTCAGGCCCAAGAGTTTTTGTGGGATGCTCTTGCAAGCTTCACTTTCACCTCAAGAGCAGTGGTTTTAATTTTTTATTTTTTTTATTAGTTTTTTTTTTTTCCCTCATGAAAAGTCTATTCTGCTTCCTCCCAGAAAAGTAAGTTTTTCCACAGAAAATATTCATTTGGGTTGAACCTTCTAGAAAGGCAGTTGGGCAGTTCTGTTTTAGTGTTCTTGTGCTATGGAAAACTGTAAGCACACAGCAATTCATTAGCCCCTCTCAGAAGTAAAATGCAAGCAGAATTATAGAGAAATTTCAAATACTATTTCTAGTGGGAATTTCTAGTGGAAAAACTGCATTTTAAATCAAGCAGCTTCAATTTTTATTGATGAAATAACAGACTACTTTTGCTACCAATTCAAGTGTATGTGGTATCTGAGAGAAGTATTGACTCAAAAATAGGAAGCACTCAAGGTACATAATGATCTCTGGCTGACTGTCTTCTCCTAAGTGCTATGAAACCATAACCCCTTCTTGAGACCTCTAGTCACTCTTCATTCTTTCCAAGCTCTAGTAGAGAAAAGCCCACTTGGTTTAGTTCAGAATCTTCCTATGTAACTTTATCCTGATACATTTTATGAGACTCTTCCTGCTTCTTAGTCCTTCAGTTATTGAGCATCAGACATCATCTCACTCTCCTTTATATATCACTCTTGGCATATGAATTGTTTTCTCTGGAGAACAGATAATAAGGAGAAATGTATTTGTAAGTCTCAATCTCATTGTGGTTCTCTGCTGAAAACTTCTCTTTTCCTGTATCTCTTAATTCCTCTCCTTCTCTGCTGTGCATTATTAACATTGTCCCTAAATTATTTACTGTACCTCTGTAAAATGTCATTAGTGAGAGCCATTTTGCTCCTGAGGAGAGGTAAAAACTAGCTTGCAGAGGACTGAAGGAAAGAGAGAGAAGAAGAAGAAACAGGCTAAAGAAAATGGTTGTTGTTGTTGTTGTTTTGAAGAGAGTTAGAAGTTAGAAGCTTGACCAAATCTTCAGAGACAGGGGAGAGGTCAAGAAAAAGCACTGAATTGTGGACTACAGTCCTAAAGAGAGGCTGAGAATGATGGAGGCAACTGGCATTAGGGATGAAAAATGACAGAATTATATTAACTTGAATGCAGCACTGATGTTAAAGACCACTACAAAATACAGAGTGAGTGTTGTTGGATGAAGAAAGAGATTAAATTGTTCAACACAGCAGAAAAATCATGCAGGGCCATCTGAGAAAGGGAGATATTAAGCAAATGAAACTTTTGAAAGGGTTGTTAGGCATTGGAATAGGCTGCCCGGGGAAGTGGTTGAGTCACCATCCCTGGATATCTTTAAAAGATGTTTAGATGTGGAGCTTAGTGATATGGTTTATTGGAGGACCTGTTAGTGTTAGGTCAGAGGTTGGACTCGGTGACCTTAGAGGTCTCTTCCAACCTAGATGATTCTGTGATTCTGTGAATAACATTGTTTTAGTTTTAATACATTGTTTTAGTTTTAATACATAGACAGATCTTTGTTAGAGGAAAGATGATGTAATAGCTTGAAACCCAATATTCATAGGTGTCCCATGAGGGAGGAGAAATGAATCTTTTTGGCAGAGCAGAGCTTTGGAACAGAACAAAGGAAAAAAAGTTCATAAAAGAGAGATGAAAAACTGATTGTGATAACTTTTTCAGTGAAACTCTAAGATGCAGTTCTGATACTAGAGAGAAGCCATAGGAAAAGAAAATGCATTGAAATGCAGTGATACTGAGACAATAAAATGGGTAGTAATCTTAAAACTACAATTGTAATTGGTGAAAGAAATGGAAAGGGGGTAAATAAGCAATGAAAAAAAATCCTCTTAAGAACATGGAAATATCTGAAAAACAGTGAAACTTCATGTGCTTTTTCCTCAGGTAACTTGTTTTCTGCTAGGATTTTATGTCACCTTAACTTTGTTATCCTTTATTTTGCGTTTCAGTGGTATCTTCTGCAAAACTATTATAATGACATGGTCTTTATCTGAAAAGTTTTGGTTTTCACTTTGGAGATTTTTCTATAAATATTAGACCATAATGCACAAACAATGGAGATACTTAGCATGTTTTTTCCATGTACTAGCAGAGAGTATCTCTAAAGCAGACATTGGATCTTCTGGCTAAGACATGAAAAGGTATGTTTTCCAAGCTTTATGCAAGTATAAATTGCACAAATCCATTTATTCACTAATGGGGTTTATTCTTAGCTCCCTGTACACAGCTTTATTAAATTACTTACAAATGACCATCCCATAAAATTCAGGCTACTCCTGTGAGATAACTCAAAATTTTAATTGTGTGTGTGTGTGTTTATTTCTTTCTCATCATCATGTAATTAATACTTAGATAAGCAATACTTAGATAAGTAACACATTTAGATTGCAAGAAACTATTCAT
This sequence comes from Anser brachyrhynchus, assembly GCF_964034855.1. Lineage (NCBI taxonomy): Eukaryota > Metazoa > Chordata > Aves > Anseriformes > Anatidae > Anser > Anser brachyrhynchus. The sequence goes on from NC_137697.1 coordinate 35,481,704, forward strand.
GTCAAAACATGGCCTGCTTTAAAGTGACACATTCAGTGAATCTTTGTTAAACTGCAGCAGTCTAATCCTTTTTGCCCTCCTCTGGCAGGTTCGCCATGGAACTTAATATCGTACTTTTATTGGATTATCCCTCAGAATTGCAGATTGAGAGGCTGCTGTGTTGGGAATGGAAAATTAAAGACAGAGAATCTAAACATGTAGCATGGATTCTTATGATTAACATAGGCTGAATTTAAGAGACCACATTTGATCTGTATTTAAAAACAAAAAAACAGCAACAAAACCATCAAAGAACTATAAATAATTTTATCAAAGTTATTTAGAACATAGCCATAAAAAACACAGAGAAGTACAATCTATTTGCTGTAACGACCATTTTGGACCCCAAGATGGAATCCTTCGTGTAGATATCTGCATACGTTTGAGAAGATTTATTGGGACATACTGAATTATTTGAAAAATCTGGGGCCGATTTATTTTTTAAAAGTGCTACAGTCAAAATCTTCTATAAATAGTAAACACATCAAGTTCCCCTTCCCTCTAATATAAAACATAAACAAAACCTGAAACATTTTTAGACAAATGTGTGTGCTTGAAAGCCGGTCTGTAAACTAGTGTGAAGATCACTTCATTGAGGTATTATCAGTCAAAGAAGTCACAGAATAAGCATTTTCTGCGTCTTTGTCTCATTGCTAAGCTTGCTGAGAAGTTTCTTCTACTATCGCACACATTCTGCTAAGATTTGAAGCTTCTGACAAATAAAAGTGGAGTGTCAATAGGCTCCACATTACATTGTTCTGGAATATTTACCATTAGGAAAATGATTTGTCATATGGGTGAGCAATGAAGGTTTTGACTGTAAAAGTGAGGAGGACCAGTGGAGACAAGATTTTGAATACAAATGCCCCATCATTGTAACAATGTTCTGCTGTCCCATCAAGTGGGCAGACAAGCAGACTAAGCCATTTGCCAGAAGGGAGAAACAGCCTGTTTTCTGTTATGGATGATGGTTTTTTTTTCATGACATTTCATAAAAGGAACAAGTTCCTACAAATGTTTTGCGATAACTATTTTCTTCTTTGCATATGGCTTTGCTGCAAGTTAAAACAACTGAGTGAAAAATAAATCTAGAATGCTTTAATCTTTATTTATTTATTTGATTGTATGTTATAGCATGTACTAAGTATTTCGGGAGTTCAATTCACTGTACAACCTTCCAAAAAAAACCTTCCTTTTTTAACCCTGTGTGTTTTTTGTTGTTTTGTTGTTGTTGTGTTGTTGTCATTGTTCTTTTCTTTTCTTTTCTTTCCTTTCCTTTTTTTTTTTTTTTTTTTCTGGGTTTACGTGAAATTAAACTGTAAAGAACAGAGATTTAACAGTCCCCAGATTGCATTTTTCTAGGTGAAAAATCAAGAAACGGCAGCCTTGAAATGAAAATCAGCCTAATATTCTATTTTAATACAGCTGTCTCTAGATGGCTAGCTATTTCAGAAGCTGTGTGGAAGAATGCTAGCATACCTTAGGTACATGCCAAGGACCAAGGAACTGAAAATAATGAAGTTCAGTGCCTGTCTTCCCAGTGAATGTCCTTGCATTCCTGCTTTCTTTCTTTCTTCCTTTAAGGATACTTTAAGAAAGTAACAGTGTTTTTTTTTTTTTTTTTTTTTTTTTTTTTTTAATGGTAACTTAAAATAATGTACAGGTATTGAAGCTTGCTTTCTGTAAATATTGGCTTTGAACACAGAAGCACCTTTGGGATGATTTATGGTAAAAATATTTAGGACAATTTTGTATGCTCCAGTGTGTCGTAATGACTACACAGACACCAAGGTTCTTTTAAGATCAGTAACTGCTGCTACTTTATTGATGACATAACTTCATTATCTTACTGAGGGCCTAACTTTATCTCTCATACTGAGAGCATAACTTCATTCTCCATGTTGCCTCATCACATTGAGGACAGGCTCCCTTCTTATCCTATTTGCCCCACAGCAGTCCTTTTCCACTAACTATTCATTGGTCAACAACTTTGCCTGGCAACCGGAAATACCCAGCAACTTCCATGCCTTAACGGCTGAAGAGCAAGCAACCCGAGATGGCAAGGCGTCTCCTGAATCACCCTTCTTTGTTCCCTCTAAACTCTTTACATTCCTGATGCCCTCATCGTTAAGAGTCCGATGTTACCACCAGCCATGGGGCTTGTCGACCTCCATGGCCACACTCCCACACTCCAGGCATTATATTTATACAGAAATACAGAAATCTTGTTGTTGAAAATAGATCTATAATATTAATTCAATAATTAATGTTTATAGATTAATATGTATATATATATGTATTGAATACATTGTATAGTAAATTAGAAAGTTTTAAAGCTGATTCTGTGCTTCAGGAAACAAAAGATTTTGATTTGAAACTCATTAAAATGTCTTATGAAAGCAGGATATGTAAATATTTTGTAGGCATTTAGGTGCTCAATAGTGGGATATTATTCATTAAATGTATTTTATTTTGCCCTCAAGTTTGAAAGTTTGGGGGAAAAAATATTTTGTTGCTTAGGCTGTTTCAAATAATATATATATATATATATATATATATTTTTTTTTTCCTTTATTTATCTCGCCTACTTGTCATTCAGCACTTAGGAGATTATCACAGAGATAGACCAAGGTGAAGTGCATCTGTAAATATTCTTAGTCAGGGAAATAGGTAATAAAATTCTTGCTGACTTCAGTGAAAGCAGTTACTACACACCCCATCAATCTGGGTGCCATGAGCACACAGAGACTTTTAGATAGAATAATTATGGACTGAAAAGTGAGCAGAGGTCCATAAGAATAGGTGAATAATACAAGTATCTCTATGATGTAAGAACAAAATATGCTCATGGCCAGTGTTAAAAACCTTTGAGAGATGTGATATATCATCTCATAATTTTATCACAAACTAACTCAGTTTTAACTCTCATTTAGTTACATATAATAGGGAATATACTTAAGCTATACTTATTTCTGGACAAGGTTATGAGCAATGAAATGGAAACTGCCCTAAAAAGAAGGTCCTTGTTTTACTTGAAAAGGAATCTCTGTAAACCAAATAGAGGATCATGCCGCACATATATATATATATGTATATATATATATGTATATATATATATATGTGTGTATATATATATATATATACTTTTTTTTTCCTGATAAAGGAAAATACATATAATTTCCTCTTCTTTATCTCTCCTGTCCTGTGAAATTTTTCATTAAGAGGAAGATCTGCCATCACTGAGGAAGTATAATTTTGACAATTAACATCACTGCTTTGCATGTTCTTTTGAGGATAAAGGAAAATATGGACAGGCTGCTTATCCTTGGATGAAGGCAGACACCATAACATTGTAATTGCAAATAGGATCAGGCAGATGCTCCAGAGAGGTTAAGAATCCTTAAATCATATTATATGTATATTCATGACACTTATGCATGTGTCAATTCAGTCTTTACTTTACAAAATAGAATACAATCAAATATGATAGAGGTGGAATAACATAATGGGATAAACATTCCTGGCCAGTGGTAAAACAGGCAAGTAGAATATGAATGAACACATCTCTAAGACTTTTGTCTCTCCTTTACAAAATGGAAAGTGTTTTCAGAGCTTACAGATAAGGACAATATGGAATTATCCTTATATGATGATCACCTTTATTTCAGAGTTTGTTAAAATCAGCATGATCATAATAGTTCTGTATAGAGAAATGAGTATGTATACCTTTCCAAAGGTTTTACACTATAATAAATGAGAAGGATTTGGTAAACATTGCAGTGAACTGCAAAACATGACAAATAAATAAGGTTTCCAGATGTAACAGCTCAACAGTTCTATATTTATCTAGTTGGGAGGAGAATGCTTAGAACAGCAGGATGAGCTGGATGGTGAATGGCATAAGGCAGCTGGATAGGTGTCCTGGAGTCCTGCTGTGGTGGGATTTTTCTGAGCAGAAATGAAGAACGGAATGGTACATCTACCACAGCCCCACTGAAATGGGAACAATTCAATGCTCCCCTTAAATACTCCATTCTCTATTTCTCTTTTTAATGCAAGATGGAAAGAGGAGAGCTTTCCCATTGAAATGGACCTCATGTCATGTCTGTATAAGTCCTTGTACTTTATTGCAATTTTTTACTGTTTGAAACTTCCAATCAGAAGGAGGAAGGAGTATTCCACTGGTGAGAACTGAGTGAATTTACTGAGCTCAATGCCTGCTTGATGCATTAATAAAAATCAAATGAAAAAAGCAATCTGATTAAATTATGTGTGCCTTTTCCTATGCCAGTGGAGCTTAACTAAGCAAACAGAAGCAGTGAAGTAAATCAGTGTTGGTTTATTAAAGATCAGAATTCAATATCTCAATAGTTGAAGGGCTTATGCACCAGTGTTCTCACTGTTTAGCCTTTCTGTGCAAAGAAAGTGAACACAATGGCACTTTGGGGGACTCTTGTTAGGAAAGTGACATTTAGAGAAGCCTAGCTTTCTTGCAAGGAAGACGTTACCCTATCTTGTTTCTTGCCAAAAGATTATAATGGGAACAAAATTCTTAATATTGTTCTCTTACAGTGATGTCATCCTCTGTAAAGGAGACATTCTCCTTGAAATATCCTTAGGTCTGGAGATGGAAATATCCCTTACCTTGGCTACTTTTCTTTTAATACTCTTATCTGCAGAAATATAGATTCCCCTTCATATTGATCTTAGTGCACCATCAAGATAGCAGGGTTTTCTGGGGGCAAGAAGCTAAGGATATTTAATCTAGTCTTTAGGACTCGCAAAGTTTATAGATTGCAAGATTACTCTCTGAATATTAGGAGTCTCACAGGAGACCTCCAGAAGAATTTATTGTAGTCTGCAGTTTGGAAAAGCTGTCTGTTAACTCCTTTGTGATCTAAGACTTAGCTTTTGCAAACAGGAAATCCAACACACCTGCTCCTCATGACAGGGATTGGCTGGTGTCTTTGTTATGATCAGACCAAGTACAGACTGAGAATTTCACATGTTCCATTTAAACCTGCCTCACACAAATGATGATTCATCTCCATGCTGAACAAAGGACATCACCCTGTGTAGAACTGTACTTCCTGGTGCTCCCATTGGAGGTTCTCAGGTCTGTCATAAAGCACTTTTATTATCAGGCAGTTATCCAAGTATCATTATGTGTTAAGTGTTATACTGCATCCATAGATACAAACATACATGCTGGCACATATGAGTTTTGTAGAGATCTGTATATTTAATGCTTAAGATAGGTATACAGGAATCAGCCAAAAATATGTGTTTTGGTACAAGTATTCAGTAGTGTATTAACACACCACGATCTGCTGCATAGTTTCTCTTCTTTTTGCTGGTAGACAAAAGCTGAGCAAAACCTCAGTAACTGTAATTAGTTGCTGTTTTAAACTATCCTTTCAAAGAGAAAGAGATGAGCTGCATCCAGTCAGAGATGAAAAGCAATAAAGAACACATCTGTGGAAGCACAGCTCCTTCTACCTGTGTACTGGGAAAACCCTATGCACACATGATGCTTCATGCAAACTAAAAAACCTTCACATAATTCTTTTTCATGCTGCACTAAAGGTGGATTTTGCCAGAGAAACATAAACTTTCCTGTTGTGAATAACTAGAAAATTTAATTTTCCTCACTGTTTAAATGTTTTATGCTTCACAACGTGAAGAGATCAGAGAAGACAATGTATGTGGAGGCAGACAGTCATGAAGCTATTATCTTGGGTATTATCTAAGTCCAAGTCCTAAGTGAGCTTGACAGGAACTGTCTCTATCTTTAAATAGCTGATTTCCAGAAAGCTGGGATAAATGTTACATCATGTGATATGTGATAAGAGCAATCAGATAACCAGATAATCAGAACTGCTTTAAAAATTTCAAATAAAACAGAAATTGGGGCATTATGGGAAGACACATAGTCTAATCATACAGGAATGTCTGTAACTTCTGGCCAGACCTATCGTATGATAGGTCTATCCTCAAAGTGTCAGCTCCTGCTGGGGAACACTGATGCTCTTCTCTTAACAATGATGAGAAGAAATGTTATTGTCTCTGAGCAGATACAAGAAAACAAGAAAATAAAAGATGATTTTTTTTTTGTGGCTTTTAGGTTTGGTTTACTATTTCCCTTACAACACTGCATGGATTTTTGTGGACTGAAAAGCATTAATATAAGTTGGTGACTTTTAGAACAAATAAATGCGAAGGAGGAATTCTTATGATCTATGCCTTTGGCTGGTGGGGAGAAATAATACTTGTTTCTTCTTGTAGACTGAAAAGTATTTGGGCATGATCTTGGAAAATGATATTACTATAAATTTTGAGAATGCTGGTTGGCAGGAGAATCTATCTGAGAAGCAAGAAGTGTCTAAATGGGCAAATGGGTCTAAATGGGTGTCTAAATCCAGGGAGGGGCTGAGGCAAGGAACAAGCCAGAATGATGGAGGAAAGTGGAGATAGACCAGTTTGTATCTCATCCTCCAAAGGGCCTGTGCTGGGAAGACCTTGTGACTTCTGAAGTTAATTCATGGAAAAATATTTCCTCCATTTGCTTTTCTCAGTAGTGTCCTGTTTCTACTACAAATGTTTCTAGTGGAGTAAAAGAAAACAAGTTAGTACCTATTGGCTTGTTCCCTTATAAAAGGTAGTGTCTCTGCCTTGATGCGAATTTTTAGTTATAAATTAAAGATGAACCCAGTCCTTGCCTTATTAGTTCAGACCCTTTCTAGGCATTTATAAAGTTAGCCACCAAGTCTCAATAGTTCCTGAAAGGCAATAAGTGCACAAAGGGAAGTGAAAAATCTCACTTGAACACTACAAAACAATAAATATAACATAGAAAAAATAAATTGCCCATAACTTCCGAAATAACCTTAAAAAGAAGATAAACTTCCTTCTTTAGATGTTAGAAGACTTCTGAACTATCACACCTGCTATACTTTTTGATCGGGGTTAGACATTTTTGCTGTTTCTTAAAAGAGAGAGAGAGAGGGGAAAGGTAACAAGGTAAGTTAGTCTGTATACAGTGATAATGACAAAGTGTCAATACATAAATTGCATTTGTTCGATGTTGAAACATTAACACTACTCAGTAAAAGAAAAAAGCACAAAAGCTAGCTTGGTCAGATGAGGTCACGGGGATGCTTTATAACTATTTTAAACTGTCTCCTAAGTAATAGGATGGTTCCTTTGATAGTACCTGCTCTCATTCAGAAGAATATATATTAAATTCCCTTAGTAGAAACTGGGCTTGAACCCAGTGCTGACTATACAATCCATCACTAAATAAACTCTGGCTGGATGGTAACCATATTGACCTTTTGCTGAGATGCTGAATTCCTCTTGCCAACATTCCCACCTCCTGCTTAATTGGCACTGTATAAAAGATGTTTCCAAGGGAGTGTACAACAGCAGCCTTAGTCACTTGCAATATTAACACAGCAAAAGAAGCATGTAATTTATTCCTCTGAAAAATGGATGCATAATAAAATCCAGCATAATAAATCTCTTTCCACAAGGATTGTGATGACTGCAAGTAGTCAACCCATGATCTATTTGCACAGTGCTTTTTTTTCATCCAGGAAAATATTTTGGTTTTGTACCAAAGTCAGAAGCACTTAGCTGATACCACAGCCCACCTTTTATTAACAGTTATGTGTAAATTTGTTGTTGTTGTTGGTTTTGTTTGTTTGAAAAAATCATCCTGTTAAATACAGTGTAAACAGGAAGCTGTTAAATATACCATAAAGATATATTTCACCGCAACACCTCACAAAGAAAGTTTGGTTGCTGATGCTACCAGTTATGTCCAATAAGACTTCATCAATTTACTGTAAATTATTGTTGACTATTGAAAAAATATATTTTTTAAATATTTCAATTAATATGAAGAGATTGCATGAAAGAAAAGACAGGACAAATCTTTTCATAGTACTGTAGAAAGCTATGTTAGGACTTTGCACTGAGAGAACAATTAATAAGTTAATTTGTTCTGAATTTTAGTGCATATTTTTAGGCTTATGTTTACTTTTCACTAGCAAAACAGTAGCAGTGGAGTGAAATAGGTCAGTAAATTTTAGTGTATTTATGTTATTGGTTAAGACGAATCTCCACCTACCAAACATCATGGGTAAAACCAGTACTTGCCACAATTGACACAACAGCTTCTATAGAAATCATCCTTAATATTCTGAAACAACCTAACAAATTTTCTTTGAGAGATTATTATATTTTTGTAGAGCCAGCTGTTTTTAGTCTGAAAATAATAAAGGCCATTTCATCTCCCTCTGCCTGTAAAAAGCCCATCAACAAATATGGTCATTGATTATATGGAAAAAAAAATACCCTTGGAACATATCTTGTATATTTATAGGCATCCTTCTCTGTAGCAGATAAAAAAGAAGCATCACACAAATATTCAGTTCCTTGGGGACCGCTACCAAATGCTTCAAAGTTATCCCTAGAGGGGAAAAAATAGCATTTTACAGCAGAAGACACTTTTTTTTTTTAGTCCTCTGGGCAAATTATAAAATTCAATGAATCAGTCCCACTAGAAAATTCACTATGTTTATCAAGATGTGTTGCTATTATAAAAAGTCACTTTTTTTTCTGCCTGTGAAAGTTTAAAAACTGAATATTTGAGGTGATCCTGAAGATCTGAAGGAAACCTTTCAAATTATATGTTTGTGGGCTTTATTTTCCCCCTATGCCCTTCCAATTTCTTCAACAAATACATGAATGTTTTTGCACACTTATAACTCCGTGGATCTGATATAATGAACATAAGTTCATTTACAATGGAAAACAGTGAAGAGTCCAGGTCAGAGTATTCTTTCATTGTAGCACATCCGTTAAGCTCGTGATTGTTTCTTGCTTACAGCTAAACAGATATCGCTGTACCATGTTTTGTGGATAAGAATAATCTCCTTAGAGACAGAAATGCTTGAATTTTGCTATTGCCCCCTGTAAGTAGAAATTAATACTCTTGGACTTTTAACCTCCACCTTGCTGATCTCACACTGCTCTCCATCTATTTCTCTATCCTGCTGCACTGTCATCCGTGACACTGAAAACCTCTCAGTTTTCGATGTGGCAAGATTTCCCCAACATACAGAACTTGACCCCAGTGCCTTTAGCCTCAGCACAAGGATGTTACCTCTTGAAACCACAATGGAACTGGATTATTCCTTTATTGATCAATTGTTGAGCTAACAATCAATTAGTAATTGACCGTTAACCTCCATGAGATGACTGATGTGCTTAAGTCAAGCACACAGTTAAATATCTCACCGAGCTGGTGCCTACATGAATGTGGTTTTTGTGCATGAATTTGTCAGCTTTACATTATTCAAAGCCACATAAAAAAATCTTCCGTAAACGAGCCACACAGAAAAGAATAAACCTGTTAAAGGGATAGATTTACAGTGCACTACCATTCCATATTTAAGAGCCCCCCTCTCTCTGTTATTACTGAGGCAATCAAAGGTGCCTTGAAAGATTGCTAAAAAAGATTAAGGGTGCTTTATTTTAGATTGATAACTGCAGTGGCAAGTATGAGAAGGAGAGCAAGCAATTGAAGTAGATGGGATCATTGTGTGCCTGCCTAACATCACTGGCTTAACATTTGTATTTTAGACTGTCTCTTGCCTAATAACAGCATGTAGTGAAATAAAGGGTTCGCTCTGAAGGTAATTGTTATGTGGTGGGATATAAACAAGACCCATTCTGCAGTATATTTACCACAGTGCATATTTATGAGTTGGGTTTAATTAAAAGTCAGGAACACTAGAGCTATTTTTTAACTAGATGCCTATTATGTAGTGTCAAATGCTTGGTTTTAATCATGCATTTTATACCAACGTGACCTAGATCACTGCCTGAGACATAAGAGATAGCATGTTGTCTTTCCTGAGAAGATGTAGCCAAGCTTGATGGATGTTTTCTCATTCCTAACCTCATTACTACTGGCTTCCCATCCATCTAATAAAATGCTATGATAGAGAGTGGGAAGGTGTTATAAATCATAATATTCCAGCCGCTCCAAGCAGATTCATTAGAAATGCTGACTATATATCACACACACAGAAAGTCAACACACAAAGTAGGTTACTGCTTCTGGCCGTGCTGGAGACATCCCCTTACTCTCTCCAGTCAAGTCAGGATTTGCTTTTAATGGCAAAGATGACACTTAATGAAGTTCTGGGTGGCAGGCTGCTTTGACCTGATTAACCCAATAAATATTCCTGCTGTTATTAGCTTAAACTGTGCTATAGCCTGTTAGCTCACTCACCTTGTTACTCCACTGAGAACACATAATTGCTAACTAATGAACTTTTTTATTTATTTTATTTTTTGAGTGAGGCAAGGAACTGAGACATCCTACTTTCCTGGTGTTTTTCCAGTGTTTTCCTGAAGGAAATGTATCCTGTTTCTCAGCCTGTCTGGGCTAGGTCTCTGAAGGGATAGGAGGAACAAGGAGAAACTGTCCTATCTGCCTTTCTTTCCTTTCAGTCTATGATAGGAAATGTAGCTATGAAAATTAAAATGTCCCAGACTTGTGCTTGGAGAAGGAGAACTGAACTGGCGCCATCCTCTGAAGCCCAGGCTATGAATTTTCACTTCAGAGTCACATGATATTTAATTTAGTTTTTGCTTTGCAGTGGCATCCACATGTCTGAAGAGGTAATGACAACTGTGATGTTTGCAAAAAGTCAGGATTGTCGAGGGAAGGAAAAATAGTGAAAGAAATGAAACAACAAGCAATTTAAATGCAATCCAGCTTTAAAAATGCAGTGTAACTTTTGCAGTTTCAGGTATTTGGATTTTCATGTGCTTCTGTGGCAGCTGCTCAAAGCTGCTTACATTCTCCTGTGCGGTTTTCTTTGGTGACAAATTTCATGCAGCTCTTATGAACCTGCCATTCAAAGGATTTTGGTGGGGGATCACCCAAACAAAGTTATTTACCTGTAGTCTGGTATATCTTGCCATTGCAAATCTCACGGATTTTGTCTATGAATTTGCAGTCTCCCTGTGGACTAAGTTTGTCAGCAGAGTCATGGTATCCAACTTTCTTTTCTTTCAAATGTATAGTAATTAATGATACAAAAAGTTCAGTGGCCTTTCTGCTGGAATTGAAACAAGGTGTATGTCAGTCCCTGGAATTGTTTTCTTTCACTGTGTGTGACACAGGTTGTCAGGCAAGCACATGGGCATAAGCAGGCTGATGGAAGACAATGGTGCATACAGCTTCCAGGAATCCGTCAGGGGACACCACTGGGCTTTTCTGACTGTGTTCAAAGTCTGTTTCACTCCATTTTGGGAAAATGAGGTAGTGTGTGAGCTGGGAGTACTTTATTAAATCCTCGACGGGGAAATGCAATTGTGTTCGCATGCTATCTGCAAGTAGAGTTTTCATTATAGCTCACTGTGATCTGTAGTACTTAGTGTCAAACTGTTTCAGGGAAAATGATTGATAGCTGTTATTAGTAATCCATGGCTTTATGAATGTACAAATTAAAAGTAATCAGAGAGAGAGGGGTTTTGTACACCAGTTAATATAATCCATTTATTTTGAAACATGCAGTAAAAGTGGCATTCATCTTTATTGTAATGTCAAATCACAGTTTTGTGGTGATATTCTTAAGGAGATGATGGTAAAATACGCAAAAGATTCATTTTAACAATATAATGAACACTTTCTGGTTCCTGAAGCATTTCTGAAGTTACAACTAGGAAACAGCAATATCTCCTCAAACTGCAATGAATAATTTAAAATCGTCTTTCAAACGAGACTCCCTCTGGAGAAGCCTGAGGACCTGCCTCTGTGGGCTATAGAAATCTGATGTGCTCAGGAGTGCAGGTATGAAAGGGACAGTGCCTCCCTAGGCCCCTTTCTGCCACTGTAAATCTAAATCCAAATCAGCTATAGATAGGATGTGCTTAGTATAAATATATAAAGAATCCTTGAGTTTGGGAAGATAAACATGCAGAACACAAGCTATTTATTAGTATCTGTTGCAAGTCATGTTTATACTGTGCTGATTTAACAGTCTGTAGAGTTTCCTCTTGAAGGAACTCATGGTTGGGTAACATTTTGTGTACTGTAGAAATGGAAGAGTACTGGAATTAACATGACTAAAGAAGACACAATGTCAGGATCAACCCTGTTGCTCACACATTACCAAGAAAGTTAGTTCAAACGAGCAAAGGGACACCCAACAATGTGTTGCTGTGCGTCCTAAAACAGGAAAAAAAATTGTCATTGACAAAAGCTGGAATTTAGCTGAAATGCGAAGGATTTGCAATGATGTGCACTGCTCTATTTTATTTATTTTTTACCAGTTATGGAACAGAAGTCAAAGGACCTGCTGTTTAGATACTTCTAATCTTCATAAAGAGGACAAATCTAAGTTTATACTAATCTCAGGATGCACTTATCTTTGGAAAACGAAGGTTATCCTACTTTGTTCATTATGTGGCTTTGTCTAAAGGTGAATATTAAAAAGCTTTTACAGTTTTCATTTCAAATAGTACCAACATAGAGGGCCAAATACCAAACCAATAATATTTTCTTTGGGAAAAAAAAAATGTAGCAACTTTTCAGTAATATGGGTAAAAAATATGGGTAATACGAGAACATAAATTCAGAAACTCCTGTGGTTTTATTTTTAGGCTTACAATCACAGAATAATAGAATCATTTTGATTGGAAAAGATCTCTAAAATAATCACTTCCAAGCATTAACCTAGTACTGCCAAGTCCACCACTAAATCATGCCCCTAAACACCTCTTCTACACATCTTTTGAATACCTCCATGGATACTGACTCAACTACTTCCCTGGGCAGCTTGTTCCAATGCTTCACAACCCTTTCGGTGATTTTTTTTTTTTCCTAATATGCAACCTAAACCTCCCCTGGTGCACCTTGAAGCCATGTCCTCTTGTCCTGTCATTTGTTGCTTGGGAGAAGATACTGATCCTCACCTTGCTACAACCTTCTGTAGGTTTAAATATGAATTTTGTTGTTTATTTCAATACTGTATCTATGTTTAACATAATTGCTGAATACCAAAGACATCTTTACAGATGATAGGATATAGATGACATGGCATGTTAGACATTTGCTACAGTTTGCTACAGTTGCTAAAATTCTGGGGGAAAAAAAAAAGAAAAAAAGAAAAAAAAAAAAAGAAAATAAGAAAAAAGAAAAGAGGAAAAAAGAAAAAAGAAAAAAGAAAAAAGAAAAAAGAAAAAAAAAAAAAGAAAAAAGAAAAAAAAAAGAAAAAAAAAGATCTTTTGTAGAAACAAACAAACAGATACAAAATGTTATTTAATCAAAGGACAAAGAAATAAGAGGAAGACCAGGTAAACATATGAGGATATTAAAAGGACACTTCCAAAACAAAATAGAGATTTTGTCTTCTCTTTGTTAAATCCTGGCTTCAAAACTGGTATCTAAGAGCTACCAATAATTACAAAACTAATATCAACATAATTCATCTTTGTCCACAGCTGGTTGTGTACTGTGTATGGCAGCATATTAAGTTCACTGAGAGCAAGACAAACTTAGCGAAAAGTACGAAGTTTCTTTCTTTCATTTTCCCTGCTGCATGAGAAGCACAGAGTTCACCCAACACATTACACAACTGCACATGCTCAGCCTCCCACTAAGCTATATCAGTCTCCTTATTTAGTGACCCTGCATTTTAGTAACATATAAGAAAATAACATACAATTACATTGAAGGGAAACAAGAACAGAAAAATACTGGGTTATCAGATTCAATGTGTGTCTTCACCTGTGTCATAAAATCTTCTTCAGTAAATCACCAACTCCTGTCTGAAAAATAGGCACTTTTTGTCGTTGCTGTTTTCTTTTCTTTTTTTTTCTTCTTCTTCTTCTTTTTCTTCTTCTTTTTCTTTTTCTTTTTCTTTTTCTTTTTCTTTTTCTTTTTCTTTTTCTTTTTCTTTTTCTTTTTCTTTTTCTTTTTCTTTTTCTTTTTCTTTTTCTTTTTCTTTTTCTTTTTCTTTTTCTTTTTCTTTTTCTTTTTCTTTTTCTTTTTCTTTTTCTTTTTCTTTTTCTTTTTCTTTTTCTTTTTCTTTTTCTTTTTCTTTTTCTTCTTTTTCTTTCTTTTTCTTTTTCTTTTTCTTTTTCTTTTTCTTTTTCTTTTTCTTTTTCTTTTTCTTTTTCTTTTTCTTTTTCTTTTTCTTTTTCTTTTTCTTTTTCTTTTTCTTTTTCTTTTTCTTTTTCTTTTTCTTTTTCTTTTTCTTTTTCTTTTTCTTTTTCTTTTTCTTTTTCTTTTTCTTTTTCTTTCTTTTTCTTTTCTTTTCTTTTTCTTTTTCTTTTCTTTTTCTTTTTCTTTTTCTTTTTCTTTTTCTTTTTCTTTTCTTTTTCTTTTCTTTTTCTTTTTCTTTTCTTTTTCTTTTTCTTTTCTTTTTCTTTTTCTTTTTCTTTTTCTTTTTCTTTTTCTTTTTCTTTTTCTTTTCTTTTTCTTTTTCTTTTTCTTTTTCTTTTTCTTTTTCTTTTTCTTTCTTTTTCTTTTTCTTTTTCTTTTTCTTTTTCTTTTTCTTTTTCTTTTTCTTTTTCTTTTCTTTTTCTTTTTCTTTTCTTTTTCTTTTTCTTTTCTTTTTCTTTTTCTTTTTCTTTTTCTTTCTTTTCTTTTTCTTTTT